>NW_006159972.1:1069773-1132120 GCF_000334495.1 Tupaia belangeri chinensis | reverse complement strand
AGATGCAGGCTGTTGCTCAGTGCTGGGGCAAGGGTCGTGGATGATGTCACAGAGGATCCCACGGTGCTCTGCCCTGACTACACGTCCAACTTTCTTTCCCCTTTGGCTCCCTGGGTGCCTGAGTGTGACATTCCTGGTGAACATCTAAGGCTCCCTGCCTTCCTGTCCCAACTTGCAGCTGGCTCTGGTTAGAAGAACTTGAGCAAGTGTTTTCATCTCTCTGTACTTCAGTGTCCACATCTGCCAAGAGAGCTGTCCTGCCTCCTGGAACATTTGTAGAGGAAGGATCTTCCTGCTCTGTCTTCCTTGGTTTGTAGCAATTTATGCATTTCTTATTTCTCTCCTGGGAGAGCAGGGCAAGACTGTATTCATCTTTAGCCTTCTTCTGGGCTCCTCGCCCAGAGCTTAGCATTGTGGAAGAAAAAAAGGGATCAGAAGGAACTCTCATGGTGCCAGATGGTGGTTCAGAAGTAAAATATGATACTCTGCATGGCTGACCCACATGAGAAGGTTCCCGGTTCCAGTCTAGAGCCCTCCCTGAGCATGCCAGGTACTTGTATGCCCATGGTCCAGGGCTAGCTGAGGCGGGGGGTGGCAGGTGGGGGATCATAAAGTTGAGATCTGTGGTGGTACTGTCTCTCTCTCCAGCTTGTGGAAGAAATAAAGAAACATAGGAGGAAACAAAGGAGATCTTAAACCCTCAAAGACAGACTGAATTAGCTTCTGAGTTGGGGTGGTGGGTCGGTCCTGTGTTCATACGGAGGAGCTGACTCTTACACTGGATCATCTGTCTCATGCCAAAATGATGAACAGTTTCCTTCCCAGCTCGTGGTCCACTTGTGATTCCTACCCCACTCCCATCACATTGCAATCCGGAGGCTCAGTGCCTGCTTGCATCCTGGAGCCAAAGGATATTTTTATCCTAAAGTCTTAGGTTTCCTCAGCTTTGAGTAAACACAATGAAAATCAACTGAATAATAATACGACAATGACTGGGGCCTTCAATGACATTTGGGGAACTGACTTGGTATTTTAACCAATATTCTTATGTTGTTGAAATGAGCCCAACTTGCTGGTCAGATGAAAATGTTATTTTCAGATGCTGTATAAATGTGATATGTATGCAATTGAGCCCAAATAAAATTACCGTTTACGTTTTCATCAAATGGGGAACAAGCTGCTGAGGACAGTTGAAATGCAATTTATGATTATGTAAATTAAGCTAGCTTCAGGACACCAATATGTAAATAAATGAGACTTTCATTATTGTGAATCAAGATGCCATTAACCTTGGAAATCGTATCCAATTGTCACAAATATTCCTTAAAAAAAAATCCATCTCTTCCAGTTTTGTAGTTCTTTCTTTATGGGTCATCGGCTAGGTTGTCTAAGGGGTCAGCCCTAACTGCAGAATTTTCAGGGTTTTGACTGCCACGGGTGCTTTTATACTGCTGCCTAGGGCTTGGCATTGAACCTGAACAAATGGGATTAGTACTTTCAGTCTGGATCCCGCTGTACACTGTTGATTTAAATTATTGGATTGCACAGCTCACCTCGAAAAGTCCTGGGAAGATGAGTGTGACTGGCCTCACTTGGGTCAGGTGTCCACTCACTGACTTTCCTGTAAAGAAATGATTTTTCCAACACTTTCTCGCCGTTGATGAGACCGACATGATATGCAGGTGTAGGGTAAGAGGCTGATTAAAGTTCTGGTGCTGTTTCTGTGTGGTTATAGAACCCTGCATCTAGTCTTCCCTCTCTTGGACTTCCATGTTCTCATCTGTAAAATGGGGATGATAAGATGTGTGAGGTAGGGACCAGCAGTTAGCGTAATGGCTATGTCGCTGGACTCCCATGTAGTCGATCGTGGTTCGCGTCCTGGACCCGGTGGCTTAAACTCACACCAGGAGTGTGTGCGTGCGTGCCCAAGATCCTGAGAGGAGAGTGGAGGAGAAGGGATTGCGGTGTGACCATTCCCCCTGGTGGGGTGATTTCTTGCTTTCTGTCTGCCTGTCTCTGCCTGTCTGGCGATGGAGATGGAAAAACTGGAGAAACTTCTTTGAGAGGGCAAAGGTCACAGTATCTCTGGGACTTAGCCAGTAGAGTTCAGGCTGCCACTGTTGGGAGAAATGGGTGAAAGAGTTTGTTGATTTAAATTATTGGATTGCACAGCTCACCTTGAAAAGTCCTGGGAGGATGAGTGTGACTGGCCTCACTTGGGTCAGGTGTCCACTCACTGTCTGGGAGAGAGGACTCATCATTCTACAGACCCACCAAGGCCATGTGCAGTAGAGGTGATGGCAACAGCTCCTCACAGTGTCTTCTTTCCAGGTGTCACGCACACAGCTGGGAAGTGGCTGAGCCACATCTTGAATGGAGAGCTTCTGCTCCACCCTCTGGGCTCTTCTATCCACACCCATGGCTGCTCTAGAAGAAAGTAGACAGGGAAGGGGATCCAATGACCAGAGCTGGGGGGACAAGATAGGGACTGAGATTCAGGATCTAATGGAGCTGGTGGGCAGAACAGAGGAGCTGGCTAAAGAACACTCAGAGCACTCAGAGAACCTAGGGTGGAGGCTGCCATGCTGTGTGGCTGGAATTATTTACTGGGTTGTTGGAAAAACAGTGATGCCTTTTTGCATAGGGAAACAGAAAAGTACGTCATGACTTTCCCAGTGACTTAATATTTAAGGGGGTTGCAACCAGTGGAACCAGTCCTCCACACATGCTTCTTCTCTTGGCTGTGGCTACCATCTTGTCACACTGTATCCTCTCCCTCAGCCTCCCTGGGTTTGGAACCAGCTGGGACAGGTGCAGACCACCCCAACTACTCATTTTCAATCAAAGCTTCCAGGCATGGACTCCTTTCTCATGCAGTAAAATGCACAATGATCTAATTGCAACACCATCCCCAGGCTTCCAGTCCTCCCTCGGCATTTCTAAGTGCCTTTCAAGGTACTGTATCTCTTTTTATTTTGGCCATAGACAGTTAAGCCATGGGTTCTCTGGAAGCCATTAACTAAGGCAGCATGTCAGAATCAGTCAAAAGAGCTTCTATCCTTTTATCCGAGGGGGAGATGGAGCAGAGGCTCACATTGTGCTCAAAGAACATTCTGTGTTCTCAGAGGGCTCCCGTGGCCCTGCCACCCAACGGCTAGGGGTGGCATGGGGGCTGTGTGACATCCTGCCACCCCGAAACGGCTTCTTTTTGTTCCTCAATCAGATACAGTGACAGATGACACTGCATTGACCTGCTTATAATTGTAAATGCCACCCAATAGCCTTCACAGCTGTTATTGCCTCAAAGATATATAAAAACGGGGAACAAGGGCTTTGTTTTGGGTTCAGAGTAAACACACCCACTTCCTGAAAGCTTCTTTTAACTCCATACATTGAAAAACAGAATGTTTGTGAAACATTTTGCTGCACCTCCAGACAAACTTCAGAAAATATTTCTTCTTCTTTTTAATACAGACTCTTGCTATGTTAGGGTCCTCATACCTCAGTATCCCCAGTGGGTTTCTTAAAGTTTGTATCTCAGACAGGGGTATTTTGGCAGGGGCAGGGTATGCTTTGGGTCACGAGACGAACAGGCATGTTCTCCCTGATCCCTGCCCCTCACCTCCAACAAAGTTAACTCAGTTGTTGAGAAGGAACACCTATTTTGGTGAGAATAGCAAGCACAACTACAATGGGTACAGGGCAAGGAAAAGTGGCCCTCTGCCCAGGGCAGGAGGGAGGGACACACTGTCATGGACTCCAGGCTGCCTGCCTCATCTTCCTTTGTGTGAAGAACTGCACAACACAGAAGTGAGGCCCAATTCCCTTTCTCCATCTCAGAGTCACCTCACGGTCACTTCTCAGGTGAGGGGCAGGAGCTCTGGAAGGAAATGGCTTTTGTTCACATCTCATGTCTGCCACTCTAGGCTGAGTGACCTTGGGCAAGGTCCCTAACCTCCCCACATCAGAGTCCTCACCTAAAGTGGGTTCACGCAGGTCAGAGGAGATAATGCGCACAAAGCCTGTCTGACAGAGTAGTGAGTCTTACCCAGTCGTGGGTTGCTCTTGTCACTGGTGTATGACTGTGTCTCTAGTATTCCAGGTCAGGCATGGCTTCAGGGAGGAGCTGGATGGAAGAGCTCGGCCTCTATGGATGAATCAGAGAGCTCTGTGGTTGAGGGTAGGGGCTATTCTCTGTACAGAGCACATAGCATGTGCGACCACGTCCCCATCTGTATTTTTAATATACAACGTATTTAAGGGGCCAAACATTGCACTGGGTCAGATAACAGCTCAGGCTGTTGCCTCTTACCCTGAACTCAATCCATGAGCTACTGGCAGAAAAAAAAGGGAGATTGGTGGGTTCTAGAACTGGCCTCAGTTACTGATACAAAATCAGGGGACCGACAGATACACAGGGCATGGGGTGACATAGCAAACTGGCAAGGGAACAAGAGAAGACACAGAGGTGGGTCCTCTAACTATCACTCCCAGGGATCTGTTTGGGGGATTTGTGTTTTCCAACCCTGTAACTTCAAGTTCTGCTGGACCCCAGGTCCTGATTCCCAGGGGACATGTTGCCTGGTCATAGTGGACTCCTCATACTGCTTACCCGGCAGGCAGAGAAAGGAGTTAAAATATTGGCTGAGGTAGTGACGTGAGGAGGTAGGGTTGTTGCTATACAATGGGAGACAGGTAACAGTACATCTAGAACTCAGGAGATATACCTGGGCCCCTCCCAGGCTTGCAGTTCTGGAGAGAACCATGAACCAGTACTTAGAGATGCTATACCAGGCATGGGAGCCAGGACTTGAACCCTCAGGAATGAACGAGTGACAGTAAACCAGTAGAACTGGCCAGGGGAACTCTAGGAAGGGTGACAAAAGAGTGTGTTAGTTTGCTACGGATGCTGTAACAAATGTCCACAGACTGGGTGACTTAACAGAAATTTATTGTCTCATAGTTCTGGAGGCTGGAAGCCTAAGATCAAGGTGTCAGGGTTGGTTTCTTACAAGGGCTTAGCAATGGCTACCTTTTTGTCTTAGTATGTTGTTTTCTCTGTGTCTGTGTTCAAATTTCCTCTTCTTATAAGAACAGCAGCCATATTGGATTAGGATCCACCCTAATGACGTCACTTTACCCTAATGAGTTCTTAAAGACCCCATCTCCCACATTCTGAGGTACTGAAGATTAGGTCTTCACCATGCAAATTTTGAGGGGAGGTGGGACGTAATTGAGCCTTTAACAAGAAGATTGGTGATGAATAATCAATTACAATCTCAACACCAGCAGGAGCCAAAGCTTCTACATTGCATTCTTCTATTCTAAATTTGTTTATTTGTTTAGATGAGAGATTGTGACTAGCCATCACCTTGAAAAACCACTGACAGAAAGAGAATGAATGTAATGCGGGATGATTGGATCCGGTGGTGCATGGAATGGGCTATGACAGCCACTCTCAGCACCTTGCCCACAGCCCTCTGGTGCACATTGTTCTCATGCACGTGGATGGCTTCCCACAGTGAGAACTTGTGCTGTGCTCCGCTGGGCCTCCTCTGGCTTGCTCAGCTTGTGCTCAGTGCAGGCAGGCTGTGCTGGAGAGTGGATGCCCCCAGAAGCAGCTCTCAGTCCAGAAGGATGAATAAACTAGCTTCCTCATCTAGCAGGCTGGAAAGTGGGGCTCTGAGACATGCTTTACCCTGCCCCGCTGGAGGCCACTTGTGGGATAGAGCCCCAGGAGCCCAAGGTGTGTTCAGTTATGAAGGTTCCTATATCGGCTTTTTCCTCCTCCTGTCTCACTTCTCCCCTCCCCTACTTCCCAAATAAAGTATTTGCATTTAAATCCTTGTGCCAAGGTTTGCTTCTATGGAAACCTAAGTGAAGATAGAAGAGAAAAAGAACCTTGTAGGATGGAAATTTTGCCTCTTTCAAAGTTATGAGGTTGACTTTGTCATCTCTGTTTTACTACATCAGAAACTAAGGTTAAACAAACTTGTTGAGGACACAGCATTCCACCAGGATTTGTTTTTGATAATGGGACAAGGGCTTCCAAAGGACATATTGGTGATCGTGCCAGGACAAAACTCCAGACTAGGAGTCAGGGCTCTTGAGTTCAAGTTTTATGATTAGCAGCTACTTGAATGAGTTACTTCTTGGGCCCCAATTTCCCTATCTGAAGTATAGATACAGGGTTAGAACATCTCAGAAAACCCTCTGGCGTTGAAGTCTAAGATGAGACTCCATTGTAGATAGTACTCCTGGGCGCATCCTACTCTTTACTTTTGACAACACAGTCCCCCCTCCACCTCCCCATCTCAAGTGTGTTCTTCTAGACAAGGCCTTGAAGGCTATCAGAAGGTTTGCCTCTCAATTGGTATCCCATTGGGGTTTATTGACTGTCAGATGGTAAAGGGTTAGATGGATTATCTCCTCGTGATAAGACAGAAAACATAATTCTCCAAATGTCATTTGCCTCTCTAGGAAAAGCAAATTTCTTGGCTGTTCTGAAATGTCATTGAGAGAAGTCATTGGGATTCATTGATGAAACTGTAATCTTTTCCCATGCATTTTCCACGAATGCCATATAACTCTTTCTATGAGACAGTTTTTATAGATTTAATGAAGAGACAGGCAGGTAAGATGGAGGATGGCAGCAGATTAATGGTTGCTTGAAAGATTATGCACAGATGGCAGACTGTGGTGGATGGGAAGCTGGCACACATATGAGGGGTCATTAGAAAGTTCATGGAAAGTGGGTATTGTGAAAAACTGCACATGGATGTCAAAAATTTTTTTTGTAGCAAAGTAAACTCATATTTTAATTTTATTTTTCCATGATTTATTTTTCTTATTTGCCAGAGGACATGTGTACTTGCCAGAGAGATACAGAGAGATGGGAGGTGGGGAAGGGAGAAAGTGCTTTCCCAATGGAACGTGGTCACACCACAATCCTTTCTCCTCCAATTCTCCTTCCTTTTGGGATTTTGAGCACCCAGCATGTTTTTCAAGCCATGGGGGTTGGGATTTGGATTGTATGCTCAGTCAAGTGGGATCTGGCTCCCTCAATCACTAGGACCAGCCCTCCTTGAACTTTTTGAAGTCTCTTATACTAAAGCTTTCTTTGCATTAGTACCATACCAGATGTAGAACATTCATGTTTTAAAAGAAGGGTCTCTACTTTTTTTTTTTTTGAGAGGTTTTTGCTATAGGGCGCGTGCACTCCACAGAAAGACAGAGAGACAGAAAACGAGAGATCATCCCCAAGGGGGGATTGCCATGCTGCAATCTCTTCTCCTCCATTCTCCTCTCGGGATCTTGGGCACGCACGCACACGCACCTGGTGTGAGTTTAAGCTGCCAGGTTCGGGACTTGAACCACAGTTGACTACATGGGAGTCTAGTGACATAGCCATTATGCTCACTGCAGTCCCAGAAGTGTCTCTACTTCTGAGATGAGGAAATTTAGAATCAGAGAGGTTAAGCAGTCAGCACAAGGTCACATACTCTGTTGGTGACAGAGTTGGTCATTAGATCCAAGTATGGTAGTGAAGAGCAAAGGCTTTGGGGCAGGTGGACTTGGATTTGAATTTGACACTAATTGATTTGTCATTGTGTGATCGTTTGCAGGTCACTGGACTTATTTAAGTCTCAATTTCTTCCTCTCAAATGTGGGAGTACTTCATTAATGGGGTACTAGGGTATATAGCTGGCAACATAGTTTTAGGCATCAGGAAAGTGTTCAGTGTATCAGTGTGGTATGCTTTCTGTTAGACCTCCCCCACTCCTAGGGTCTCTGTACTCCTAACTTTCTAGCTGTCCTCCTATCTCCAGTAAGGTAATTTTGGCTACAGGTAAATGACTTATGGGTCATTTACTTCCAGAAGCAAGACCTTTGCCTTTTCTCAGCTGGTCAGTCTCCTGCCTCTTGACACTTTGCAAATGTCTCTTTGGCATTTGCAATTACAGAAGGGTGTGCAAACAACTTCCATTGGGTTCTGTTTTTCCTTTGTGACATTTCCTCATTCTTCTATCTTCTTCTTTCTTTTCTTTCCTTCTTTCTTTCTCTTTCCTTCCTTTTTTCTTTCTTTTATTCTTTTTCTCTTTCTTTCTTTCTTCTTTGTCCAATTCTGGAATGGTCAGTGATATCTTCTTGTCTTGGCACTTGAGGCTCCTATAACTGCTCATTCTCATCCAAGTTACTCAGTGCCATTTCCCCAACATATAATAACCACCTTCTTTCTTATTTTCTTTCTCTTCCTTCCTTCTTTACATTCTTTCTTTCTTTCTCTCTCTCTCCCTTCCTTCCTTCCTTTCCTTCTTTCCTTCTTTCTTTTATTCTTTCTCTCTTCTTTCTTTTCTTTCTTTCATTCTCTTTCTTCCTTCCTTCTTTCTTTTTTTTGAGAGATTTTTTTCTAGAGGGCACATGTGCTCACCTAAGAGACAGAGAGAAACAGAGATATATAAAGCAAGAAATCATCCCCCAGGGGGTATGACCATGCTGCAGTCCCTTCTCATCCATTCTTCTCTCAGTACATTAGGCACACACATGCCCAGTGTGAGTTTCAAGCCATTGGGTTGGAGACTTGAACCATGGTTGGCCACATGGGAATCTAGCACCTTACCATTACACTACTTGCTGGCCCCTCTACACCCTCTTCCTGTTTTTTTTTGTCCAGACCACACTGCATCCCTCCTTGTCTGTGAAACTGGGCTCTAGTTAATGAGTGTCTCTGTATACTCACCAAAGTGCCTGAAACTCTACTATTATAAAATCACTCATTTGGTTCAAGATAAGGTGTCTTCTTTTAAAATGCGTCTATCTCAGAAGGTACAAATCAAGTTCTAATAACCATCCATACTTTTGCACAGGAGACTTAGTAATGGGCTAAGTAAGATGATGATAGTTCTGATATTCTACTTAGTAAGTGAAGAAATCTCAGCTGTCCCTATAGCCTCCCTCCTGACCTTACCCTACTATTGCTAGCTGGGCTGATACTCCCTTTAAGGTTGGCCAACAAGACACTTTGAAGTAGACATGCTTGATCTTCCCCTCCACCTATCTTAGATAAAATGAGAAGAAATTTCAGAACTTTTATTTTTAAAGAGATTTTTGCTATAGGCTGTATGCACTCACCAGAGAGTCAGAGATAGAAAGCAAGAAGTCATTTCCCAGGGGGGATGGCTATGCCACAACCCCTTCTCCATTCTTGTCTTGGGATTCTGGAGATGCACGCACACATGCCCAGTGTGAGTTTCAATCTACTGGGTCAGGGGCTCAAACTGTTATTGAACACATGGGAGTCCAGTGCTTTAACCACTACGCCACCTGCTGGACCTGGAATTTCAAAATTTTATCAGAAGCCTAAAGGTGTGGGGTTGGGTAAAACCCAGAGCGAAAACAAGGTGATTGTAGTTGAAGGCTGGAAGGAACTAGATTTTCAGAATGTTGAGTCCTTAACCAAGATCCTACCCCTGATTGTCTAGGATGATATGATTAGACAAGGGCCCTTTTCAGGTGCAAATATGGGACCATGGGACATTATCAGGAGCCCTATGCATAGGAGATGCAGTTAAAGGGGGAAAGAAAACTGAACCTAGCTCCCAAGCTCAGAAGACTCAGTCTTTCCCCTCTCTCTCTCCCACATTATTTTGTAGAAGGATATGTAGCCAAAGTCGTCAAGCACTCAATATGTGGCACACAATGTTCTAAGTAATTTTCGTGTATTAACTGAATGAATATGCAAAATAATTCAGCGAAATGACTTATTCCTATCATTCTGCAGATAAGAAACTGAGGCACAGAGAGAGTGGATAATTTTACCAAGGTCTATTAAGGGGCAAAGCCTGCATTTGAACCCAGGTATTCCTACTCCAAAGGCAGTGCTCTCAACCACTGTACATATATATCATAATGATGATATATGATATTGGGGCAGGGTAGATTATGATTAGCTTCCTTGGAGAAACGATGTATCAACTGAGACTTAGATCACATAAGGCAGTGCTTCATTGTGGTGAAACATTCAAAAACATTCACATAGTAAAAAGTCAATGTCAGTAGCATAGTTTTTGAATCTCCTTAGATTCCTTAAACAAACAAAGCAACTAGAGAACAAAGCCTAAAGGACATGGACAGCATTTATAACAAAATTAGGTGATAGCTTTGCAAACTCCAAAACACATGTGAGTGGGGAAAAAAATAACTGACAGAAAAATTGTGAAATACATCATAGTCTTTTTAAGTTTGCATAATATAAATTTCTGTGAGCTTTTTGAAGACCCCTTAGAGACTTAAAAAATTATGATAGAGTGCATGCACATGCATGAGCGAGATTGTGAGGGAGGGAGAAACACTTCCACAGATCTCAGTCATGCCGAGATCCTCTTCCTCCAGTCTTCCAGACTGCCAGGACATGTACATACTGAAGGTTTTTTAAGACTGACAGGGTTGGGGATTTGAACCATAGCTGGCATGTGCTGTGGAAGGCCACATATTAGATCTTGCACACGAACGACTGTTTGTCCATTTTGTTCCCTTAGCCTAACATGGCTGTCTGGTGTTGTAAACCTGCTTGTTCTTCCCATGAGAAAATAGCTTGTGCTAGCCATACAGAAAACTGCATCCATGACAATATCCTATACCTGCTACTGTCTTTGCTAACTAGCCCGAAACCCTTTTGTTTAGCAATGTAACTGCTTGCATGGAAACCCCACTCTCCTCAGAAATAATTAACCTGCTTGATTCAGCTTCTGTAACTGCTTGCATAGAAACGCCTGGTAACTGACCCCCTATTAAAAGACTACTCACACTTCAGTCGGACTACAGTTCTGACTCTCAGCCTCAGGCTGTAGTTGCTGGCCAGCTAATGAAGACTCCCTTTAAACTTAGTCTGGCTTTGGTGGTCGTTCATTCGGTGGCACTCTACAACAGTGCTTCCAGTTCTGCAGTTCAGTATGCTACTCACTGCACCACATAGCTGCCCCCCTCCACCTCATATACTTTTTGGCAAGAAAATTGAAATATTTCCTATTTCATTAGATACTTTCAGAAGTTCTGTAATAGAGAATTGGCTGATTATATATTCGATGTTGCTAATTCTCTGTGGAAGTTGGTGCAAAATTGCATGGACATGAGTGGGATAAGACTGTAGGTGGTAAGTTAAGCCAGGGGTTTGGTATTTTCCAAGCTCATCATCCCTGGCTTTAGGGTAGGTGTAGCACCCAGCAGGATTGCAGTCACGTACAGAGCCTTCACAATTAATATGGGAATCTGTCTAACAAGTTGTACAATTTGGTTTAATGGGATGTCTGATGAGTGACACATGGTTGTTTGTCGACTAAAAATATCTTGAAGACCTTTGAGCAAACCAAGGGAGACCTCTCTCGTGTTGTGTCTCACAAACAGCTGCGCCCTGCCCTGGGTATACATAATTGCTGGAACCGAATCGGCAGGGCTGGAAATGTTGATGCTGTCGTATTAATTTGCTCCATAAATCAACACACGGACTTGACAGCCTTTTAAAATCTTTATCATCAAGCATTTATCCTTTATATTCTAAAGGAGCTTTATCTGCCTTCGATCCAAAGCAACTCATATTTATTAAACAAATACTTATTGAGCATTGACAGGTGCGGAAGATGTAGGACCTAAGACTTATCTTCAAGAAACTCACAGTCTAATGGGGGAAAAATAGACATATAAACAAAAAAACCTGCAATTTAGTGTGATCAAAGCAGTACACAATTAGGCACTGATGTAGTGTTGCCATAAACATCATTCATTCATTCAACAAAGAATAAGACTTGCTAAGATAGAGAGGTGGCCTCTAAGACAGAGATGTGTCTTCTGTAGATATACACAAGCAGTAAGTGGTGACTACTTCAGGAAGTGCAGTCTAGGGTCAAGAAACAGACATATAGACATATTATAAATAGGTACAAACAATGGTAATTTGTAGGGGATATTGTGTGGGCAGACCATTGAAGAGAAAGTTCACCTCATGAAGGGGAGTCAGGAAAGACTTCACAGGTGAAGTGGTAATTGAGCTAAGTCTTGAGAGATGGGAAAGTGGGGATGAGCACTCAAGGTGGTAGGAATGGTTTATGCAAAGGACCAGGGTAAAGAGGAGAAGGAGGAGGAGGAAGAGGAGGAGAAAGAGGAGGAGAAAGAAGAAGAAGAGGAAGAGGAGGAGGAGGGAGAGGAGGAGGAGGAGGAGGAGGGAGAGGAGAAGGATTGTTGAGTAACAGGAAACTAGTGTGGCACGGACTAAGCATGGTGAGGTGAAATTGTGGGGACAGGTAAGGCTGGAGAATAAGGCAGAGGTCACCTCCTGGATGATTTTGAATGGCCAGTCAAGGAGCCTATCTTTGTCCCAAAACTTCCTTCACAACCAAGTTCCAGTTTTTCTCTCTCAGCTTCCTCTCTTTAGAAATGTCAGCCCTAATTTACATGCTATAAAACACAATGCAAAGTGTCTGGCTTAATTGAGACTGTCATGCACATGAAATAACACGCTTTGAATTAAGCTTGATTATCTAGTTATGCATTATCTGTTCACTTGTTTATTATATTTTAATGTAGACAACCTATGCTATTAAACATGAAATGGTTAAGAGAGCAGCAGTGACCAGAAGAATTGGAAGAGAACTTTTCTATGTACCTACCCTTATTGCTCTTGAAATTGGAGGCTACTAATAGGTAGACCAGTTAGCTGCATCAGTAGGCCTTTCCATTATATCCATCTCTCTGAAGAAGAGGGTGAGGAAATAGAATTCCCAGAAGGCTTCTTTAAAGAATTTATAAACCTGAACTCTTACCCCATCAAAGTGGAGGCAGAAGGAATCAGGATGGTGTTTACATTTGACCACAGTTCAATGTCATGAGTAAGTAATAGGTTCTAGACGATTGTTATCTAGAGTGGGCCATGGCCCATGACTAGTGACATAAGCATCATATGAGAGCTTGTTGGAAATGCAGGATACTAGGTGCATTTTAGACTTAGGAATTAAAAATTTGCATACTAATATGACACTCCACCTGATCTGACCCTTCCCCTACCCTGTGATTCAATATTGAATAAAGTGGTGGAGCATTGGGTCCTGGAAGAGACAGATCAATCTGACTTTGGAGTTTCTCCTTTTTTCAAGACCTCACTTTACTCCTACTACTGGCTACTGTATTATTACTAAATATAATGTTCAATTAGCTCAGGATAATGGTTAAGTCCTCAGAAATTGCGTATTTACACTTCTGTTGTAAATTCTGGGTTTAATATACCGTTAATGCTTTGTGATTGATCCGAAGGGAAACACAGCACATGAGGCTCCTAAATTTATAAATCTTCAAAAAAAGTCTTCCCGGAAAACAAAATAGAGAAGTCTCCATTCTAACAGGTTTCTAGGTGGTTTATCATTAAAGAAAATTCTGATATTAAAAACAATAACAAAAGGAACTCTATCTTAATGATTTATTGAGCAGTATTTGCCAGCATTGAAAACTACTTTTTACTTTAACTACTGGGTGAGTTTTTCATTCCCTAGTTCATTTATTCATTCCACAAGCATTTGTTTTCTGTGCTATATCCTGGAGCTGCAGAAGAATAAGATAAAGGTCACTATCCTCAAGAAAGTTCTGGAAGAGGAGACAACTATAGTTTTAACCCAAATTAACATGTGGTAATTTATAGCCATTTTGTGTTCTAATTCTAGTCCCACTTTCAAGTATATTGTTCAATACTTTGACTGTGTATCATGTGAATGTCTCTCCTTTTCTTAGTTTTAGTATATTGTCACCCTAGTTATTGAGCACACAGTTACTATCAACAAAGTGTTCAGGAATAGGTAGTAGTACAGAGGAAAGGGTGGCTATTTACAGGGATGGGGGTAATTAATGGAGGTGATAACTTTCATTCATTCATTTGACAGATATTTATTGAGTCAAACGTCAGGCTCAGGACTAGGAATAAACAAGACATCCTTGGTTCCTGCCCTTGGAAAATGTTGTTAAATATTTTATCACACAAGTCAACTAATTTCAATTGTGACACATGTTTAAAGAAGTGCAGGGTTCTATCAGAGTATGTGATAAGACAGTCAAAGAATGTTCCTGGAAGGCCAACCCTGTGGCCTAGTGGTTAAGGAAGCTAGATCCTACATGACTGATCATGTGGTTCAATTGCTGACCACAGTGGCTTAAGAAAACATGCTTGGCATGTGTATGTGTATGCCAAAATCCTGACAGGAAGGAGAAATGAAGAAGAAGGGATTGTAGTGTAACCATGCCCTATTGGGGGTGCTTTCTTCCTCTCTGTCTCCATCTCTTGGGAAAGCTCACATGCCCTCTGGAAAATTTAAAAAGAAATGTTTCCTGGAGGCTATGACTCATGAGCTGAAACTTTAAGGAAGAATACTGGATGAAGGAGGGTTCCAAGTAGCAGAAAAAGCATGTGCAAAAGCCCAGGGGCACAGAGGTACTTAATACATTACTCCAAATGAAAGCTTAGAGTTCCTGGAAGAACATGGGCCATTGTGGAAGTTAGATGTCATCCTTCCCCAGCATTTATTTAAGTAAGGAGTTCTCTTTCAGCCTTGTGAGAGGGGGAGATGTGACCAAATAAAATGAGGCCTGGCCCAAGAGACTACTTACCAATTATTTAACCATAGGTTTTGACCTCAGTTTCCCCATCTACCCCATGGCTATTCCTCCCCCCACCCATTTATTTCCAAGACATAGTGGATGGGCAAGTACTTAGAAACAGTACAAACTACCATCTTGTTATGAAGCTTTCCCCACCCCCTTACCTCAAGGAAACATCTGTGGGGTGAAGTGAGGTAAAGTGGGTATGCTCGCTTCCTGCTTCTGTGTTGAAGGATGGTAGTTAATTAAAAAGACTTTAAGTTTCTCTTCTTAAGCACACAATAGCTTTCGGGGAAATGGCTGACTATCCCCAGCTGCATGTAAATGCCCAACCGGAAGCAGCAGACAAAGAACTGATTATGATAGAGTGGCACTGGGCTGTTAGTACAAGCTGCCAGATGCTGTTAGCAACTGAGAATAAAAGTGAAATTGGCAAGATGCCCAGAAAGAAGCTTCTTCACACCTCCCAGAAATCCAATGGGCAGCACAATAAAGATGACCTTGGATGGGGTAAAGTTCAGGGTTGGGGAATCCGGTGTTCCAACTACCATGGTGGAGATCATGACATAATTATGCTCAATCAGGGGTAGGTGGGAGCCGGCAGTAGATGAAGAAAGGTTGCACCTTGAGTATTAGCAGCTTAGGTGTCTTATGTATTGAGTTATGTCTCCTCAAAAAGATATGTTGAAGTTCTAATGCCCACACCTCAGCAAGTGACCTTAATTGAAAATGAGGTCTTTACAAGGTAATCAAGTTGAAATGAAGTCACTGAGGTGTACCCTAATCCAATAAGACTGATGTTCTCACAAAACGGAAAATTTGGTCTCAGAGGCAGACATGTCTAGAGGCCATGGGTTGTGTGATGGCATGACACATCTATAAGTCAAGGACCATCACGGCTCAAGAACTGCCAAGGAGGATGCTGAACAACAGAAGCTGAAAGTGGCAAGGAAAGATTCTCCCCAAATGGTCAGAAAAAACATGACCTTGCTGACACCTTGATTTTGGACTTCTAGTCTCCAGAACTGTGAGACAATACATTTCTGTTGTCTTAAGCTGTCTACTTTGTTTCAGCAATGAACACAGCTTGCTTTCAATAAAAAGCATTTAGTTTCTCAAACCTCTCCAATTAGACAAAGTCATAGTGTTGTTGATACAGGGAAGGGTGAGGCAGTCATCCTCCCAGGGGGACTTGCTAATCACGCTCATATTTATTATATGCAAATAATGCCAATCTGCATGTGTGCTCACTCTATCCAGGACCTGTGAAAAATAAAATATCCCAGTTGTGAGTAAAAGCAGATGCTTCATAGAAAAACAGACCAAGACTACATCTCAGCTTTGCTTACTCAAAGTAGTGTGATCCAGAGCATGCAACTTTCCCAAGTCTCAGTTTTTCGCATCTGTAAAATGAACGTTCTAACACCTCCTTCTTGGGTTGTTGCGGATGAGGATGTGTATGTGAAGTAATTAGCACTGGTTGGCTAGAGGAAGTGCTAAAAAACTATGATGGATGATTATTAATATTACCTCACCTGACAGCTGTTTCCTTCAGCTCCAGGAATTTTATGGCTTGAAGATAATAAGATGTTCTGTGGCATCAAAGTTTAATTTCTCTACCTAAAGAAGGGATGGAGAGTGGGCAAAGCTTGTCACGGGGCCTTCCCATCTCCCTCTTGCCAAGGGTATGATTGCTTTTTGGTGACTCCAACCTTTTCTTAACCTCTATACTTCAAACTCTGCCTGCTCTCTGCCAAGGATCTCTCCCATAATTCTGTTCTTCCTGTCCCATGCAAACTCACAGTCCTTCATTGTGGTTAATCTAAAAGGGATGCCTAAACTAGGAAAGCAATCCGGTCTGTCTCTCTGGTGAGCACAAACACCCTATAACAAAAATCTCTCTTAAAAAAATGTATTCAAAAGTATCCACACATGATAGTTCATAAGATTCCTTGGGGTTTTTATCATTTAAAAAGATAGAGTTGTTAACTTCGAATAAGTTCTTTGTGATGGGGCAGATATGGGAACTATTTTTATGGTCCAAATTTGGAGGACAGTGCTCCCTTCTATTAATTGGAGCCCAGAAAAAAAGCAAATGTGTCAGCAATTTGCCACTTCATCTTTGAAAAACTGCCACTATTGTCTCTCCCAGGCCAAGGTTTCCATGTATAGGGTAGAACATTGTTGAATCAACCACAGCGGCTTGTCTTGAGTAATCAGTATTCACAGAACTTGGTTTATTACTGCTTCTATGACATTGTTCTCTATGCCTTTTCTTTTTCCTAACATTACCATTTTAACATTAACTAGGTCACCCTCAAACAAAGCTTATGACTGGAAAATGTGGGAAACTATTTCAGTTAATGTCTCAAACCAGCAATAAAAGAGGATTCCTTCAGGGCTAACACTGGATTTGACCCTGATCATCCCAGACTTTGACTTGTCACCTGCTGTTCCCTCCACCTGGAATAACCTTTTTCTAGCTCATCTTCCTGGTCAGCTAGAGGAAGTGCTTTGCCCTTTAGTACCTTGCCCACCTATATCATCATCTCTGAAACTGTCTATGCCATTTTCTCCCTACTGAGGTGCTTGTCACACCGTGTTGTTCATGTGTCTGTAAACTGGGAATCTTGGGAAGGAGGACTAACCTAGTTCAGAGGTTCTGGCACATAGTGGGATTATTAAATGATAGATGCCAAATGCATAAGTGGATGGCAAGAGGAAGGGTGAGATGGATGGGTGGGTAGATGGACGGAGGTGTGAGATTATCACACATCTCTGTCCCTGCTTCAGCTAGGGTTAGAATTTGCTTACAGGCTTGTGTTACTTTTATTGCTCAGCACCTTGGATCCAGGACTGCTCACAGATAGTGTGTGTGTGAGAAAGATAGATAGATTAGGCAGATAGACAGATAGATGGATAAAGGAGAGGGAAGGTGGGATGAGTGAGAGAGGGAGAAAGAGAGAGAAAGAGAAAGAGAGAGAGAGATGTAATTAAAATCATGTCTACAAAGGCATAGACAACTGATGGTTTGTAAGCTTCCTTGACACATTTCATAAATTATAAAGCTCCGAAGGAGAATGACTTGAGGCCTGTGTGGGGTCTATCCCTGAGGGCTCTATTTGGGGATGCTATCTCTTTGTTCTATCAGGGGTTCAGAGCCTTGCTTGTGTTTGCTGCTTTGGGTCTGGATGGTTTGCACTTCTGCCACCTCCCTCTTCTTTGCCTTGTTCTACTTGAAAGTGGCTGTTTCTCTGATTTAAAGGGATGAGTTTCCGTGGGACTCCCCAGCTTTGCAGGTGCTTCTACGTGACAGCCCCAGAAAATCAGAGAGCCCAGTAGAAAGTCCCCTGCTTACACTGGGCTGGAGAAAAGAAGTGGGTCCACAATCAGATGACCAGCCCTGTCTCTGGCCTGGGATGTTTGGAATATGTTGATCTGTTACTGCTGAACATAGGGCAGCTTTCAGGCTGAGGCCCCTGTGTGATCTTTATTTTATGCAGTTTTGCTTTTTTTTTGTCTATCCAAGGTGAGTTGTGATTGAGGCTGGAGAGCAAGGCGAATTTACTCTACTGTCTGAGAACAGAGCTGAGCAGCGACAAGTGGTTTTTTTTTTTTTTTTTGTCTTAGGGCACATGCACTTGTTGGAGAGTGAGAGACAGAGTCAGTGAAAGGGAAAGTTAGAAATCACTCCTCCACACACCCTCCCTCCCCCACTGGGGAAGGCCATGCCACAATCCCTTCTCTTCCATTCTCCTCCTGGGATCTTGGGCAGTCATGCACATGCACCCAGCATGATTCTCAAGCTGGGACTCAAACTGTGGTCGACCCTGTAGGAATCCAGTGGCATAACTGCTATACCATATGCTGGCCCCCAAATCTGCAGTTCTTAAAGATGAGAACTCTATAATTCTGAGGTCCTGCAGATGGATTTTACACAACACGTCTACTGACATTGTCTAAAGGATAAAGGCCATGGTCTTTCCTTGAGGATGACTGCTTGGAGGCAACCTCTGCTTGTCAAATGTAACAAATATCCAAAGAAAACTTCAGGCTGGATTAGTTAGACACTCCAGGCCTGAAGAATTCTCATTCATGTTAGAGATACTGAGAGAACATTTTAGGTATAAAAATATTTATAAACGTGACAACCGTGGGCCTGGCCATCACTTCACCTCCCCAGGTCTCAGTTTTCTCATCTGTACATTGTTATAATTATACTGTCATATGTATTTAATGGAGCTGTGAGGGTCTGATAAGTTCATATAAACTGTAAAATGTTAAACAAATGCTAAGGTTTGATGGTCATAATTATGAATATAGTAGAAGCTATCCATCTCAGAACAGAGGAAATCTGCAAAGTGACCCAGAGAATTAATGGGACCAGTGACATTTATCCCCTGACATCCATCTCTTCACATTGTCTGTCTCTGAGTCTTTGGGATGAGATGATAAAGAGGGATGGGCTGGTGGTAGAATTGAAATCATTACCTAGTTTTGATTTTAGCATTTCTGGCTGAGGGCATTTACATGGGCTGCTAAGGAGTGTTGTCAGCATATGAAACTCCTACAGCTTGTAAGGAGGGCATTACTAAAATCTAAGGCCTTTTAGTGTCTGCCCAGTAGCCTTTATCTATCTAATATTACCTATTTATTAGCTTATATCTATCTATATCTATCATTTACCTATCTATCTACCTTCTACTGCATCAGAGTAAGTCTCCATTCTTCCAAGAACCCATGAGCTTGGTTCTGTCTCCATATCTTGGATCAGGCTTTTCCTTTTCCAGAGTGAGAGGTTGTGCCAAGTCTGAGTTTTTATCCTTATCAAGTCTCCCTTTTATGATGTTCAGGAGAGAAATCTATGCCCAGGACAGTGAAAAAATTAAAAACAAACAGCAAAGTAGTTATATTGTTAATAGGCAATTTACCTCCAAGAACTAAAGCCGATTTCTCTTCATCAGGCCAGGCACTGTCAAGGACTCCCTTTGCATACTCTAAGTTGACTCCAGGGACCTCAGAGTAGACTGCTTCATCCACATGCCTTAAGATCCTTGGCAGGGCTACCCTGTTGAGAAAGAGACCAGCCAGGGACCTGAGAGCATGAAAATAGGAGAGAGGGGCCTGTCCTGGAGTAGAGCTTTTGGTCTGGATGGCATCTGAGTTGGGTACCTTGGTAGAGAAGGAAGACATGGAAAAAGGACAGAAAGTCATGACCTTGATGTAAATCTGGTTACTCTAGCTTTATGGAAGAAAGAGTCTATATTTATATGGGCACTGGCTACTCCCAGCCTAGAAAGACTTTCTCCTGCTTCCCAATAGTTTTAGGTGTAAAAATGAGTTTTTAATTAGGAGCAAGTAGAGATATAACAAATCGTTTATTAAAAAAACTTGATAAAATACAATTAATACGATAAAAACTCAGAAAAGTGAGATAATCTTATTATTTTCTTGATGGATCTCTACTATTTTTCTTCTATCATCTTTGGCTGTAAAATGTCATGTCTCTTCAAATGACAACAAATCTTAATACAATTTTCCACAGAGAGAAGGATAATTCTGTCTTTCCTCCAGCATGTTTGATTGAAATGTATTTATTATTGATGCTTTAGCGCAGTTTCCTTCAGCTTCACTAGTCTTTATTGGTAATAGTATGCACATTTTTAGTAATGCTTTTACATTTAGAAAAGCTTCTATCACATTTCTTTCATGCAGGATCTCTTCCTATGTCAGGGCTTTCAAAATTTCTTATGTAGTTGCTAATCTTTTAAAAATATTTATTTATTATTTATTGAGAAATAATTCACTTACCAGAAAATTTGCTCCTTAAAAGTATAATCTACAAAGTTGTGCAACCATTCCACTTCCACCTGGAAGTGGAAGCTACTATCCACTTCCTGAACACTTTCATCACCCCAGGAGAATCCCCATACTCATTATTAGTCACTTCTCATTTCTCTGTTCCCCAACTCCCTTGCAACTACAGCTCTATTTGCTGTTTCTATGGATAGGCTTTTTCTGGACATTTTATCTTAATAGAATTAAACAACATGTGGTTTTTTGTTTCTGTTTTTTTTTTTTTTTCTTAGCATAACTATTTAATGTTTCATCCATGTTGTAGAACTTCATTTATATGAAGGGTCTTCAAAAAGTTAATGGAAACATATACTATTTAAAAAACTAAGCATGTATTTCAATTTTTTTTTTTGGAGAGAGTTTTGCTATAGGGCGCATGTGCATGTCAGAAAGACAACAGAGACAGAAAGCAAGAAATCACCCCCTAAGGTGGATGGCCATGCTGCAATCTCTTTCTCCTCTATTCTTCTCCTGGGATTTTGGGCCCGTACGCACATGCGCCCAGTGTGAGTTTAAGCTACTGGGTCCAGGACTCGAACCATGGTTGACTACATGGGAGTCCAACTACATAGCCATTACATCGACTGCTGGTCCTGTATTTCAATTTTTTTTTACATAAATAAACTTGTACTTTAATTCTATGTTTTCATGAATTTTTTGAATTCCCTGCATATAGATAAATGAATCAGCACATATTTCATTTGTATGACGAGTAAGATTCCATTGTATGGATATACTACACTTGTTTATCCATTCATAAGTTGGTGGATGTTTGGGTTGTTCTCACATTTGGTTATTGTGAAAAATGTTGCATGAACATTCATGTATAAGTTTTTTTTTATGAACTTATTTTTATCTGTGTTGGCTATATGTGTAGGAGTGGAATTGCTGGGCCATATGCTAATGCTATGTTTCACTTTTTTGACCACAAACCTCTTAAACATGATGAGCAGTGTTACCTTGTCTCCTTAAAGGCAGGTTAAGATTGGGTTGGAGGTGTAGTGGACTGGAAAGAAAATGTTGTGTACTCAACTGGTGCCTTTCGGGGCTCCCTTCTTTCTTCTTTGCCTAGATCAATGAAGGCCTCACACCAGGAACATGTTGGGGAAAACAAAACAAAACAAAAAACTTATGACTTGCATTTGTGAAAGGTAGGAAGTGAAAGTAATTCTATTTAGTTCTATGAAAGAAAGTGCATCTAATCATGTTAATTACTTAGTCTAGCGTAATGCTGCCTGGGCTGGCATCCCAACTCTGCTGCTAACTAGCTGCGCCTCTTGCCTAAGTAACTTAGCTTTTCTGTACACTGTCGTCATCATGTGTAAAAAGGTATTACCAAAACTAGTTCTTGTGAAGCTGTTGGAAAGCTCAAGCATGATAGCACTTGTAACACACTCAATGGGGTCCCTTGCAAATGTTCAGGCTGCTATAAATTCTAGTAATTTTATTGGCATTTTTTTTTTTGGAGAGATTTTCACTGTAGGGCGCGTGCGCTCGCCAGACAGACAGAGAGAGACATAGAGACAGAAAGCGAGAAATCACCCCCCAGGGGGGATGGTCACGCCGCAATCCCTTCTCCTCCATTCTCCTCTCGGGATCTTGGGCACGCACGCACACGTGCCCGGCATGAGTTTTAAGCCACCGGGTCCGGGACACGAACCGCGGTCGACTACGTGGGAGTCCAGCGACATAGCCATTGCGCTAACTGCTGGTTCCCTTTATTGGCATTTTGTAATGGAACTGTGCCAATGGAAATATCTACATAGTCTTTGGCCACTAAAGCATTAATTTCTAGGGCTTGTTTGAGAAGTAGAAGGCAAAAAAGGGCATACATATGTATGAGCCTAACTCATGGTGCAGCCTAGACTTTAGCACAGGGCCTGGGCTGAGCTAGTAGGCTGCAAATGTGATTTGGCATGAACATCAATAAATATTTGAGGACTCCTGGTCAATTTGTCCCCAAAATGCAGTATGTGGGAGTGTGAGTCTGTTTTGTAAGGAAATACTGGCTTTAGCTGTGAAATCCTCCCAGGTGTCTAAAAGCCTGGGCTTGGCTTCTTCTGAGTTCTTCTGTCTTCAGAAGCTTCTCTGTAAACTCAGATTTGCTTGCTAAAGTAGGTTTCACTCAGAAAAAAAAAGAAACTGGGTTATCTATATATGTGTATGTACCTATTTTTTTCCTAAAAACATTCTACCTATTTTTATTGGAGGCAAAATAACTATTTTTTTTTTCCTAGAAAGTAGAATGCAGGAATTAGAGAGGGCAGAGGAGTAGCAAAGATGAGGTGACATTTGGGTTCAAAGGATGACTAGAAGTTCAACAGCAGAAAAGATGAAGAAGGTGGTACCAGGTAAGAGGAACTTGGTTTTCAGAGGTACAGAGGCATTCTCAGGGAGTTGGGGTATGGGTGTGAGGTGGGGATTCCTGGGAGGTGAGGTTCGATCAATAGGGTCTCGCATTCTATGCTAAGGCATTTGGATTTTCTCCTATGATATCGATAAACTAGGGAAGTAATTTAAGCAGGAGAGTAATTATATTTCAGAAGGACACTCTCACAGTGGATATGGAGGATGACTTGGTGGGACTTGTAGAGGGAGGAGATAGAGGTAATGATGAAAAGATTTAATCATTAAGCCTCTAACTAAATCCATTCACTGTGTTTCATGTCTCTTTAGCCAGATAAACTAGGACATGACCGAGGTTTGATGCCATGAGAAACAGAAGGAAATGTGTTTTACTTTATTTTACTTTGTTTATGCTGCCTGGTGAACTTAATTTTATTTTCTTCCTATTGCAACCAAGGATCTTGGATTGTTGGTATTTTTCTCTAGGGCCCCTCTTCCCATCATACACACACTCAAACACCGTAACACATGTCATAGAGTACATTCAGATGTGAGTTGACTTTATGTGCCTTTAAATGCAAAAAAAAACTGGTCACATCATAAATGGGTGCTTCCAAAGTGAAAGGGAAAAAAAAAAGGTCATGCCATAATTTTTTTTTTTAGAGGTTTTTGTTATAGAGCACGTGCACTTGCCAGAAAGACAAAGAGAGACAGAGAAATTGAAAGCAAAAAATCACTCCCCAGGGGGGGATGGCCATGCCACAATTCCTTCTCCTCCATTCTCCTCTTGGGATCCTGGGCATGAGTTCAAGCTACCAGGTCCAGGACTCGAACTGTAGTCGACTACATGCGAGTCCAGTGACATAGCCGTTTCGCTAACTGCTGGTCCCATGCCATGTTTTATCTGAGCCATACAATCAAAATATAACTCTGTTTTTCATGTCCAGTATATCTAAGAGGCAAATACTACTTGTTAATAAGTTAAAAGGCCATAGTCACTTCAAAGAAAGCTGAGAGGAAAGATTAACAGTTTAAATTTTTGGTAGTGTATAGGGGTCTACCAGCCTCTCTTTTATTCAAGGGATTCTGGGTCTATAAAGTGTAGGAACTGGTTGAGAGGCTGTGATTCTCTGTTATAATCTGCACACCCCCTGCACTTTAATAATAGAGAATATCGAGACCAGCAGATGGCATAATGATTACGTCATTGGACTCCCACATAGTTGACTGTAGTTTGAATCTCGGACCCGGTGGCTTAAAACTCACACCAGGTGCGTGTGGATGTGCACCCAAGATCCCGAGAGGAGAATAAAAGGGAAGAGATTGCAGTGTGACCATCCCCCTGGGGGTGATTTCTTGTTTTTTTTTTTTTTTAATTTTTTTTGTCTCCCCATCTCTCTCTCTGCCTCTCTGGGGAGCACACATGCCTTATGGCAAAAATCTCTCTAAAAAACAAACAAAATACATAGAGAATGTGTGCGCATGTACAGGCATGCAAAAGAAAGAGAAGGAGAGAGGGAGAGAAGCACCTCCAACAGGATTCCTGTCATCCCCCTGCCCTGTCCATCTCCTCAGGATCCTGGGTACTCTTGCAGGTTTTCAAGCCAACCTGGGGATGTAAATCTACAGGGGATCATGTGGTTTCCAGCCTTCCACTTTCCTGCTGCTGCAGTGACTGAGCCTGTTGTTATCATTGGAAGTATGCTTTTGTTTACTTGACTTGGAGATTTTCTACTTACACAGATTAAGTCAGAGTTTAGTAAGCTTCCCATGTATTTCACTTCTAGAAACGGCACAGTTAACTAATCAATGCCATAGGTTTACATGAGCCAGCTCTTCTGATCATTGCTTTTCTTTTGCTGTTCATTAAGATAGAGTAGTTCTCACTCATGATTTTGCTTTCTGTTGTTTCAGATATTAGCAGCCAACTGTGGTCAGAAAATTCCAGAAATAAACAATTCATGTTACTCACATTCTGAGTATCATGATGAAATCTTGCTCCAACCTGCTTTGTCCCGTCTAGGACATAAATCATCCCTTTGTCCAGTGTATCCATGCTGCTCACCCACTAGTCACTCAGTAGCAATCTCAGTATCAGCCCATCACTGTATTGTAGTGCTTATGCCCCAGTAACCCTTATTTTACTTAATAATGGGCCCGGAGTGCAAGAATAGTGATGCTGGCAATTCAGATAAGCCAAAGAAAAACATAAAGTGTTTCCTTTAAGTGAAAGTTCTAGACTTAATAAGGAAAGAAAAAAAATGACATGCTGAGGTTGCTAAGATCTATGGTAAGACTGAAACTTCTATCTGTGAAATTGTGAAGAAGGAAAAAAAATACTGTGCTAGTTTTTCGGTCACACCTCAAATTGCAAAATCATGGCCATAGTACATGATTAGGTGCTTAATTAAGATAAAAAAGCATTAAATTTATGAGTGGGAGCCATGAACAGAAACATGTTCCAATGGATGACAATCTGGTTCAATATTATCCACAGTTTCAGGCATACATTTGGGATCTTGGAATGTATTCCTGTGGATAAGGGGGGACTACCATAATTACCCTCACCTTGCCTTTGGCAGTTGAGGACTGCCTCTAGTCCCCTGCCACACTGGGATCCAATTATTCCCATTGTACTTAAGTTTTCTGAGTAATTGTGGTTCCCATTGAAAGGTCAGTCTTACAGAAAAGTGCAATTATGAAACTTTTATAGGATACTGGGGGTCCCCTCACAAATCTGTTTTCCAAAGTATTGGTGAAAGACATGTATTCTGTACCCTTCTGATGTGGGTTAGAGGAGTCACTCTATATGGGGGTGTTTGTCTAGTGAGGGGTCCCAGGCATGGACATAAATCTGCCTCTAAGGATGAAGTCTGCTGTTTTCCATTTGGGCCTGGCCCTCTTTCTTCCAGTCTGGGGATATTTGCACATGTAGCCTGGAAGCATTCATGAAGCTTATCCACAGCTGGAGTCAATGTCCTCCAAGAGCAGCCATCACCCTTTGTCCAAATTTCACACACAATTTCTAGCCACTAATTGGATTTTCTTGGCCCCTTGATAGTGGGACCAAAGCTCTCTGGGAATGGTCATGAGTTTTCCTATAGGGAAGAAAATCTATGCGCCAGTGGAGTCAGGGCTGTGTGAGCGGAGCCCATTGGGGACCCTAACAAGATCTGATTACGTTGAGGTATGTAGACAAACATGACTATGCAGCTCTGCATAGCTACAGGCCCTTTCCTTGAACCCAGGTAGTGACCCTCTCCAAACTCTCATCCATCAGGCACCAGGTTAGTGTCAACAGCTATTAGCTTAGTTGACTTCCTGGCTGATATTTGTATTCTCAAGCTAAAGAATGACATTTAACTTTCAGCTAAGAGCATCGCTAGGGCCTTTTGGTAAATCAAAACCTATTTGTTTGATCCTGGTAAAGAGATAGAATGGGATTCTTTTTACTTTGTTTTTCCCAATATAACCCTTGACTTTGCTTGGAACAGCATGAAAAAAATTAAAACTCAATGTTGAGTTAATTTAATAAACTGAGAACTATAAGGTTCCAGACCAATAATGCAGGCACCATTGTCAATTCCTACTGGATGTGCACCCAGTGGGAGATCTCTGGACTGCATCACCCAGGACAGAAACTCTGATTTCTATAATTCTGCATCCTTTTCCCCAACCCCTTTCAGTCCCTGAGGCTCAATTAGTGTAGGTTACTCTGATAACGGACGGTCTCCCAGCACACTAGGTCACATGTCCATTGAGACATATGTAGCCTCATTGCCAAGGAGTTCACCTGGAACATGTTCCTCAAGAAGGCTACAGCTGCCCTGGAAGAAGGAAGTCCACAGCTTGAGTGAACAGCCTGTGTAGTTGCTCAAGATGCCTCAAATGCTCAGGGCCACTCAGTAATGGGAAGAGATAAATGTGCATAATTTGCCATGAGGAGTACCTATTGATTCTTTTCTCCATTCTGGAAGATTTGTGTGGCCTTCCAAGAATTCAATATTGTCGATAGGCCTGGCAGGAACTAATGTTCTCCTGAATTTTGGAAGGTTGTGTGTGCCGTCCATACCACACAATACCACATTTAGGTCTCTGTGGTTACATAAACCTAGTTCCTCCATGTATTATTTTTTTTATTTAAGTTTTTGCTATAGGGTGAGTGGAGAGGAGAGAAAGAGAGAAAGAGAGAAAGAGAGAGAGAGAGAGAGAGAGAGAGAGAGAGAGAGAGAGAGAAAGAGAACTCCCCAGGAGGATTGCCTTGCTGCAATCCCTTCTTTATTCTCCTCTCAGAAGAAGTTTGGGTATACATGCACATGTGCTAGGTATGATTTTCAAGCAGTTGGGTCTAAGACTTGTGGGAACCAGTGCCTTAAATTCCATGCCAGCTGCTAGCCCATGCTTTCTTTTTCTTTTCTCTTCTTTCTTTCTCTCTCTCTCTTTTTTTTCTCTTAAAGCAGTCTATTTATTTTTTAGTTTATTTATTTTTTTCATGAGGGAGAGACATAGAGACAGCCTCAACAGCCCAGATATGTGTACATGCACTTGGGATGCACAGAGAAGCCCCAGGACGTGAGCCTGGGACCTTCCTATATGTGTTCAGTTGTGTAATTACTGTGCCACTACCTAGCACCAGTATTGCACTTTAACAGTGATATTAGCTAATTTTGTTGAAAGCATAATCCCAGACAAGCATTATTCTAATTACTTTATGTGTCTTATGAGACAGATGGTGTTATTGTCCCCATTTTATAGATAAGAGAGCAGAGACCCAGAGAAGTTAAGCAACTGCCCCATAATAACAAATGCAGAATTCTTGCCATGTAGCAGATGCCTTCCACTTTCTGTCTCCCAAGTTTCTCACATTATCTTTATCTAATGTTCTCTGATATAGGCACTATTATTATTTATGTTTTTAATACTTATGTGAATACTCAGGCTCAAACAAGGTAACTTGTTCAAGGTCATGGCAGTGATGAATGATAGGCTGGGATAGTCCCTTGGCAAGGGCTATCTCCATTTGATAGCTATTCTGTTTCTTAGGATATGTTTTGATTGACTACCTTGGTTATCTATGGACTGGGATATGTGTCTGAATTTTTCCCCTTCAAAGTGTAGATGAATTGCCTAAAATGATTATTATGCTATGTTCATAATTTATTTCCATTTCTGAAGCCAGCCTGCAGAAAGTTAAAATATATCAGACTGAACACTAAATGAGATTTCTACAACCTTTTTGGAATGTAATCAGCAATATGTATTAAAACAACACACTTGTCTTTTTATTTCCAAGTCTCTCTTTGGGACATTCTCCTATAGAAACACAAGTGCCAGGGAGATTAGGTAAAATGATTAAGGAAGTTTTTGCAGCATTGTTTATCATGACAAAACTGAGGGGAGTCTGACAGCCCATCACCAGGGTGTATGTGTGTAAAATGCAGAGACAAGGGAGTAGATTGATAAATTGCAGTTTGTTCAGATGATGGAGTGTGGGGTAGCTATAGTCCATACTTTCCGACCTGGAATATGGTGACAGGAACTGGTAGTGGAAATCTGCGCATAGGGGACTCCCATTTATAAAAACAAACAGACAAAGGAGTGCCACACCTCTCCATGGACACAGGTGGGTGAGACTTTAAATGAATCTTAGAAGCAGGCAGAGGGATGTGGAAAGTCTATAAGCGAATGTCCATTACCTGGGAGGTGATGGTGACGCAAGGGGAGGAAGAAAATTGGGGGTACTGTTAATTTTTTGTGTTGTTTCACAGGGAGTGGTGAACAGGTGAAACTCTTGAAGCTTTTTCTTAAAAACTTGTTATTTATTTAAATAATTATTTTATACATTCAGTTTCCAGCTTGTAAATGAATTTTCCCAGCATGAATACACTGCACACCAGTACAGTCAAAGATATTATACACGTTATCAACAACAGACAATCCTCTATTTTTGTGTCCCTTAAATATTTTGCCTGTTTTTCTCCTTGATTCCCTTCTTCTCATCCTCTCCTGCTTCTCAATCTCCCCCCACACTGTGTTCAATATCCACAACTAATTTCCATGCTTCTATGTCCTCTAATTGCTGTTTCTTCCAGAGTACAGACATTTGGTATGTATTAAATGGAGACATATAATGTCTGTCTTTTATAATGAGATACCACCTAACCCCAGTCAGAATGGCTAAGATTAAAATAAATAAGTGCTGGCGAGGCTCTGGTGAAGTGGGAACTCTTACGCTGTTGGTGGAAATGTAAATTTGTACAGTCACTGTGGAGAACAATATGGAGGTTCTTCAAAGACCTACAAAGGGAACTACCATATGATCCAGCAATTCCACTCCTGGGAATCTACCCAAAGGACAGGAAAATGCTCAGTTGGAAAAGTGTCTGCACGTCTATGTTTATTGAGACATTATTCAAGATTTCCAAGACATGGAACCAACCCAAATGTCCACAAAAAGATGAATAGATTGAAAAAATGTGACATATATACTCCATGAAATACTATACTGCCATAAAAAATAACAAGACCCTGACATTTGATAGAAAGTGGATGAATATGGAAGATTTACTGCTAAGTGAAGCAGGAAATTTTTGATGCTTACATTTTTTTAAATTGAAGTATGATTTACAAAGTGAAGGCTCAGTGTAGCATAGTTTCACTGAACTATGCGATGGGTTTTAACAAATGCTCCACCCACATAGCTCACATCCCTGTCATGATAGAGGACACTATCTGGAGAGCTGATTTGTGTGCCCTCCCAGTCAATTCCTGCCACCTTCTCTACTGAAAACAACCACTATTCTTACTTCTATCACCATAGGTTAGCTCTTCCTGAACATGACCCATTTCTCCATTTATTTAGGTCAACTTCTCTCATTGATGTTTTGTTTACGGTTCTTGCATATATTTTGTTAAATTTATCTCTAAGTAGTTTATGGGTTTTGATGGTATTGTAAACTATATTTTAAGAATAACAGTTTTCATTATTTTGTTGATAGTACATGAAAGCACAAGCTATTATTTTGTGTTGAGGCTTGCATGCAGCCTTGTTAAACCCTCTTTCCAGTTCCTTTTTTTTGGTAGCTATTAAAATATTTTATTTCTTTTTTTTTAAAAAAAGTTAATTCATTTATTGGGGGTGGAGAAGACTCCTGACAGGGATCCCATGCCATGATCCACTTCCAGCCCCAGCCAACTGGATCATGAGTATGACTGGTGTGTACAGGGGGACCTTGGAACGTGAACCCACGAGATTCTCATGTGGGACAAGTTGTGTCACTTGCCTGACCTTGAGGGATTTTCTAAGTACATGATTATGTTACCCATGAATAAATAATGGGTAACATAATAAATGAAGTTTACTTCTTTTCCAATTTATATGCTTTTTAAAATTTTTCTTGCTTTTATGCACTTGTAGGACAAGTAAAGTGTCGAAGTGGTGAGACTAGGCATCCTTGCCTTGTTCTCGATCTCAGGGAGAATGTATTCAGCCTTTCACCATTAAGAGTGATGTTAACTGTAAATTTTCTATTGATATCCTTTATTAGGTTGAGGAAAGTTCATTTCTATTCTAAGTTTGCTGAAAATTTCTATTGTGAATAAGTGTTGGATTTTGCCAAAAACATTTTCTGTCTATTGAGATATGCACATGCTGTTTCTCCTTAACCCGTTAATATTTCAGATTATATTAATTGATATCTGCAATCTTAGAATAAGAAAAGTGGTACTTTGTTAAGGTGTACTATACAGGACAGGACATATAACGTATTTAATTTAAAAATATTCAATTGCTAAAATGTTATGAAAGGCTTTTGTATCTATGTGCTGTGTTTTGTAACTATGAGGGATATTGGTCTGTGGTTTTCTTTTCCTGTAATGTCTTTGGTGCAGTTTTGGTATCATAGTAACACTGGCATCACACAACGTGTTTGGAAATCTTTCCTTCTATTTTCTGGAAGACTTTGTGCAGACTTAACATTATTTTTTTCTTATGTGTTTTATACAGTTTTTTTTTTTTTGAGAGGTTTTTGCTATAGGGCGCGTGCGCTCGCCAGACAGACAGAGAGAGACATAGAGACAGAAAGTGAGAAATCACCCCCCAGAGGGGATGGTCACGCCGCAATCCCTTCTCCTCCATTCTCCTCTCGGGATCTTGGGCATGCATGCACACACACACGGTGTGACTTTTAAGCAACCGGGTCTGGGACATGAACCGCGGTCGACTACGTGGGAGTCCAGCCATAGCCACTACGCTAACTGCTGGTTCCCATGTGTTTTATACAGTTTAACAGTGAAGCCACCAGACTTGGAGTTTGCTCCTGTGTTATCTTTTAGGAGTTTTATTGTTTTTGAAATTTATGCTTTACATTTAGATCTGTGATTCATTTTGAGTTTATCTTTGTGAAAGAGGTATCTAGATTTGTATCCAGCTTCTTTTTTTAAAAGATTTTTTACATGCGAATGTCCATTTGTTTTATCAACATTTGTTGAAAAGATCATCCTTATGTTATTGAATGGCCTTTACTCCTTTGTCAAAGATCAGTTGATTGTGTTTAGGTCTTCTTTGTTTATTTCTCATTTTCATCCCAGTGCTTAAGTTTGGGTCACTGTAAGTTTACTAATGTTTTCTGCTGCAGTGTCCAATTTGTACTTATGCTTGTCTACTGAATTTTTCAATGCAGCTTTTTATTACTTTGGTTCTCAAATTTCTCTGGTTGTTTTTAAGAGTTCCCATATGTCTAGTAAAATTCTGCATTAATTCCCTCATTATGTTTATATTTTTATTTAAATCTTTGAACATTTATTATAGTTATTTTAAAACACTTGTCTGCTGATTTCAAGAACTCTATTATTTTTTATCTTCTTCTTTTGACTTATTTTTTTTCCTGAATGTAGACCACACATTACTTTTTTATATGACTAGTCATCTTTGGTCATGTACTGAGATTATATATTGTACTTTGTTGAGTTTCTAGATTTTAGTTTCCTTTAAGGAGCTATTTTTTTCTTTTTCTTTTTCTTTTTTCCCCTGGAAGGCTGAAAGCAGGATGAAAACTAGCCTAATACTTTTAGGCTTTTGTAAAAGTTTTTTATTTTTTCTTCCCCTTCCATATTATGCCATAGGGCATGTTCACTCACTGGAGAGAGGAAGACAGAAAAAAAAGATGGAAAGTGAGAAATTACCCTCTGGGAGGATGGCCACAGAACAATCCCTTCTTCTCCATTCTCCTCATGGGATTTTGGGCATGCAAGCACATGCATCCAGCATGATTTTCAAGCCACTGGGTCCAAGACTGGAACCGTGATTGGCCATGTGGGAGTCCAGTGCCTTATCTACCGTGCCACCTACTGGCCCCTTTTATAAAAGTTTTTTTTTAGAGCTGCTTTAGAGGAATCCTTCTTCTGGTTTGTGTAGCAAGATGTTTTCTCTCTGGGAACTCCAGTGAGTAGATAAGGTGTTCTAGGATTTATTTCAACTCTGGTTGGGACTATCATGTCTTCCAGTGCTATGAGATTTCTATTTAGCAGTTGCTTTTGACCAAAGCTTTTGATGTTTTGCCCTGTGCAAATGCCCTTTAGTATTTGACTCAGACTTAAGAGGGTCTTTATGTAGGTTTCTGGAGCTTCTTTTTTTTTTTGTGCCACTTTCTCCTCATTAGTATTTTACCCTGCAAATACCTCAGCAGAATTTTCATTTTTATCTCCTCAGTTCACAGAGACTACTGTGGTCTGTTTGGGCTCCACTTCTCTGCACAGTCTGGACGCTAAGTTCAGGCAGAAAGCCAGGCAATGTGGGGTGAAGCTCACCTTAATTCTCTCTCTCATAGATCATAGCTCTCCTATGCCTATTCACTAACATCTGTAAACAATTGTTTCATATATCTTGTGAATTTTTTAGTTGTTTACAGGGAGAGAGCTAGTCTGATATTAAGTTACTTCATTATGATTGGAAGGAGAACTCTGATAATTTTTCTAATAATTTTTTGAAGAGCAATATAATATAAGGGAGAAATGCCTTCTTTATCTTTCTTGATCTCCTTTAACACAGTCATTGAAATTTAGAAGGCTGATATTTAAGCAAGGTTGAGGGGAAGGGTAAAGCAACCACCCCTGCTGTCTTTAGTGAAAGTTTCTATCCTCATAGCCCAGTCTGGTCCATCCGAAGCTTGCAGGAAATGTGGGGCAAGTCAAAGGCAACTCTTTGTTATCTCTGACCACAGTGTACACATCTCTATCAGGGTACCTATGGTGAAATGCATGGTAGCTGTGACCATAAGGGATTTAGAGGTCAGTTTCCCAGACTCTAGCTATCATAAACAATTTCTTCTGACCTACAGACATGGCCTCCAAAGCTAGAAGGTCAGGGTCTGGTGGATGAGAAAATAGAATAAATAATGAGCAAAGGTGGGAGCCACTGGTAGTGGCCCAAGGCTTTGCTGGAAATGAGGTTGGAACTCAGATATTTATTCATAGCACTTGAACACCAGCATAGAACATGGGCCCAGAAGAGACACATACAACAGAGTTTCTATTTTCAGATAGGATGTTAAATATATTGAAATTAAATTCTCCTAACCCAAGTCTATAAAATAGATTTTTTCCAAGACAAGACTTCCTGAGACAGGCTGTAGAAATATCATATGCTTATCTTTAGGGTAGGTGCCTACTCTCTGAGTGCCTGAGTTTATCCTGAGAGAAGTCCCCATCCTGGTGGGTGGGTTGGTAGAGAAAGCCTTGGTTAGTGTCAGGAAGAATGTGATTTGGTCTTTAGGTCAAGCCTACTGGGCTGTCAGTGGGAATCTTATATATTAGGAAGGGTTATATTTGACCTATTTATTAATTTATTTTTAATTGACAAGTTAAAGTTGTATATATTTATGATGTACATTACAGTGTTTTTAATAACATAGGTATACCTTGGGAAATGATTAAATTAAGCTATTTAACATATGCGTGACCTCACATATTATCATTTTGGGGAGGTAAGAATATTTAAAATTTATTCTTAACAATTTTCAAGTATATGATGTATTGTTATTAACTCTAGTCACTATGATTATACAATAGATTTCTTGAGTTTATTCCTCTTAAGTGAAATTTTGTGTTCTTTGATCAACAGTTTCTCAATCCCTACTACCCCTCTACTCTCACATACCTCTTCCAGTTTCTGGTAGCCACCATTCTACTCTGTTTTTGTTAATTAATTTTTTCTTGTACACTCTGCATGTCAGTGAAATTGTGTAGTATTTGTCTTTCTATGTCTGGCTTATTTCATTTAACGTGTCTTCTAGGTTCATCCATATTGTTGCAATGACAGGATTTTTTTAAAAGGCGGCATAGTATTCCATTATGTATGTATACCACAATTTTCTTATCCATTCACCTATTGATGGACACTTAGGTTAATTTCATATCTTGGCTATTGCAAATAGTGCTGTAATAAACATAGGAGTGCAGATATTTCTTTGACATATCAAATTCATATCTCTTGGATATATATCTGTAACAGAGATTGCTAGATCATATGGCAGTTTTATTCATAATTTTTTGAGGAACCTCCATATTATTTTCATAACAGTTGTACTAATGTACATTCCTACCAACAGTATAAGGGTTATCTTGTCTCTACATTCTTGTCAACACTTGTCATCTTTTATCTTTTTGATGATAGCCATTCTTTTTTTTTTTTGAGGAGATTTTTGGTATAGGGTGTGTGTGCTCGCCAGAGAGAGAGAGTGAGAATTATCCCCCAGAGGAGATGGCCATGCTGCAATCCCTTCTTCTCCATTCTCGTCTCGAGATCTCGGGCATGCAAGCACACACACCCGGTGTGAGTTTTAAGCTGCTGGGTCTGATACTTGAACAGTGGTCGACTACGTGGAATTCCAGGGACATAACCATTATGCCATCTGCTGGTCCCAATGATAGCCATTCTAACAGGTGTAAAGTGATATCTTATTGTGGTTTTAATCATGGGAAGGGGGTTCCTTATACTTGAACCATCTCTCCAGCCACCCAAGTTCTGAGCCTTTGAAGCTGGTGTGTTTAGCTGCTTCAGGGTACTGGCACCCCTATTGGGTGGAGATAGAATTTCTTTGACCAGGAATCTCCTTGATGACAGATGATCTTTCTTCCTTCTCAACCACAGCGCTTAGATTTCTGGTATATTATTTTTAGGAAGCAAAACTAGACAGATGGGAGCCACCAGTTTCATCAGGGGAATGATTTCCTCAAATTCTCAATTTAGAATATCGGGCAAACCAACTATTTAGAAACAGCTTTTAGAGACTTCCCACACTGGGTTTCTGATCTTTAAAGATGGTGGTAAATGCAGGCCTTGAATCCAGGCTTGTAGGTTCAACTGAACTCTTACCACCACAATAGATTGCCTCCTGGTAGAGTTTTTACAAAAGGGCTTCTCTCTAAACAGCGACTCTGTCCAGAAAACCTGGGGTGTGGAGATGAGGAACAATCACAACAGAGTGATTTTATGCTGCAGAAATAGAACAAGAGAACCGCAATTAGAGACTGTGTTACCACCCACCCAGCATTGCAGCAGGCAATGGTAAATTTTGCCAGACAAGAAATCTTAAATAGAGGGTTTAGGGACATCCAAACTGCAGTGTCTCCACATGACATTTCGTTTGTTTGGAGAGACTGCTGTGGTGGTTTGGGCAGTTTTCAAGATACAGCAACACTTGGATTATCACATTCCCAAATCATGACTAAGAGGATTCAGGCTGTCTAAATAAAGAAAAACAGTCCTATTTAGTGGCCTCCTAATGTAATTAAACTGCAGAATCAGTAATTTCCTAAATGCGGGCACTTCACATGTGACTCACACTTTCATTCCCCAATCAAAACACTAAGGGAAAGAAGAAAGCAAACAGAACAAAACAAAAGACAACAAGAGGGATATTTCACAATGGATCCTTCAGAATTTAGCCCTGAACTCTATATATTTTATTACAAACTTGTACCTAAGTTAGAAGTTTCTGAGTCATTTGCTGCATTTTACAAAGTTGGCCAGATGCTAAGGAGAATCTTGAGAAAGGAAGCGGGCTATGTTCATTCATGAACTAAAGTGGGAAAGTCTACAGACAAATGCCTGTAGAATTAAACTGAGAAAGAGAGGGGTGGGATTTGATCTTGTGGTACCTGCTCCTGGGCCTGCACTGGACTGGGCCTTATTTATTTATTTAGAGCGGTTTTTGTTATAGGGTGTGTGAGCTCACCAGAAAAACAAAGAGAGAGAGAGACAGAGAGATAGAAAGTGAGAAATCACCCCCCAGGGGTGTGGCCATGCCACAATCCCTTCTCCTCCATTATCCTCTCGAGATCTTGGGCACGTACGCACATGCGCCTGGCATGAGTTTAAGCCACCGGGTCTGGGATGCAAACCGTGGTCAACTACATGGGAGTTCAGCGACATAACCATTACGCTAACTGCTGGTCCCTGGACTGGGCCTTATTACTGGTAGCAAGGTCCCTTCCCACATGGATATTTGGTGGGTATGGGTTTTTCCCAAACCATGGAGCCATCAGCCAGAGCTGGGGACTGATGTGTGCATGCTCACTTGCTATTCAGGACAAGGGAATGGGAAGATGAAAGACAGGCAACAGGGTGTCCCTTCTAGTGGCTGTGACTCTAAACTAAAATTAGGAAGAAGAGAGGTGAATTGTAGCCCCCAGCCCAGTGGGTTCCTAGAGGCTGGGAGTGGGCTCTCCCTATGGCCAACCTCCTCTTGACAGACAGCAGAGCTGGTGGATTTTTTTAAAAGAAGGGCCAGGCTGTTTATAGGACTAGTTTTGTGAAAGGAGTTGGATATTGGCAGAAATTTCAAATTCTGATTGCAGGACCAAGCTATTTATGTTGAAAACATTTGAATGACTTTTTATCCCCCCTCTCTTCTTCCACAATGTAAGATGGGCACATTTCCAGGCCTGCCTCTGCACCCAGCCAGCCTCCAAAAGCTGCCTGGCGCACTCTCTGCCTAAACTGCAAGGAGACTGGCTGAATAAATGCCCGGCAGAGCTCCCTGAGCGCTCAAGTTTAATATGCACTTGACCTCTTTGTCTTTCAGAAATGAAATTTATTGAGTTTGGATTCCAGCGCCCCTGGCCCCCACTAACATCTAATTAACCAGACCACACTTTGACTTCAAAAGTACAAGAGAAAATGAGGAGATGCATTATGATGTTCTCTCTACAGGAGCCCCAGGGGAAGGGGCTGGGGAGCTGAGCCAGGGGTCTTTTGAAGTATCTGAGTTGGTGGTCTGCGGTTCTGCCAGAATGCAAGATAAGCACGTAGGCCTGCCTTTGCTGCTTTCTTTTTTCCCAATAAAGAGCGATTATCTTTCCTTTTGTTGTCACTGACTTCTTGGTCAGACTTTCTCAGGCTCTGAATCTAAGCTCTTTTGATGCTCCAAGAGGCAAAGGGGCAGCCAAACATATTCTGCCCTCCCCATCCCCCAAATACTCTCCCACTGCTTTGCTACTGTGCCTGATCCCCACTCTAAAGAGCACTCCATGAACGGGGTGCTGAGTCTAGAAAAAGCTGTGAAAATACATCATCAGAGATAGGATAATGCAGTAATAATCCAGAAGAAGAGAAGTCATGGCTCATTGAAGTAGAATTTCAGGACTACTGATTTAGTTTAATTCCCTGTTTTCAAAGGGAGACTGTGAAATTAGAAGGACAGAGGAAAGGAAAGCAAAAATGGACATTTGTCTAAAGCAACTAAGAATGACAGCAGAAGTCTTTTCTATTCTCCTGTCTCTGGGGTGTCTTAACTTGGGAGGATGCTGATCATGGCTTAGCTGTGGAATAGAGCAGAAGGAAGCTGATGGGATGTGCTGGGACTTCAGCTGCAAGAGATCTTAAGGACAGTCCTGGGGAAGGCCTGGGCAAGTCATGGCTATAGAACCTGAGCAAACAGTAGGGGCTTACCCAGGTAAAGAGGAGCCCTTTTGGTCAAAGACAGTAACCAGAGGAATTGTGGATACCTTGCACTTGATTTAGGTAATGGATTTTTCCAAAAAGGCCATATCTGGCAGATGGAATAAAGCAGGAACAGGGTTGGAAGAATGAGCACAAGACATGGTTGCTTTAGAGATTTGAATGAGATACTACCCAAATGTCAGTTAACCTAGTGGCTAGCATACAGTATATGCTCAATAAATGGTATCGATCATCATGTCATTATCAGATAATGTGAATAAAGGAAAGGAGACATTTCAGAGCCTTGGCTAGAGGCATTGTGAGAGGGAGGGATGGGGATGAAAGCAAAGGACAGGGCAGAGGTTAAGAACTCAAAGTTGTGGTGACCTCTAGGTGAACACCAATGCATGGGCTTCCAGAGGACTCAAAGCCTATCTGTCCTGGGAAGAAAGTAAAGAGGTATAGGGGACACATGGCTTGTTTCCTGTCTCTAACAAGCTCCACATCATCAGGACCAATTTCTGTCTTGTTCTTGGTTGTAGCATGTAGTGCAGTTCTGGACCCATAGTTGGAGCTGGTACCAGATGCTCATACCTTGTCTATAGCTCCTAGGCTTTATCATTTGAAAGTAATTTGACCTGCTTTCCAACTGTCAGTTTCTGCATTTCTTTGCTTGAGGACTTTCTAAGGTTGCCAAAACGACTTTGCCCCTTGAGTGAAGGACCTCAGATTGGGGAATTATAACCCTGGGAAAGCATCCTTCAATCAATGACTGACTATATAAATACCTCACCTCCCTTCCTTTTCTGGAGTAGTAAGTCTAAAGCAAAGGTTACACGTGTATATCAGAAGTTACCATTGGGGGACTTGATAACATGTCCTTTATTGCTACTTTCCATTCCTAGACTAACTTTTGCTCTCTTCCATAGGTATATTCTTAAGCTTTCAAAAAAATTGCTAGCACTTGAGTTTTTATCTGAGGGTTTGCTTCTGGAGGAATCCAAACTAAGCCTGTGCTCAGTAGCTTGTTGAATACATGAATAAATACATAAATGCATGAGCTGGGTGTATGTAGGGTCTGCAGTTTTGCCCTTCTCACTTGTCATGTCAATTCAGAAGTTTCCAGTGCACAAGGTGACAAATGGGGCATACACAGACTCAGAAACATGCACCTGGGTGTCCCAGAACCCCAATTTTTGTTCCTAGTCTTTGTCCTTTGTTTTTGTGTCGTTTCTTTTATTTATTTTTTTTTTTTGGGAGAAGATTTTGCTATAGGGTGCATGCGCTTGCCAGAAAGACAGAGAGAGACAGAAAGCGATAAATGACCCCCCCAGGAGGGATAGCCACACTGCAATCCCTTCTCCTCCATTCTTCTCTCGGGATCTTGGGCATGCATGCACACGTGCCGGGTGTGAGTTCAAGCCACTGAGTCTGGGACTTGAACCACAGTCGACTACATGGGAGTCCAGTGACATAGCCATTATGCTAGTTGCTGGTCCTGTGTTGTTTCTTTTTAAGAAGGAAGAAGTTTTTCTGTTGTGGAACCCCCCTCTTGGTGACCTACCTTGCATCGAAAGTTTCCTCCTTTCCCCTCTGCTTTTCAGAGCCTACTTCTCTCTGTCTTTTATCTTTAATGACTCTTTAATGGAATCAGCCAAGAAACACACCAAACCTTTATAGCTTTATCTCTAGGAAAGACTGGGAAGATAGGATAACAGTGTCTGTCATGCAAAACAAACAAACAAAAAACACATACAAAGAGACAACCAAAGTGGACAGGTAGAATCTGAGTATTTGGGGAATCCAAGCTGCTGCTGGGCCCTTCCTCAGAGAAATTTGTTAAACAATCTCAAAATCTTGTACAATTAGATGACAACATTTATTTGCAAATAGGAAGGGTGATGGTGACAGCACTATAATTTATGTCTTCAATAAGTGGCTCATGCCTAGAGTTAGAATGGATCCATTGCCATTCAATCTTGCCCCTGGTTTTCACATTTTTGCATTTATATTGAGGATATAAGTGACAAAATAGAGCATGTGACAGGCCAAGTTGTTGTCGGCTTCATTCTCATATTGCCAGTCGTACTGGTTCTTGATAAGATAATTACTTCATTTTTTTGTGTGTTTCTTGCTTCTCTTATGGCAAATTGGACAATATTGGGACTGTCTCTGGAGCATTTCTCCTAATGCATTTGCAAGCAGTTGGAGCAGGTAGTTATTGCTTTATTACTTGAGGTTGGAAATTTCTTAGGGAACATTCTAGAACCTTTAGGTTGACAGAAACTTACATACAAATGGGCAAATTGCCTCCCTAACATTGCCATCTAATACCATCCTTTTATTAAAGGTGGTAATTATAATACATAATTTATTGTCCAAACTAGGACATTTTGAGGATAAAAGGGGTAACTATTAATTATTACTTTGGGATGAACTTGGCACATTGGTTATGAACTTGGCAATTGGGAGTATGGACATGTTATCTTCAATGTGTGTACACCCTTAGAGATGGGGAACTTCTTTAACCTGGCAAAATGTGGATATTAAAAACCTATAAAAAACTCATAATTAGTGAGAAAGTATAAAAAAAACTAAAAAAAGGCAAGAATGTTTATCCTTATCTTTGCAATATGATGTTGAAGGCATTAATCATCATAATGAGGGAAGAATATAAAACAGGAGATACAAGGATTGGAAAAAAATTGCTATTTTCATGAACAATTATGACTGTGTAAAAAACAAGAAACACTAAAGACAAGAATGAAAATTAATAAGAGAAATTATTAAGTTTGTTGAATATGAGATCAATCTATAAAAATTATGTTCTGTACATCAGCAATGAGTCATTAAAGCCCTGTCTACAACAGGAGGACAAATGCTCCATGCTTTGGAATAAACAGAATGAGAACTGTGTACAATTTTTAGGGAAGAAAATTATAAAGAAAACCTTAATAAACAGAGATATACCATGTTCTAGGATAGGTAGAGTCAATATAGAGAAGACATTGATTCTATCCGAATTAGTTTAGAAATTCAATATAATTTCAATTAACATCTTTTTTTTAAAGAGAGATATTTGCTATAGGGCTCATATACTCACCTTATAGTAAAGAGGTAGAGAGAGAGAGAGAGAGGTAGAGAGAGAGAGAGAGAAAGAGAGAGAGAGAGAGACAGAGAGAGAGAGACAGACTTGAGATTTTGGGCAGACAAGGGAGTTGGGCATGCTGCAGTCCCTTTTCCTTCAGTCTCCTCTTGAGATTTTGGGCAGGCATGCACATGCACCTGGTGTGAGTTTTAAGCCACCGGGTCTGGAACTTGAACCATGGTTGACTACATGGAAGTCCAATGATGTAACCATTACACCATCTGCTGGTCTCTAACGAAATCCTTAAAGTATATGTGGAACTTCATAGGCATATCCTAAATTGGATATAGAATAATCAAGGACTAAGAATAGCGAGTGGTCTTTTGGACCAGAATAAAGTGAGGATTAAGGTGGATTCTCTATGTCAGACACTAAGACTTATTATAAAGCTATACTAATCAAGAAAGTGTAATACTTTTGTGACAAATGCATGGATAGAAGAGAATAGAGAGACTAGAGAAGCTAGACATACACCTAGCTTGTACATCCCTAGTGATGCACAAATCTAGTGATAGAAATGACATAGCAGATCAATGAATGGAATGCAATTAATTATCCATATGGAAAACAGATAGCTAATTCCTATACAGAAATAAATTACAGGTAAGTTAAATATCTAAATACAAAAATCAAAAATTTGAAACTTTCTGATGAAGATTAAGGAGGTCATCTTCATGACTTAGTGTAGAAAATATTTTATTTTTGGTTTTATTTTGGATGCACATACTTGGATTAATTGTAATCTTTGGGTTGGGCACATTTTCACTTTTTTTGTTTGCTTTAATTTGTCTCATTTAGCTATTGTTAATAATGCAATAAGCAATTATGAACTCCTGCCTAAAACAAAAACTAAGGTATTAGACAATGACCTACTTCTAAAGGTATGGTCTCCTTACATCTTATTATTTGCCTCTGCAGCATGAGGAAAGAATCAGTCTGAATCATATGCTCATTATTTTGCTTATTTTCTTTTTATATGGTTTTATCCTACTTATGTTTTCCTAAAAGTATATATCTTTAATTTAGTTGTTTTAATTTTATAAAAGGTTTATCAAGTTGTTCTTAATCGTCTTGGAATTACTTCATTCACTTTATATTATATTGCTAAGATTTCCCTAGATTATTGTGTTTCACTGTGGTTAGTTTGATGAACCATTTTGTAGTATTTCATGTGTGAATATGACACAGTTTGTTTATCCACTCTCTCAGTGATGAGCATTTGGTTGTTTCCAGGGTATTTGCTTTCATGAACCATGCTGTTACGAACATTTTTGTGTAGTTTCTTGTTATACAGCTACATAAGGGAAAGATTTCTTAACAAGACAAAAAAAAGAGAGTAATTATAAAAAAAATGGTTAATTTTGCTTCATTGACTTTTGTTCTTCACCAAATGCCATAAATTGGTAAATTTGGCTTTATTGACTTTTGTTCTTCACCAAATGCCATAAAGAAAGTGAGACAGGGAGAGAAAAACAAGACAAGTTATCAACTGGGGAAGATACTTGCAATATGTACAGCCTAACGATTAGGATCAAGAATATAAAATGATTCATAAACCAGAAATAAAATTGCAAACAACCAAATTAAAATGGGCAAAAAAATGTGAAGCAATATTTTGCATATGATATACAGAAGGACCATAAACATACAGGAAATGTTAAACATAATCAGTGATCTAGGTAATGTGAATTAAGAACTCAATGAGATAGCATTTTTATCCATTCAATTGGCAAAAAGCTTAGTATGAAAATACCTAGTATCGAAAGAGATTCGGGTCTACAATTCTTTGAGAACTTGCTTTATTGCTGTAAAGACTTCGGAAAGCCATTTTGTCTTTTTATCACAAAGTTGGAGATTTATATACGGTAACACCCAGAAATGCCATTTCTAGGAAATAATTACAAGACACAAGTGCACAAGCTATAAAAAGATCAATAGTTTTTACTAATAAATATTTGCTTTCAACCTCTGTTATCAAAAGATACCACTAAAAGTGAAGCACCCACAGATTGGGGGGAGATGTTTGTAATAATATTACCAACAAAGGTTCTGTATCCAGAATATGAAAAAAAAAATGCCACAAATTAACTAGAAGAAGTCAAAGATCATCATGGAAAAGTGGGAAAAAAGATATGAATGGGCAAGCTCTGGAAGAACATAAATGGCTAATAAACACAGCTCAATCTCAGAAGTAATCAGGAAAAATGCAAATGAAACTTTAACAAGATTCTATTTCATACTCATCCGATGAGCTAAAAGGAAAAAACAACACTACACTATCATATGCATTTGAGAATTTGGGACTACAGAACTATCGTACATTGCTGTTGGGAGTGTAAATTTTGCTAATTAGGAGAAAAATTTTCAAATTTTCATAAAAGTTGAACATGCATAAACAATCTTAGATGTAAACCCAAGGGAAGCTCTTAAATGAATTCACAGATGTGTGCAAGAAAGCTTGTGACCACAATCTGTAATAGTATCAAATTGAAACAACCTAAATGCCCAGTAATAAGAGAATGAATAAATGAGCTGAATAATAGTCATAATGGAACACTCTACAGCAGGGGTTGGCAAATCTTTTCCCTCAAGGGCCAGATTATAAATATTCTAGATTTTTCAGGCCATATAGTCTTTGCCACAGCTACTCACTTTACCATTGTAGTGGAAAAGCAGCTGTAGACAATACTTGAATGAGTGAGCATGGATGTGTTCCAGCAACTTTATTTATAAAAACAGGTGGCCAGCTGGTTTGGCCCAGGGGACAGCTAATGCTCTACAGAAATGAGAATGAATCCACTAGACATGGATGAATTCCATCAATGTGAGGTTGAGTGAAAAACTAAGAAGAAAATGTATGAAGGAATCTTCAAAAAGTTTATGGAGAAAAATGATAAAACTATGCATGGATTTCAATTTTTTCCATAAAAATGAGTTTATTATTTAATTTAATTTTTCTGTGAACCTTTTTAAGTCTCCTCATGTGTATACCTGTTATGGACTGAGTATTATGTACATCCAAAATTCATGTGTTGAAACACTATCTTGCAATGTGATGGTATTAGAAGGTGGGATCTTTGGGAAGTAATTATGATTAGATGAAGTCATCTGGATGGAGTTCTCATGAATGGGATTAGTGCTCTTATGAAAGTCACAAGAGAGCTTGCTTTCTCATTCTCTTTCTGCCATGTGAGGATAGAAATGGAAGTTGGCAGTCTGCAACCTAGAAGAGGAACTTCACCTGAACCCAACCATGCTGGTACCCTGATCTTGGACTTCCAGCCTTCAGAACTGTAAGAAATAAATTTCTGTTTATATGCCATGAAATCTATGGTAATTTTTAGAGTAGCCAGAACTAATACCATTTGCATGACATTTTTTAAATGTGCAAAAAAAAAAAAAGCAAATATTACTTAAGGCACAAATTTAAATATCAAAATGTGAAAAAATACATGGAATGATAAACACCAAGTTCAGGATAGAAGTTACATGTTGGGAATGAACATAAGGTTAGAAAGATCCATTTGGAGAGGGGTCCTGGGGATTTCAGCACTATCAATAAGGTTTGATCTCTTAAGCAGGATTCTAGGTACATGAGTGATTGCTGTAGCATTTTCTTATACCTTTTTGTATGTCTTCAATATTGCAAAATGTATTCAAAAGTAACATAAAATAGAATAGAGAATGGCTTTGCCATTGTGCGATTCTATGTCATTTTATTATGTATCCATGTATCCACTTAAATCAGCTCCTGTTTACTCTCACAAAACCCATCCAGGGCCTCCAGGAACAAAAGTCTCTTCACCAGATGGTCCTCTTTTCCTTGTCTCTTTTGCTTTTGGAAGACTAGGAGGCAGGAAGCAAAGACAGACCTTTCTGCAGATGATTTCTGTTATAATTCCTGGGACCATGTGCTCCTATTTGCCAGCATGAAGGTTAGCTGGATTGAATGGTCTGGGAGCCAAGATAGAAGCAAGGATCTGTGTTTAAATGAACTTTGATGTCTCTCAAGGGAAGGGCCACAGCCCTGGAGACTATCCCTTGACCGTTGGCCACTCCAGCCTGAGTGGCCTGCAGATCCAAGTCTTTTGAGTTCATGCAGGTTGTCTGTCCTCTCTGAGCCTATTTCCTAGCTGAAAATTAGGAATCGTATATTTCTGTTTTATGTTGCTCCTGTGACGACTGCAAAGAAGGCTGTCATATGGAAAGATTTCCTGAGGATTTCCTTCAAAGACACGTACTCCAATAACAACTCAGAGAAGATTGGTTCTTTCTTCCCTTTTAGATGATCACAATATGCCAATGTATTATAATTAATATTTGCCTTTTTCGGATCCCTTCGCTAATCGATTCCAGAAACCAGTACTTACAAGAAGCCATTGAAGGAAAGGGACTGGGGTAGGAAGCATACAATGTAATCATGTTTCTTTCAGAGCTTTCTGCACTGGATCCGGTGCTTATCTCTGCTGCTATAACAGTTCTTTCCTTTGTTCTTTACTGTAAATTAAATCTTTCCCTTCTCTTCTCAACTTTTGCACTTTTGTCAGAGGACATTGCTCTCATGATTGGTCTTATATCTAGAATAATAGAATCACAGCATCAGAGGAATCTTTAGAGGTCACCTCATTCAAGGAATCCTTCCTGAGGCTGTTCTGAGAGGTGAACACTGGTCTCTGATTGCTTCTAGTGATGGGGAACTTGCTACTTGTAGAGGAAGCAGGATTTTGGATTTATTTTCACAGACCTGGGGAGTCAGGCAGCTAGCTCTATCCTTAATTGTCTGAGAAACCTTGAACAAAAATTGTTACCTTTCTGCATCTCAGTTTTTGTGTCTGCAAAATGGAACCATTCTCATAATTATATCCTTTACATAGGGTTATGAAGTTTGATCGAGAATTTGGAAAGGTACCCAGCACTGTGCCTTGGAAATAATATGGGCCAATACAGCTTAGTTATTGTTGTAAATGAACAGTTTGTCTATAGAATACCCAAATCCAGGGTTCTAGATTTCTGGTTTATGGACGTCACTTAGCCTGCCCCAATGGTAAGAACCATTTGCCTAAGGAGAGTGGACAGTGAAATAGCTGGTCATGGTTTCATAAAGAAAGTTTGGTAATTTAAAGGCCCCCCCCCCCACAATTACTCTGATTCTTCTAAATATTCTTTTGCAGAGATAGATAGGACTGTCATGTTTTACTTCACACACATGAAATAGGGTTAGAGGTGTGCTCAAGAGTCTGAGCTGCCTGCAGCAGTGAGGTGCAGGCTTAGATGAAGGTACTAATTAGGGGCTCAATTCTGGGGGGAGCTTAATAGAACATAGGAGTCCATTGACAAAGCTGTTGAATAAATTCCATTCTCAATTGCTGCTGAATAAAGTAATACCTGGCTTATGTCATTCAAAGATGCTCTTCAAGTTGTGATGGGGTTATGTCCCCAAAAACCCATTGTAAGTTGAATTAAATTGCAATGCAAATAAAACACATTTAATACATTAATAACCTACTATCACAGCATAGCCCAGCCTACTTTAAACATGCTCAGAACACTTGCAGGAGTGTATAGTTGGTCAAAATAATCTAAACCAAAGCCTATTCTACAATAAAGTATTGAATATCTCATGTAATTTATTAAATACTGTCCCCAAAGTGAAAAACATTATGGTTTTATAGGTACTTGAAGTAGGTTTGACTGACTGGATATCACTTTTGTACTATTGTGACAACAAAAACTGGTGAGTTGTGGGAACCAGCAGTTAGCGTAATGACTATGTTGCTGGACTCCCCCGTAGTCTACCGCGGGTCTCGTCCTGGACCCAGTGGCTTAAAGCTCATGTCGGGCGCATGTGCGTGCATGCCCAAGATCCCGGGAGGAGAATGGAGGATAAGGGATTGTGGCATGACCATCCCCCCTGGGGGGTGATTTCTCGCTTCCTGTCTCTAATGTCTCTCTCTGTCTGGTGAGCACACGTGCCCTATAGCGAAAATCTCTCCGAAAAAAACCCCCAAAAACTGGTGAGTTGGGACCAGCAGTTAGCATAATGACTATGTCACTGGACTCCTATGTAGTCAACCATGGTTCGATTTCCAGACCTGGTGGCTTAAACTCACGCCAGGTGCGTGTGCGTGTGTGCCCAAGATCCCGAGAGGAGAATGGAGGAGAAGGGATTGGGGCGTGGCTATCCCCCCTGGGGGGGGTGATTTCTCACTTTCTATCTCTGTCTCTCTCTGTCTGTCTGGCGAGCGCACACACCCTATAGCGAAAAACCTCTCAAAAAACAAAAAACAAACAAACAAAAAAACAAACAAAAACCTGGTGAGTTGGGGACACTGTCTGGACATATACCTCCTGATGTTTTTCTTTTCTGCTCAGTTTAAAAAGAAAAACACAATCATTCTGCTATGGAAATGCCTGGGAAAATTGTTGGAGGAATGATGGCTTAGCACTGTATCTCTTCCATCTGGATGTTCCCCAGCTCCCAGCACACGGAAGATACCTGATGAAGCGTCCTAGAACAGAGACACCAAAGTACTAAACAGCACCACATGGCCCTCTGAGCCCAGGGGCTGGGAGCATTTTTGCAGGGAGGAACATATTTTTCCTTTCCTTTAACATTCTTTTTTTCTCCCACTAGGTATAGAAGCAAATACATTCACTGAAAGGGGAGGAGGAGGAGGAGGAGAGGAGGAGGAGACCTAAAAGCATGATGCTAAAACTGAAAATCGTACTAAGTCTCACAATAAGAGATAACTCCTGTTCATGGTATCAGCTGTAAAAGATCTTGTTATCTTCATGAAATTGGTCAAAATGGGATGCTAATACTAAGAACAGCGCTGCGAGCAAGCATTAGCAGTCTCAGAAATGAAGTCTTTCTCTAAACATTTTGCCCATTTTTTGTCTCATTTAATTCTTGCAACTTTGCTTATGTTATCTCCAGTGTATAGATGAGGGGACCTGAGGTGTGGAAAGTTTAAGTAACTTGCCCAAGAGCACATGTAAGTGACAGTGGGTGCTTGTCATCACCATGTCAAATTGAATATGGAATTCTGAATTCATCCTTTCAAAACATCATGCCCGCTGTGTCTCACCTTATAAAACAAGCATTTACATTAAAAAGCCAGGAACTTACAGGCTCTTGGGTTCTCTAATTGGCTGTGTGGATGGGTAGGCACGTGGCTTACATGCTTATATACTTTGGGAACTCCTCTATATTCTAATAATGTATCGAAATGACTTTTTAGATATTTAGGCTTCTCAATTTTTAAATTATTCTAAAAAGCCCTGCAAGGAATACTTTTGTGCTGAAAGCTTTGTCTGCATCTGATCATTTCCCTAGAAGGATTCCCAGATGTCTAGCAATTAAGTTTAAGTTTTTGGTTCTTTCTTGAAAAAGTTGTTTCTTTCTCCCATGAGTGAGAGACAGACAGAGAGAGAAAGAATGTCAGGTACCCCCAACAGGATCCTCACTCTGTGATCCACCCCTTGTCCCAATCAGCTTGGGTTGTGGACACATGCTCCCAGCATGCTCTGGAAGGACCTGGGATATGAATCCTGGACCTTGTTGATGAGGATCCAGTTGGCACTGCCTGACTCTTTGGTAATTTTAGGGCACTACTGAGTCAGGCTTTGACCAGGAGAGGGTTCTGAAGACCTAGTGAGGTTGCACATGAATGTGCTGCAAGGTTGATGTCTTTGGCTAAAGTGAAGGGGTTTTGACTCTGTAGGTGTTGCCCTTAGTTCTTCTGAACAAAGGGGCCTTTCCTCTCCTGCAGGTCTCTTGAGCTCCCTGGGCACACCTTCCAAAATGGACAACAGGTGACTTCGCATTATCTGCCCTTTGTGATCTAGGCCTCTGAGTTCCAGTTCATGGAGAATCTGAGGCAGTTTAGAGTACCTAGCTTTCTAGCTTTGTCATTTCACTAGGAAATGACTGGAAGGAAGTTTGTCTGGACCTGTACTTCTTAACATTTGTTGACTTGAAGACTTTCTTTATAATAAGAAATAATCTCAAAGAACTCCTGTTTATTATTATTATTATTATTATTATTTTATTTGCCAGAGGACACCTGCACTGGCTAGTAAAAGACAGAGAGACAGAGAGAAAGAGACCATGCGCCAGGAGGATCATATTGCAATCCTGTCTCCTCCATCTCTCCCTCCTTTTTGAATTTTGGGCAAGCATGCATATATGCCTGATGTGTTTCTCAAGCTGCTGGATCCAGGACTCAAATCGTGCAATCAATCATGTGGGATCCAGCCACCTTGCCCACTGCATTGCAGGATGGTTCTATCCCTGTAAATTTTCAAATGACTTTTAAGAGCAATGTTTTCAGGTGGCAAAGGCTACATATGCATTTTTCAGGTAAATTATATTAAATCATATGATTATTAAATGCTAAACTTTAGAACTATCTTAAATAAAATTATAAATAACATGCATTACATAGAAATAAGCAAATTTTGACATTTAGCCCCATTAGGAAGAGCCAAATGTTACTTCATAAAGTATGAAAAAGTATGATTTGTTCAAGACTAAAAATTGACATTTGACACCATGTTTGGGTTTGGGATCAGGTGCATATGTAATGTGACCTGGAATTTGACTATATATCGCAGCTGCAGAAATAGACACACATTACTTTCATGACCTGACATTTGAGATGTCTGAAATTTTGCTTAAACTTAAAACTGTTCTTTTAAAAGTAAATTTAGTGCGTTGTTTCCAAATGACATGAGGGAGGGTTTCAGGCTGCTATTTGCAAGCCTGTTTCCACTAATAACACCCCATGGGCTGCCAATGGTCTTTATTTTTAATAAATAAAACATCAGTTGGACAGAACAGCTATTCTATTTTCTCTTTAGAAAATGGCTCTTGAAGTTGTGGGGATATTTTGATGTGCTCCTTTAGCTTTTGGTCAGATGGATGCAATTTCGAGATCTTGTTGAGAGGGTCTGGGAGCGAATTTGTAGGACTGTCATATTTTTATTGCCCTTTTGGAAAACCACATCTTAGGCTGAAAGGATCTGATATTTCAGCCCCAGCTGACCTCTGTCGACCTCTCCACAGGCCCTTTGGCCAGCCCTGGAAGGCTCTCAGAACTTTCTGTTTAATTAATTAATTCATTTATTTATTTTAGAGGTTTTTGCCCTAGGATGAGTGTGCTCACTGGAGAGAAAGAGACAGAGAGACAGAAAGTGAGGGCAAATGGCCATGCTACAATCCCTTCTCCTTCATTCTCCCCTCAGGATTTTGTTACATGTATGCACATGCGTCTGGTGTGAGTTTCAAGCCTTCAGGTCCAGGACTCAAACCACAGTCAACCATGTGGGAATCCAGTGACATAACCGTTACGCTACTTGCTGGTCCCAGAACTTTCTGTTTAAAGGGAAAACATTTCACAATTTTTTTTTTTTTGGTCATGCTTTTTAAAGAATAAAATTGGAGTGGTTTTATCACCTTAATGTGTTTGTGAATTCTGGTGTGCAGGATTTTGAGCCATCTATTGGAAATTGGACATGTTGGTGAATGCTTCCTCCAGTCCTTTACTGGGCATTTTCTGCTTTACTTTGGGCACAGGGCACCAGGGATGAAGGCTAGATTTGTTTTATGGCTTCCAGCAGAATCTTCTGAAGAAGGAAGCAGCAATGATTTGGGGATTGGGAATGAGACCTGGGGCTTTTTCTCTCTGCCTCAATTTCCTCACTTGCAAACAAAGGCATAGAATTCTATGATGTTGAATCATGATCCAGGAGTTACATTCTTTCTTAAGCACAAAGTGGATTTTCTGCCTATCCGATGGCAGAACCATTTTTGACAGTGATCTTTTCCCTTGGACAAAATTCCCTGAAGGGAACATTTCTATAGGGGCAGCAAACTGCTTGGAGGAGGGTCCAGAGAGATACTGACCACCAAGCGCACTTTCATTCTTCTTGATTAAGAGTTAGCGCTGACAGCTCCAGATAATTCACTCTATCTTTTCACTGGTTTTAGAGTGTTATTGACTGAACGTGTCCCTCTCCATCTCCAAATTCATATGCTGAAGTCCTATCCCCAATGGGATGTATTTGGAGATAGAGCCTTTAGTAATAAATTAGATTTAAATGAAGCCACAAGGGTGGGACCTTCATGATGGAATTAATGACCTAATAAGAAAAGATACTAGAGAGCTTGCTCTTTCTCTATTTTCCTGCCCTGTGAGGACATAGTGAAAAGTGGACTGTCCATGATGATCAGAAAGAGAACCCTTATCAGACACCTACTAGAGATGATACTTGAACTTGAATCAAGACATGAGCCTGTGCTAGGGTGGGGTATTGGGGGCAGAGAGAACATTAGGGGCAGGGAGAGGGGCAGTTTGGTGTGAATGGGTGAGAGGGGTGAGGGCTGGGTGGGGGAGCAGGTGCAGAAAGGTCACCATGTCACAGTGGGGCATACTTCACACCATAACAAAGATGGGAACTTTTCCCTAACAGCAACCAGGAGCCACAGAAGAGCAGGACTTAGAAAGACAAGTCCCTGTGTGTCTGCCCCCCGGGCATATCCCTGCTGGCATTTGGAAAGCAATCAGTTAATAGCTTGAGTGCCGCCTCCCCGCATACAAACTTCATGATATGTTGGGCTATAATTCTCCCTAATAAAATAATATGAAGCTCAATTATGCTCCTGTTCCCATGTTCCTGGACTTCATTAAGCACAGAGGGATTAAAAACTTGTATAAATTAATCAATGTACCATAATCCTAAAAATTAGAAGATGAGTCCTTGAGGAAGTAATGTAATACGGGCTTTTTAATTAGCAGGGCCCCCGAGATTCATTGCTCTCCCTTGCAAGTCTCCTGTTTATGAATTGCTTTATCCTTTGAAGGGGAAGGCCCCACAGACTCCTGGCCTATTGTAAGGAAATGGTAAAAGCTGGATTAATTCCCCAGGCTGATCCCTCCTCAGAGTTGGAGCGGAGTGGCAGCCCTGGCCTTGGTTTTCTTTCTTTCCTTTTTCTTCCAACAAGAGCTAACTTTGAAAAGGAAACTCAGAAAGAAAGTTCCAGAAGTGAAATTAAACCACTTTTAATTTTTTTTTTTTTTTACTGGAAATAAAGTATTAAGAGCACAGATTTTGGGGACCAGACAGTGGCAGAGTGCTAATGCAACTAGACCCACATGGGAAAGCCCTGGATTTGCATCCCAGGGCCTCCCTGTACATGCCAGGCAAACAGGCACATGCATGCCCATCATCTGGGTTGTTTGAGGCTGGGGGTACATTGCAGCCTAAGGGCCCTGTTGGAGGTGACTCTTTCTCTCTGGCTCATGGAAGAAATAAATAAATAAATTGAGAACAAAAAGCATGGGCCTTGAAGTCATCCAGTTCTGAGAATGTGGGCAGGTCACTTAATCTCTTTTTTTTTTTTTTTTGAGAGGTTTCTGCTATAGGGCGTGCGCGTTCGCCAGACAGACAGAGAGCCAGAGAGACAGAAAGTGAGAAATCACCCCCTGGGGGGATGGCCATGCCACAATCCCTTCTCCTCCATTCTCATCTAGGGATCTTGGGCATGCACGCACATGTGCCCGTTGTAAGTTTTAAGCCACCGGGTCCAGGACGCGAACCGCGGTTGACTACATGGGAGTCCCGTGACATAGCCATTATGCTAACTGCTGGTCCCACTTAATCTCTTAAAGTCTCTATTTCCTCATCTGTTCTAGGTCTTTGTGAGAGTTGCCTTCCGATTTCAGATGGGAACTCCCTATAGGCCCAGGGGCTCACCCAGTGATCTCTACCTCACTCCTTTCCAGTCTGGGACACACAGCTCCTTCTCCACTGTGATTGAGTCTCCCTGGACTGGCCATCACGTTCCTGCCTATCTGGGCATGGCCACTCTTTTCTTCCTTGATTCTTCCCTTTTCTTAACTTATCTCCTCCTTCCCTACATCTCTGAACCATGCCCAGACCTTCTGCCCCAATGAAACCAAACATGACCCTTCCTGGACCTCACCTGCCTTCAAGCCACTACCTATTGACTGTTCTCGCCTTTGGCACTTGTGCTGGCCTCACCCACTTACACCTCAGTCCACTAGAACTTCTTTGTTTTCTCCCAAGATGACACTGACACTTTCCTCATTAAGAGCTCCAGTGAGTTTTGATCTCATTGGACCTCCTGGCACCAATGACTCAGATGAGCCTTCCTTTGTCCTCCTAGTAGCCTTCTCTTATTTCCTCTGGGCTCTTCACACCCTCCTCCCAGGCTCTTTTTTCTCTCTCTTTTATCCTGTGAAAGTTGGTGTTTCTCAGGTTTGTTCTTGGCGTTCATCTTCCCTGGATCCACTCTGCTATTTGCCTTTCAACCCTGTATATTCATGACAAACCCTATTCCTTTCCCCTCCTAGGACATTTCCTTTTAGTGTCCCAGTCTAGGTAATGGCACCAATATCCACCTCATGATTGCGAATCCTCTCTCCCCTCCACAGGGGCAAGGGCTGGGTGTCTAGGTTCCAACTAGATCCCGAGGCCCAGCACAGAACCTGAGGCATGGCAGACCCTTGGTAAACATTTAATAGATGAGCAAATGACTCCTTTGACTTTCTTTTCCATGAGTATTTGCGGACTCTGCTAATGAATGAGGCATGCTTACTCTGAGTCCATCTTACCTAATAGTTTCACCCAAGATTGAGGCTGACACTCACCCTGATCCAGGAATAGTCCTTTAACACTCCTGTTTGGGAAAGATTTTGCATTTCCAAGTAGGATCCCTCCATTCTATGACTTGTTTTGTAGTCTCTGATTTAACAAAGAGCTCTCAAACCAGGAACCAAAACGCTACAAAGTCCACCTTAGCAGTACACAGAGGGAAAGGAGATTCCAGTCTGCATAGGGGAATTGCAGAATCCAAGTTGGGCTGCCAGATGAAGGGTCCCAGGTAGGGATAGTTTTCTTTGGTGACCAGGGCGTGGCTGCTTCTATGTTGCAGCCACTGTAAACCCACTTCCCTGCCTGATGGGTCCCTCACGTAGAGTGCTTTTCAAGAAGTAACCAGCAGTAGTCACTCACACCTGCAGCGAGACAGCTCCTCTCTTTCCTTTGCAGCCATCGATTTTTATTTTGGTTCATTTATCCTGTGTGTTTTGGAACACACACACACACACACACACACACACACACACACTCACACTCTGGCTGTGCCACCAAAACCCACACCTCTGCTCTCTTTTATAGGATTTTTCCCTTGAAAACTGGTGATTTTAGAGAGCCAGTAGTTGCCTCTGGGTTGGGCTGAGGACCTAGAGAGGAGCCAAAGCAAGGCACTCTTTATCATTCAGTTTATTCAACACTGGGTGTCAAGATAACAAGGTATGGGGAGGCGGGCATCTGGCTCAGCATCTCATTACTGGTAAACCCCCTTCTGCAATTCCTTTTCTGCTTCTTGGGGGAGTCTGGCCCCTGGTCTCTTGTCAACAGGAGCCTGAGCTGGAGAAGCAGAAGCAGAAGCAGAATCCCCTTGAAGAAAACTCGTGTCCCTTGAACCTGTTGTTGCTCCCCTCACCAAACTCTGTTAGTAGCATGGTCTGAGCTCTGTCACTGCTCTTAATTAGTTATAGAGGACAGAAGCTCTGGAACACTGGATCAGAGCAGTCAGGTCTTGGCTCTGCAAATTATCCGCCCTCCTCCTTTGTTTCCCCAACATTACTCATTGCCATGAGGGGCTTCCTTTTATTACGACTTCGTTGATCTGTCCTAAACTTTGTAGATTATCCTACTTATGCCTTGTAAATCCTCAAAGATAATGGACAGGGGATCCTTGCCATTCTTTCCCAACCAAGGACTGGTTTCACACATTATGATGGCAGATTCTAAGAATGTGGAGAGCTGGAACTCAGGGAACAGCTTGAGAATCTGTAGTGGGGGAATCCAAAAAGGTGTTCCTAAAGCACTGATTCCCTGCCACCACTACTGTATATATATACGTGTGTGTGTGCGTGTGCACATACACATGAGGTTAGAAATGTCTCTCAGTGGGCATATGCTCTCAAGAGGGCCAAGTCACTATTGATGAACCCTGGTGTTCTGCCCACAATTAACTGTGTGACCATAAGCCAGACTGCAGGGCTTAGTACTATGTTTGCAACAGTCTGCAAAACCTGGCCTGATGGTCCAGACTTCATAAAAATTTTAAAAAACAAACACAAAAAAGGCAATGCAATTACGAAACCTTATTGTTCAAGGACAGAAGAGTCAGAAAGTGCACATTGTTTTACGATTGTGCTGAAAATCTGAAACAGTGGTTTCCAAACATTTTTAAGGTAGTACAATCCAGTTATGAGGCAAAAATCCCCTGCAGAAACATGTACTATATAAAATGCAGAAAAGTGAGGTGACTGCTTCAAGGTCGCGATGGGGATTGTCAGCTTTGCCTACCCACTCTCCCCTTCTTTCACTTTGCCTGGGGGTGTTTTAGTGAGTCTTTGTGACCTAGAAAAATCAAGCCACTCACTCAGAGATCTATCCCATGGCCCTGAGACTTGGGCCCAGGTGACTTTCAGTATCATAGCAGTTGGTGAAAAAGTGACCCATAGCCTGTCTCTGATGGGAAGAGAAGAGGAGGCTAGGACCTGAATCCTTGAGCAATCCACAGCATCCCCCTCACAGATGGGAGAGAGCAATGCTTTGTGATGCTCACTCAAACAGAAATGCAGGGAGCTCCAATGAGTTCTGCTTGAGGTGGGATTCTGACTTCTGGCACTCTCCTGACCCTCTGCCCAACCCCAGTCCCAGCTAGGTAATTGTACCAGTTTCCAACCAGTGACCTTAAAGTCTCCCTCCCCTATATAGGGACAAGGACTGGGTATCTTGGTTTGTTCCAGGTCAGGCATTGACTTGGTTCCTTGTTCCAAATTGCCACTACCTCCTGCAGTACTTCAAAATCCAATTCGTCTTGGAAAGTCTGCAGCTGTAGAACAAGGCTCCTTCAGTTTTTCCCAAATTTATGAGGACATTTTCTGGAATTTAGTATTTGCTTTATCTTCTGATGTTGCTCAAGGACAGCCATTGTAGATCTCACACACGAGCTGGGGCTCTTTACAGTTAGGCAATGTCTTTCTGGAGTCCCTTTGTAGTTAGATGATGTCTTTCTGGAGTCCTTGAGTTAAAGACAGAGGGGGCTGGAGGGTAGAACAGAATTGGGAGAAAGGTTGATCTTGGGGTGTCTAGAGCAGTATGCCAGATTGTTGTGGATATCCTGATGAAGGTTAGTCAAGGAAGTGCTCCAACCATTACAACCTCTCATAGCCCTGTCCCTATTTCCATTCCTCTCACCACTGGGGCTACCAGGGCAATTGCAGAGATGGAGTGAGTCTGTTTATCTCTGGCACTTCCCTATCATTTTCAATGCAGGACCTCAAGGGTTACCTCATGTTTCCTTCGGAAAGAAATTTGGTATTTTATTGACCCCTTGAAAGCATCTAGGCTTTTGAGCTGGTCCAGTGGCCTGGAAAAAGCTGGATCTCATATGTATGGTCATCTGTATGGTTCAATTCCTGGCCCTGGTGGCTTAAAAAACATGCTGGGTACATGTACATGAGAGCCCAATCTTCCAAGAGGAGAGAAGAAGAGAAGGGATTGTGTCATGACCACACCCCATTGAAGGGGCGCTTTTTCCTCCACTCTTCTGGAAAATTAAAAAAAAAAAAAATCTAGATTTTACCCAGGATCTTAGCAAAGGATTTTTTTTTTTTTTTTTTTGGGAAAAATTTTTTTTCATGTTCAGGATCAACAAATCAGAAATATACTTAAACTATGTAGGCCTACCTGCCAACTAGGGCATGCATTGTAAGACTCCACAGGGGTGGTGATTATTACTGTGCCTCACTGCAAAATATGTCACAAAGTGCGTTTTGACAGAGGGATATGGTCTTTCCTTATGGAGAGGGAAGATGAAGAAATAGAGTTAACCAGAGCAACTTTAACTCTGGATTCCTAGTATTCAGGGAGTACTTTGGCTCAGTAAAAGCCCACCCCCGACCTTTATCTGGGCATATCAAGGAGCAAGGATGTTTTCTGAGTTTATGGGTGGGTGCTATGTGACTCAGGGTGCCAAGAGCCTATAGAAGAAGATCAGGTCACCAAGTGGGAACATTAGCACTGGTTGGGGAGCCTGCATGCAGTGCTTCCTCTTGCCATTGGCCAATCGATACCTTTGAACCTTGTTAGGGACTGTGGGTTGCTATGGTGATGAGAGGGGAGCTAATCTGAAGGATGGAATGGAAAGTGGGGAGGGGGAAGTTACAAGAGAGAATTTTTGTGTGCAAGTATGTACCTATGTGGGTGTATGCAAGGTATGTTTCTAAGACAAAGTCTTGCTTTGTCAATATCCTCCTGCCTCAGTCTCCTGAGTAGAGACAGCCTTTTGACATCATGCAACTACTGTCCTAATTTTCTCAGAGCCATATTTCAGGCATTGCTTATCCATATTTGATAGCACAGGACTAGGAAAGGCCTCTAAGCTGCCTAAAGTCAGATACATCTTCATTTTATTATAAGACCCTGGTGATCTTGGGGGTCACAGGTGCTACTGGGGAGTGAGTCCCTGTAAAGGTAAGTTTATACTCTGAATTTGTACAGGAGGTTGAATATGGTGTGGCAATGAATGCAGAGTAGGGGACTGAAAATTGGGTGTAGGGCAATTGGGATGGCTTCGCAAAAGAGCTGACCCTTAAGTTGAACCAGAAGGAAATAATTTCCAAGTTGAGAAGGGTGTGTGGTTCCTGGCAGAGGGTCTAGCATGTGCAAAGGTGGATGACAGATGGGATGAATCTTGACCACTTTTCTGTGTTAGTCACTGAGACTGGCTGTGATGACAAAATTGAGGGGGTCTCTGTCATTCTGCTTTCCTACTCTGAGGGTTTCCTTGTGATGGCAACAGGATCCCATCCTCTGCTGTGTGTCCCTTCAATCCAGCCAGTCCCTAAGTCCTGCATTTCAGGCCCGGTGAGTTGCATGAGTACCTCGTCACTGGTAGAGGGCTTACCTTTAAGCTCTAGAGCTAACGTGAGTCCTGGAGAAGAGATGGGAAGAAACAACTATGTGGCTATTTACAAGATGCAACCTGGGTTGGCATGGGTCCTGGGGCAGCAGGGGCTGTTCCCACCTTTGGTCACATTTCCTATGGCTTCTCAGCTCAGGACAGAGGAGCAATGTGTCAGCTAGCTTTTACTGTGTAACAAGACAATGGTGCCTTACATATCTAGCATTTATTTAGCTCCTGATTCTTTAGGTCAGCACTTTAGGCTAGGCTCCATCAGCAGCTCTTCTGGTCTCCCACCTGTCTTTGGTTCAGTGTTAGGTTGCCTGGAGGCGGGTCGGTCTAGCCTAGCCTCCTTTTGTGGTGGTTGAATGGTTGTTGAATGGTTGAATGGTTGAAGGACTGTGGGAATGACTGGGACGCATGACTCTTATTCAGCAGCAGGCCAGTGAGGCTGTCATATGATGAATGCAAAGTTTCAAGAGAGAGAAAGGGGTTACAGGAGAAGGTGTAAGCCTTTAATACTTAGGCTCATACCTGGCATGTCACTTCTACTGCATCCTATTAACCAAAGCAAGTTGTAAGATCAGCTCAGATTCAAGGGATAGGGAATAGATTTTGCCTCAGGCTGAGAGGAGCTGCAAAGTCTCATTGCAAAGGGTGTGGTTACAGGAGAGGTAGAGACAGTTGGACAGTTTTGCTAATAGGCTACCCTAAGCCAGCCATCTTTTCTTGACCTGGGCAGGGACGATCACCCCAATTTCTTTGCTAGCCGTTGCTGTTCTACCTAGCAGGTGTTTTGCTGTGTAGGCTGAAGGCAGAATCCGGCTTTTAGGACCCTATTATATCCAGAGAACTAGTTGGTCCTATAATATATCATTCCAGAAGCATTTTGTTCATCAAACATTTATTCCAGCACCCAGCCCAAGGCCAGGCATAGAGACCCACGCAGGGAGGCAAGAGATGCTAATGATTAAGAGCTAAAGCTTCAGAGTCAGGCAGGTCTGGCTTTGAAACTTTGCTCTTACAGGCTGTAGGCTTTGGGGCAAGTCCCTGTCCCTTCTTGAGCCTGTTTTGTTATCAATAAAATGTGGATAACAAAGTCTGTCATACAGGGAAGCTCTGAGGCCTGAATCAAACACACACGTAAAGTGCTTAGCACAGCACCTGGTACGCAATGGAAGCCCGCTAAATGGTAGCTATTATTATTAATAATAAATGGAGGCTGAGGGAATGCAGGGATGAATGAAAGTCTGGGCACCTTTCAGCCAAATGTGCACGATTAATGCTTCCTCCCTCCCCTCCTGGCCCAAATAAAATATACAAAGGGTCTAAGGGAACCCATTAGCCCTCACTAACTTTCTTTCATAACAAGAAACCTCACAGCCAGGACCAGAGTTCCTTTGTGACCCAGGTGGAGAATGGATTAATAACACCCCACTTTGCTCTGGGCTCCAAAAGCAAGTGGCACCCCTTGCTGCGACCACTAAGTCCTCCCCTGCTTGAGGCATGCACCCCATGGAAGAGAGAGGTGCACTGTACTTGTGCTGTGCTGGGCGGCATTTCCCCTTTGGTTGCCTTTATGATTCCATCCCGACACCTGCAAACAGCCTTCTTTTTTTCCCCTCTTCTCCAAATCAAATTGTGCCTTTGCTCTCCACCCTGCCTGCCGCGAGTGGAGTCAGCAGGGACTCCACTCCTCAGGACCAGGAGGGCACTGAGCAATTAGACACTCAGCCTACCCCTCTTTGAGACTGGAGCATTTTTAGCTCTGCCTCTCAGGCAGGCAGGCCTGGCCTTCGAGTCTGAGCCCAGCCCTGTAAATTAATAACTGCAGAAGGCTGTCAGGGTGCAACAGGAGCACCCCCTCTGTGCTGGGGAGCTGGAGTTGCCATCTTACTTTCTCTTTTATTCTGCTGCAAATGACAGGGTGTCCCCTACAAAGCTACATCACCTCTGTCAGATGTTCTTTGTCCAATGACCCGGTGTAATAAATAACAATAAACTCCCTCTCCATATATTTTTAGTGGAAAATAAAAGTGCTTTCCAGTCTGAAACGGCATGCCTGTGTTAGAATTAAGAGAATATAGATGATGTGATGTGTGGTTTTTGAAGCAGGAGAGGAATCCTGAGGCTTCCAGGAGGAGAGAAAAGCTTTTCTTAAATGACACGTGTCATTTGGGGCTACTCCCAGGAGCCTGGGATGGGCAGGAGTTGTGTGGCTGGTGGGTAGGGGAAGTTTTGCTTTTTAAGCAGGAGGGTCCATTTCTGGAGGCAAATGGGCTCCAGGCTGATACAATCTGTTGGCGAAAATAACTGTGGATTTGGATCTAACAAAGACTATAAAAGAAAAGCTTGGAGACTTGTTTTCCAGCCTTGTGGGAGTTGGGGTGGTTTTAAATGAAGGGCAGATGTAGCCTGAGGCCAAAATCCGCCTCCCCCAGTCCTGCTGTAACCTTATTAAAGAATAAAAATAAAAGCAGGACTTTTATGGTAAGAAAGGAAAGGCATGACAAGGCAGCTTCCCTGAGCAGAGAGAGGGGTTCTGGGGACACATGTGAAAGACGTGTGATCATCTATCTGCAAGGGGTGAAGGGGAAGCCTGGGTGGGGGTTCTGGGCAGTTGTGGGAGGCCCTGCTAGGCCAAGGAGAGTCTAGATACAGGAGCTAATGAGCCTGCAGAAGGGGGGCTCCCAGCTGGTGCCCTGTGTCTTTGGTCAGGTCTGTCCCCCACCTACCTGATCTCTGATCCAGGTCATACCTCCCTCCACAACTCTCACTGGTCACAACTCTGGTGTGACTGCAATGGAAAAGAACAGGAGCCGCAGCTCTCCAAGACAGTATTGAACCTGGCTCCTGGAGGGGCTCAGACAGGCTGGTGACCAGAAGGCAAAGCAGTGCTCTCTGCAGCAGAGCTCCTAGCTGGGTTGGTATTCTTGCGAGTGGAACATTACCACTCTTACAGTGTGGGGTGGGGCAGAGGTACCTCTGTCCAAGTTAGAATATTATCTTACCTGTGACCTTTGGAGCCACCTTTGTACCTTGGGTCCTCATTTGTGTAATGGGCTTGCCCCACTCTTCTGAAGAGCTGTTAGGGGAGACAACACTGGTGAACTGGCTGGATTTTAGTCTGAAATGTTGACTTCAACACATCCTCTTAGCTGTAGGCAAGGGGGTCATGCAAAGTCCTGGAGCAGAGGCTGAAGTGAGAAAGGACCTTCCTCCTGTTTCTGGAAGGACCCAGTTCCTTGGGCAGAGGATGTAGTAAGAGCTAGACCAGCCATTAGAATCAGGCTTGGGCTGGGGTGGTGTGGGGTACAGTGAAGGACTCTTGTACTACTCAGGAATTGGAGTCTGAGCAGGGAAACTGAAGCAGGGCCTCCACTCTAATGAAGGCATCCCGGGGGCTGAAGCAGGGAGGCTGGCTACTTGGTGGACCTGGGTCAGCTTGGAGATGCTGTGGGCTCTCACCACGCTGGGGGTCTGAGAGCCCAGAGGGAGAAGCCAAGAGGTCATCATTCAGGTGTGGGGACTGAATGGTGGGGGAAGAGTTTCAGTTCTCTGGCTTTAATCCTTCCAGCACTCTCCTCCCTCCCCCACTGGTTTCATGGCTCCAGTCTTACCAGCTGCTGTAATCTATTTTCCAGAAAGCAGCCACAGTGGTCTGTGTAAATCACAAATCTGACCATGCCATTCTCCCTCCCTTGCATCCCTCCCATGGCTCCCAGTTACTTCTGGGATAGAGTCCAAGTCCAAGTTCTGTAGTGTGTTATATGAAGCCTCAAGCAATGTCTACTGCACTTTTTCATCTTCACTCACCCCTTGCACCCTGGGGTCTAGTGTGGGGTTCCCCAAGAGGAGCCTTCTGTGCTCCATAAGTTTCATATTGCCATAGCCTGCCCCATTCTGTCATTCTACCCGAAAGACACCAGCATCTTTGATGGACAGGTATCTCAAGTGGCTTCAAACCTCAAAGAACCAGCATGTCCCTGCCTGAAGACTTTCTCTGGTCTCAGGAGGGTGCTGAATTTGCTTATGGGTAGGATAGCCATGCTGGGGGTGGAGGAGAAGCCACAGAAGTCCCCTCAACCTGTGCAGAACAGGAACTGGAGGATAAACACCCAGTTCCTGTGGGACTCAGTGGGATGATCCTGAGGTGTGCCCTGTTCAGTCTCTCAGAGGGTCCCTAGGAGGACTGTGTCCCAGTAGTCCCCATAGAGACCCACATATTCATGTGTTCATGCTTTTTCTCTTTTCCCTGTCTCATTCCCCTCCTCTCTCACCCACTTCCTGGGGTCACCTCCCAGAAAGTCACTCAAAGTTAACTTCTTATCTCAGGGTCTCAAACGAGGAAGCCTTCCTGCTGCCTGTCCCTTCTACCTATAATGTGACGTTCTCTTAGTTTATGAGAATGCCT
>NW_006159972.1:1062750-1068852 GCF_000334495.1 Tupaia belangeri chinensis | reverse complement strand
TGGCTAGCCTCTCTGTGGTTAGTGCTCCCATGGCATCTGATTCTGTCCTCTGGCTGACTCATCTGTGTGGTTCATGGGGGCAGAGTGCTCAGTGTCAGTGACCCTAGGTTTATGTCTCATACACAACAGTTCTTCAGTAGATGCATGTATGTCATCCGACATGGTAAGCTCTTAGGTATTAGCAATCTGGGTTTGGGAACAGCAGCAAATAGCATTTTCTATGTTTCACAGATACTTCCCCCTGCAGCCAAAATATTTAAAATACTTTTTGAATAATACTTTGCATTTGTGTAGTGTGAGGATTTCTCAAAATACTTTTATGTGAGGCTGGGTGGCACCTAGACTCTGTGGTGAGCTGCAGGCATTGTCCCATTTTACAGATAAAGCTGGTGAGACACGAAAGCTAGTTAGCTGGTGCAAGACAACAACTGTAAAGATGGACATTGAAGCCCAGAGGCTCACAGCACAGAGCTTGCCCAAGAGCCGGCTGGATCTCAGGCCTGTCTCCAGAATCCATCTTCTTTTCCCCTTGCGACTACATTGAGTGGCTGACCGTTGTTGCTGGAGGCTCTGTGTGTGGGCCCACTCTCCACTTCCTCACTCCACTCTCAGATCTTCTGAACTGGAGTGCAGCTCAGTTTTCCAGATGAGGAAACTGAGGCTCTGACGGGTTTCAGAGACAGATCCAAACTTTGCCCAGGTCAGTCCTGCTCCAAGTCCAATGCTCTTTCTTTACAGCCAGTCTATTGCTTTCCCCCAACTTTCTCATATTTTAGGCCCCAAGTCAGATGACATAGGGAAAATTTCGAGAATACACCTGGCAAGACTTGGCGGCAGGCACTGATCATAAACTCTGAGTGTTTGTGTCGGTGTGACTCAGGGATCCAAGCAGAGATGCAAATGGTGGGCTGAACTTGCAATGCTGAGGCAGCTGTTTGCTGCTGGCTGAGGCCATCTATTTATGCCTCAGGTTTACAAGGGTTTTGCTGGCAGAGTGAGGAGGAAGGAAGAAGGAGGGGAGGGGAGCGAAAAGAAGTGGTGGAGGAGAAGGGTAAATAGGAGGAATTGTGTGTGGGGAGTTAAGAATCATATCCTTTTCGGGCCAAATCTGCCTCAGATCATCCCCTAGGGGTTTTCTAGAAATAGCTCCAAATATTGTCTTTCTCTTCTGGGGAGGTGGGAGAGCAGGTGGAGAAAACTAGGGAGATACCCAAGTTGAGAAATGCTTTTCATCATTGCAAGCTCACCTGGCCTTGGCTGTTCCTATTCTCCTCCCTCATGCCCCACATCCCATATCCAACCAGTCACCATGTGTTCGGTTCTACTTCTTAGATGGAACATGTTCCCTTTGCTCCTTTCCACATCACTCCACATCCTAACCCCTATCAGGACTTGCCTGGGTGATGGGAGTGTGCATCTCTGCTGTGCATCTGCTTCTACTTCTGCCCCAAGCTGTCCCTTTCCCACATTGGCCCCTTTAAAAGTGCAAATCTGACCATGCCATCCTTCTGTTTTAAACCTTTTATAACTTCCTATAAATAATGTACACTTATATGCAGCAAGATGTTGATCAGTCGGTTGAGAAGTAAAAAAAGTTCTGATTTACAGTGTATGCCAATTGCCATAGCGTAAAGACACCATGGCTGATTTCAGTGGTAATGGCTGGCAACATTTTTGAATATTTAACAATGTCTCTCTTTGAGTGGCAGGAGGTGGCTTTGGTACTATATTGTACTGCCCAGGCATCCGGCACTGTGGTCAGGATTTTATCTTCGTCTGCTTCCTTCCCTTGCATGGCATGTTTTCTCCTCTTCCCCAGTCCTGCTTGTGATCTAACTTGCTCCAGAAGGCCTCTGTAGACCAGCCTGTATTGTTCCCATAGTTGGAAGTACATAGGGAATTTGCCCTCTCATCTCGTAAGATCCCTGCCCTCCCTTGGGAAGGATAATCTGTTTCAGAGAGCCAGCCACTCCTTGTGAATTCTAGGTGTTACTAAGACTTGACAGCAATCTATTCATTTCAGTGAGTTTTAGCACCAGCAATGTAGTCAGTCTTGGTGTACTCAAGGCTGGGGGGGGTGGGGGTGTTCATAAATGTCACCTTGAGCTCTACTCTGGAGACCCAAGAGGTGGCTTCAGGTTTCATAGGCATCAGGAGCTGGAAGCCACAGGTTGGCAGCTCCAGTCTTTGTGGTGATGAGCACCTCTGTTGGACCTGGTTCTCCCTCTGGTTTTGCCTTTCTTTTCATTACTCTGGGTAGAGGCCATTTATCCAGATTCACAGATGATGTCCCCACTAATGAGAACTCTAAATGGATGACTCGGGACTTTTCAAAGTTAGGATATGTCTTTTATATTGAGTTCAGCTTTGAGGAGAAAGGAAAGGAAAAGGAAAAGAAAAAGGAGAATCACTTGTACCCACTCCCATGTCCTTCCCCCCACCCACCCCAGTCCTGCTTGAAGCCTGTCATCCCCACTCCAAATTGTCTCCTGCTTTCCATGATGAAAAGACTGAGCTTGGTGCTAAAGAATGTTTAACACCAAAACAAAACTAAATTTCCCTCTAACCAATTGGCAAAAGATAAATAACACCTGTATCTGTCAAGGATCTTACAAAACAGCATTTCTGTACACTGTCCATGGGCGAGTAAATGGGCTCAACCTTCTTTTTGGATAGTATTTTGGCATTATTTAGAAAAAATGAACATGTACACTTGAGGCACCTGTAAAATTGACATACACACTCGCATGAGGGTCTTACACCCATGGATATAGACGGGATTCTGTATCTAAGTCAAAGTGAGTCACGCAGCGAGGCAGCAGCATAATTTGGCCAATCCTGACTGCTACACGCATGGGCCCACCTTGGTATGGCAAACCCATGGGTGGTAAATAACTGCCTGCTTTGCCACATGAAGAGGGAGAAGACAGAGACAGAGGAGTCTGTACAGTCCTGCACACAGGAAGTTTTTGTCCAACAGAGTGATTAAAGCTAGCAGGCCCGGCACCCTCCTTCCCCCGCCTGGAAGAGCTGGGGGTGTGTGGGCGCTGCACAGATTGGGGCCCAGATCACAGCTGTGCATTTCCTCTTTGGAACCAGTCGGTCCTCCGCCTGAACTTCCCCCGTCAATTTCTCTGCAAAGAGTGGGCTGTCCACGCTTCTTGCCATTCTAAGTACCTCCCGATGATCATTGCTAATGAGGGTTTTAAAATTGCTCTGCCTTGGTGACAACTCTTCTCTGCTTGTTTCCTGCCAAATCTACTAGCAGATTCCTATGTGGGGGCTAGTGTGAAATCACAAATGAGGGCTTTTGACCTGAAAATCCACCCTGCTGGGCACTTTCTGGATCCCTTTACTCGGAATCATAGAAGAATGAAGACTGAAAACCCAGGTAGTCCTTTTTTTTTTTTTTATTTAAAAAAAAAGATTATATTTTTTATATTACATTTAATCACATTTATCTTTACAGTGTATAGTGTATAACATTTCTTTTTCTAGCATGAAATGTTATCTTATATCCATGCATATCAGTCAAGACAAAGACATTACTATCCACATTATCATCAACAAATAGCTTTTCAGTTTTTTGGATTGTTATTATTTTTTATTCTCATTAATATTTTTTAAACATTCAATCACTATATGTCATTGAAAACTCAGGTATTCTTGAACAAGCTAATGCTTTGACTTACTCATTTATATTAAGCTATGTGAAGTGCGGTTCAAGTCCTGGACCCAGTGGCTTAAACTCACACTGGGCGTGTATGCATGTGTGTGTGCCCAAGACTCCTAGAGGAGAATAGAGGAGAAGGAATTGCAGTATGGCCATCCCCTCTGGAGGGTGTTTTCCCACTTTCTGTCTCTCTTTCTCTCTCTGTCTTTCTGGCGAGCGCATGCACCTTATAGCAAAAACTTCTCAAAAAAAGATAAAAAAAAAAAAAGGAGCTGGAAAAGCTATGTGAGGATATAATGTTATCTAACCTCAGACTGGAATACTTACTATTTTAGTGAGCAGCAAAATAAAATGCCCCATGGCTCAGATATAGAATCACAGGGTGGTGGCCCCTTGGCCTAATGGTTAAAGGAACCAGATCCCATATGACTGACTGTGGTTCAAATCTTGTTCTTGTTGGCTTAAAAAACACCCCCAGTGTGTGTGCATGCATGCCCCAAATCCTGATGGGATGAATAAATGGAAGAGAAAGGATTGTAGTGTGACCATGCTCCACTATAAGTTGCTTTCTCAGTCTTCCTCTCTCTCTCTCTGTCTTTCTCTGGTGAGTGCACATACCCTCTGACAAAATAAAACAAAAGGCCAAACAAAACATAAAATAAACCAAAAACCCCCAAAAACATTGAAGAAGAAGATTGGGGGCAGGATGGGCACTAGGTCCAACTTCCCCTGGGTAGGGCATGACTCAGACAGCTTGGATTCAAAACCTGCTCCTGTTACCTGGCGACTGTGTGATCCTCAGGGTAAAAGATGGGCAGTTCTGAGGCCAAAGAATGTAGGTGTCCCTGTTCATGGATACATATATGTCTGAGCAGGGCCCTAGTGGGTGCCCAGAATGATAGCCCAATCTGAATGCTCTATCCTGTGGATCCCTAAAATACATTAACACTAATACCAAGAGCTGTATTTTCTTTGTTTCATTTTGGGGATAAAATTAAATTGAACTCAGTTAAGCAAATATGTGCTGAATCCTTATGTGTGAGCTCTGGACTGGGTATCGGAGATGAGAAGACATCTCTGCAACTCTTCAGATACCAAGGGCAGAGCCTGGGAATAGCAAAATGGAGGCGCAGGGCTGAGAAGGTCATTTTCCTTCTCTGTGACTCAATTTCACATGTAACATGGGGGGAGACCAATAACTGTGTGTGCTGGGGCACTAAACAAAAGGGCATGTGTAAATGCTATTTGCAAATGATAAAGCTTTAATTATTCTTACGTCAATGGTGTCTACTTGGATGTAGTCCCCCTTTGTATCTGACATCCCTGTCAGAGTTTGCTGGGGTTTTCCATGGGATGACTTGATAGGAGACATTGCCTAGATTTGGTTTGTCTCAGGAGGCCTGGGCAGCTCTTCACATACATTATCTTTTTTTCTTTTTCTTTTTCTTTTTCTTTTTCTTTTCTTTTCTTTTTCTTTTCTTTTTTTTTTTTAAAGTTTTTGACATGTGGTGCATGTACTTGCCAGAGAGAGAACAGAGAGAGGGGAAGTGAGAAATTTTCCCCTGAGGGGTATGGTCATGCCCCAATCCCTTCTCTTTTATTCTCCTGGGATTTGGGGCATGCATGCAAACATACCTGGTGTGGTTTTCAGGTTGCTAGGTCTGGAACTTGAACCATGATTAGCTATGTGGGAGTCCAGTGCCATAACCATTAGGCCACCTGCTCTCTCCCTCTCCACACACCCTTCCCCACACATTTTCTTGGGAGAGAGAGGCCTGTTGCTTCTGTCCATTGAGGACTTTTCTGAGTCAGTTCTCCACATTCATGTGCTAAGGGAAGAGTGGAACTGGATCGTGCTCAAAGGAATGCTAACCATCTGGCCCATCTGGCCATGTGCCAGAGTACCGTCTTCAATGTGGTAACAGCAGAGATTCAGAGGGAGACTGGGACGAAGCATTTCATTTCCACCAGGGAAGTAGAGCAAATGGTTAGATACCAATGAACCTCGGCATGTCCCTTGAGAATCTTATTAAAAATAAGAATATTTTTGTAATATCTGAGCCCCTCTGAGCTTCCTGATTACTTCTTCTTTGAATGTATTATTTTAAAATAACATTGCTACAGTTTTGTCTTCAAAGATGACCTAATTAGATACCAGTCACAAATTTCCTGGCAGAGTGGGAAGGGCTTCCCTCCTGTTAGCCTAGAAATTTTGGGGTGGCTGGGGGAAGGCTATCGATGTGCCAGAGGATGGCTTTTCTCTGTGGGAAGATGAGAAGACAGCAAACTTGGCTTAAGAGTGCAAAACACAAGAGTAAGATACTCTCATGCAAAAAAATTGTAATCAGGGCCAACTGAGAGCTATCATGGTGCTTGGTAACAGGGGAACAGAGTCATCACTATTAGATGATGACCAAAGATAGACAGGG
>NW_006159972.1:1045397-1062221 GCF_000334495.1 Tupaia belangeri chinensis | reverse complement strand
GAGGCAAACAAACTGGAGCAAGGGAATGAAGAGGAAAGGTCCCCAAACATGTTTGGAGTTTGGCTTACAAAGGAGGGACATGTGAGCAGGTCTTTAAAAAGGGTTTGGAAGCCCTGGGTGTGGAAACAACACATGGGCATTTTGATAGTCCTGGCATCATGGTTAAAGACTGGAAGGTCTGAACTTGGTGAGAATTTCCAGTGTGCAGAGAAGATGCTAATGATATAGGCATGAGCATGAGCTAGGGAAGCAAGTGGGGGGTGACTGTAAAGGCCTGAAACACCAATGAGGAAGCTGGTGTTGTGAAGTCTGCATTTTGGAAGCACCTGTTTAAATACCCTTTCTGATGAGAAGCTCACTATCCCTGGGGCAGCCCTGACCCATAGAAAGTCCTTCCTGAAAGCAAGCTGGCACCTGTCATTGGCTTTGGAAGTACTCAAAGGATAAATCTATGTCAGACTTGGTCCTTCCACCATTTTTGTCCTTGGTAGCAAGATGTTTTTTTGGATCGACATGACAACTTCCTTTAATGGTGACCATTTTGAAGGCTAAACATATACCTTTGAAATTTCCCATTAATGGTCTAGGTTGACCTACTTTAGGGAACATCATATGAGTTCATCTCTTCCATTTGCCTTGTGGCTGAGAGCTTGGGCTTGGGCTTCAACCATCCTCATTTCAACCATCCTATCTCAGCCACTGTGTAGGTTCTGACCTTGAGCAAGTGGTCTTCTTCTCAGAGCTAAGCTTCCTCAGCTTTCCACAGGGACTACTGTAAATAACACATACAAATGACACCCACAAATCACTCCTCCCTAGTAAAGAGATCTTTGTGTTCCCAGGCATTCGAGACAGAGTTCTGGAAGATTTTTGAGCAATGCTGTTATTGAGAAGATTCCAGAGCCATTGACCCCTTTTCAATCATCTTACTCCCAGAGGAACTAGTTTATATGTTTTCTGATTAAAAACTGGCTATTTGAGAAAGATTTGCTCCTGTTTTTTGTAATCCTCTCAGTTGAAGGTCTATGCTCTTGGTTCAGTTTCTGTTAGTTTAGGATGCTGAGTGATGCCTTTTATGGGTCTGAGATACATGTGAATATGTATCTTTTTTTTTAGGCTTCTTTGGTCTGTTTTTAGACAATTCAAATATTTTGATAGCACATTCTCCATCTTGCTCCTCTTGCCTATGTTTGGGGTCAGGAAGAGGTCTGGGGTTTGCTTTCCATGAGCCTTTGGGAGATTTTTGAGCAATGTTGTCACTGAGAAGATTCCAGAACCACTGACCCCTTTTCAATCATCTTAGTCCCCTAGGAACCTATTTATGCATTTTCTGATTAAAACCAGCCACTTGAGAAAGATTTGCTTCTGTTTCTGTAATTGTATCCATTTAAGACTCTGAATGGCCACAGGCCTGACCAACAGATAACAGAGAAGGATGGATCCTTAGGGATCACCCAGCTCACACCACCATTGTCATAGATGAAGGCCCAGAGACAGGGTTGGGGACAGGGGATCTATTAAAAAATCATAGGGCAAATGATGACAAAGTTGTTAGATGACTCCTTCCCTTGGCTTCATGTGGGGCTTTGGGGTTGTGTGGTAATTTGTTCATCATGGCTGCTGTCATTCCTCGGGGATGTGCAACTTTCTGTAGGTCCTACAGCCCCATCCCTGGCCAGCTCCAAATCAAATTAATGCTCAAGATACCTGATTTTCAAACACCCAGAACTTCAAAACTCATCAAACTGAGTGGAATTTTCTGATCTCTAGGTCTTCTGTCCTGGGTCTTGACTGAGGAGAAAGTTGACAGGGGAGGTTGTGCTGTGGGAAAGCCTAGGAACCTTCCAAAGAAGGCAGTGGGTTCCAGAGGCTGTAGATTAGAGAACTAGAATATAACCTCTTCTCCATGAACTACTGGGCCCCATCCAGGCCTTAGAGCATTCATTTCTCAGCCAGTTTCACAATTTTCCTAGGAGTGGAATGTCGTTCAGTGCATTAATTTGCTTGTTGCTACCATAACACATTGCCATGCCCACAGCGATTAAAACAAGACAATTTCATTCTCTTACAATCTAGAAGTGAGATGTCTAAAGAGAGACCTAGGATTTAACTGGTCTGATTCCTTCCAGAAGCTCCAAGAGAGAATTTATTAGGTTGTTAGGAAAGTCATGACATATTTTTCTGCTCTTCTATGCAAAAATGTGTCATGACTTTCTCAACAACTCCATACTTCCTTGATTTGTTTTAACTTCTAAAAGTTACTTGTATTATTATGGTCATTATAAATTTTGTCAGAGAGTACATGTGCAGAGAGAGAGAGAGCGAGAGTAAGAGCAAGTGTGCATCCCTGGTTATGCCATAATCCTTTTTTACCCCAATTCTTTATCCTTTCAGAATCCTGGACACATGCAAGCATACCCAGTATGGTTTCCAAGCTGGTGGACAAAGTGACTCAGATCCTGATCAGTCATGTGGGATCCAACTTCCTCTGTACAGTGCACTATGGGGCTGGCGCTGTCTGTAGCCTTTGGCTTGTGGTCCCTTCTGCATCCTCAAAGAAAGGAACCTAGCATTTTATTTCTCTGTATCTGCCTTTGCTACCACACGGCCCCTTCTTTTCTGTGTCAACTCTCCCTCTGCCTTTCTCTATAAGGGTACTTGCAATTACATTTAGAAGTCACCCAGATAATTCAGGATAATCTCTCCATCTCAATATCTTCAATTTAATCACATCTGTGAAGTTGCTATTGCAACATAAATCACTGATTCCAGAGATTAGGAAGGAGACATCTTTGGGGATGATTATTAGGCCTACTATAGTCAGTTAATGGCATGTTGTTTTACAAACTTGGAATCTGAGACCTGGGAAATTCAAGTGGCACAGGAAATTGAGCTCTCCGATGTGACCTCTCCAAACCTGGGATTGGGGCTCCTGGGGGGTCCTTCTACGGTCTGTGGTCTTTAAAAGTGAATAATCTAACACTGTCTCTCATACTGATTGGTCACTTTTCAGTTCTTCCTTTGAAATGTCAGAAAAGCTTCCTCTGTTTTCCTCTTGGAGCTTCCGTTTCCTCATCAATAAACTGAATCTATCACATCCACCTACTGACCTGCAAGGCTTTCAGGAAGACTGCGACCAGGAGAAGGAAAGTCTGCAGTCCCCTTCTCTGGTGGTCAGGCAGTGCAACTGTCTGTCCTTCCTTCCTTCCTTCCTTCCTTCCTTCCTCCCTTCCTCCCTCTGTGTTGGACATGATTGGGGTTCCACACAGACCCCCTTTCTGAGGAGTAGCTACACTCACCTCCCAGTTGTCATGAGTATTGCATGCTAATGACTCATGGCTGCCATCTTCTCTGCAGAATTGCCCTTTGATGGGGGCTGCAAAATAAACAACTGACTTATAAAAATTTGGCCTTGTGGTCTTTCTTAGGAGAGTGGCCATAAACTCTGGCCCTACTCTGATAGGAAACCAAAGGATTTAATCTTTGTTTATAGTGTGCCTTCATGAAATACTTCTTTATTCTGGCAGATGGCCTCATGCCTAAGAGTCTGGCCCATGCATGAACAGGTGTCCCTCTCGCAGGAAACTTGTTTATACTGGCAGGTGCCCTGTGGCTCTTGTCTGGCCTGTATCCAGTTTATTCCTAAGAAAGTACTTTCTAGGAGAGCGTTGACAAGGTGAAAAGTTAAGTTACAATGTGTTGGTCAGGTGAGACACATAGGAGGCAACACAACAAAACATGAAATAACAGAAGCAGTTTATTATTTACTGATTATAGAGAGAAGAGGGCAGCGTGCCTTTGAGGGCCAGTGGCATGTGGGGAGCCACCCAGGACACACTCACTCAATAGGAGTTGTGTGTAGGGAGAGATATAGCTCGTATAGCACCCCAACAGGGACTTAAAGCCACGACCCATCCCTAGTCTCGGCCAGTGTGGATCATGGGCTTGTGCATGCCCAAGGTACCCAGAGAGATCTCCAGACGTGAACTGGTAACTTTCCCATGTGGGTCTGCCTCATCCTGGTTTACTACTGCACCACCCTTTGGTTCCAAGGGCCATAGCCTTTATTGGAGTCTTGGGTATTACCCAAGCAGGCTTCCCATAGAGAGTTTTAACTGGTAGGTTCAGGGCAAACAGGCATGGAGGCATGCTTGACCATGGTGACCATGTTTCATGGTGGCTGCTGTGGTGTATCTGCAGTTTACACAGGGAATAGGGGTCAGTGGGGAAATCAAGCAGATTGTGTTAGCTGTCCATAGGGAGATGGTCATCAGGAAGCTGTTATATGGGGCAGATATTTGGATCGACTACCTTGAGGAATTGGGAGGAGGTGGAGAACTGGAAAACATGTCCAGGGTGACCAATCCTGGCTTCCAGTATGAAAAGGCCACATCTTTACACTACTGAGGCATCCTAAGATTATAAAAATTCACTACAGCCTTGTAGGTTTTGATGTTTCTCCCAACCCTGGCTTCTTGCACTATTGACTTATCAACAGAGGCACATGGGGCTGGTTCCCATGCTGCCAATTGGGACCCACTGCTCCACAACTTCCTGCAACATTGAGCCAACCTCTGCTTGAGGTCATATCCTTATTTAGTTCCTTCCTCTGCCCCTTCCCTTCCTGCCCAGTGTACCCAAATTCTTCCATAGGCTCTGCTCCCACAGAAGCCATCCTAAGGCACTTTCTTTTCTGTTTTTATTCTTCTTTCTCCTCTCTCTCTCTCTTTTTCTTGTTAGAGATTCAGTAGATTTGGCCATTTAATAGAAGCCAAATCAGGAAAGTTTCAATCAGGACAGTGGCCAGCAGCATGAAATAAAGAAAGCAGTCACAAAATCAAAACTTGAGAGTACCCATTGGTCTTGGCATTTAGAAGATTTACTGGTGACTTCTCATAGACCAATTGACTATCAAGGGGCACTTAAAGTCCACCTTTCTCCTTTATTGCTGGGTCTGTAATGTTTCTTAAGGAAACATTCGTTAATGAGAGAAAAATACCAGGCAAGCAATTCACCTGTTTCAGCCTTAGTTTCCCCACTTGCAAATTAAAGTTTTTGAGCTGGATCATCTACTCCAAGTTCTGTGATTCTATGAACACCTCTTGGTGTGACCTTATACAAGTTGGAACACCGCCCTTGACCAAGCTTTCAATATATTTCCAGTATAGAATTGCACATGGGGTGAGGAATCTATTTCAACCCTCACACCTAGTGAGATGGAAAATATATTACTCATGTCTTACTGTTTTGCTGATTTATCTGTAACCCAAGCCTCCTGAGTTTATACTTCCAGCCTGGACCTTATCCCTTGAATCAGCTGAAATCCATCTCTGTTCCTCCTAATCATAACCTTCTAATCAAGAGATAATTAAATAACTACAAGGGAGTTCAAACCAGCCTGGGAACTCTGGTAGGCCTTGTAGAATATGCCTCAATATCGTCCCTAGCAGGATTGAGGGAGCTGGGGTATTTACTTACAAATCTATCAGTTACTCGTTGAGAGTTGTTACTGGGAGGTGCTACCTCCCTGGCACTTCTGGTATACCCATGAACTGAGGTCCTTGAGAAGATCCTTGGGCAGAGTTGTAGGTGCCTGTAGTTGAAGCTGTTGGGTCTGCATGCTCAGGAGGTTCCTTTCAACTCTAGAAAGACAGTGGTGGTGGAGGTGTGGGTACAGATGCCACAGTGGAGTGGGCTGTTAATGAACAAGATGTGAAGGATTAGAACTGGAGTGAGGACAACTCTTGTATGGAAGAAAAACAGGAGAAGTGAGAGGAGGGAGCCTGGGTCAAAAGAATTTCTTTGGTTCAGCTTCTGTGGTGTAGTCGGTAGCATACCAGGCTGTAGAGCTGGAAGCCACATATCAATTGTAGTTTGAGTAGATATGTGCCCAGAATCCTGGTGGTCTGGGAGACTGGAGGAAGGGAATCATGGTATGACTGAGCCCTATGGAGGGTGCTTTTCTCTCCCTCAAGCATGTGCACATGCTCTATCACAAATAAAAGGAAAAGAGAGAGAGTGAGAGTGTGTTCTTTATGATTGCAGACTCACGAGCATGCTTTGGTACTGACAGAATGATCAGGGGGTCAGAGAGTGATGGATGTTACAGGAGAGGAAAATGAAAGGCTTCCAAGACAGAGAGGAAGTGAAAGGGAACAGGATGATCCATATCCATAGGGAATGACAGGTCTTTGGGGAGAAGAGGGAATAAGGGGAGGATCGGTCCGAACGATGGTGGGCTTTTTAAGGGGTGCACAGGTGAGGTCAAATCAAGGGAATGAAGGGAAAGGGGTGGGTGGGGGGCACGTCATCATCGCTCTGTTTCTTTGGTCAGGGTGTCCCATCAAAGTCCAAACCCAGAAGACCAATACAGGGCCAAGAATTTGGGTTGGGCTGATGTATTTCCTTACAGATTCCAGGACAAGTAAAAAAAGACCCATTTTCCCACTAATGGATAATTACATACTTATGGAGTTGATTATCAAATTACAATGATAAAAGAGAGAATGCTTCAGACTTTAGGAAGTGACTTATCATGATAAATATCTACTCCTTTTCTCTCTTTCAGTCTTGCTGCAAAAGAAAAATAGCAAGACAAGGGGCATGTATCATGTAATAGTCTTCATTTGCTGCTCTGCTGTGGTTTTCAAAAACAGCATTCTGAACAAGTGTATTAATTTGAGTTTGAAGTCCTTTGGTACTAAAGTGATGGGTACAGAAACATCTAAAATTACATATTTCTGCCGTCTTTGATATAAGATGTATACTCAGACATCCAACATGACAGGAGACAACTTTATTTTCCCGACAAGAAATAAAGACGCCTAAACAGTCTGATAGTTAACATTATGAGTTGCAGTTAGGCACTGTGACACTAAATTTGGAGCATGATAATAACTTTTCAGAGTGTCCAACTCATCTCCTGTGCCTGCCAGCATGTGTACTACTTCTACATAGTTTATGGTTTTAATATTCTTCTGCAGGTTCGTCCAAATCATATTACAATGAAATCCCTCTCAAAGAAGATCCAGCTGAGTAATGAAGAACAATTCTTGCATTAAACTTAATGATGAATTCCTCGGGCTGAAACTGAGTGCTTGGGCTGCATGCATTTTGTTAGGTGGGGATATAGAAGTGAATCAATTTGGTCATGAAAAACAGTTTGCAAATTTGTAACTCTGTTTCTTGCACTGGGGAGAAATGGAAATTCCATGTACTTTATTCTAGAAGAAGAGTTTATCAACACCAACAATTTTAGTCCCATGGGGCTAAGAGGGGATGATAGAAGATCACACACGTGAGCCTCTCCACAGCTGCTGGCGTTATTTATTGTACACATGGGCATGGATCTCAAAAACAAGCCTAAGGAGTATAGAGTTTATCTGGAATCTAAAATCTCATGGTGATAATTGAGGCCAAAAGGTAGGCAAATCCAAACGTGAGTGGCAGTGTTTTGGTGGAAATAATCTAGCGGCCAAGAAAATCAGGTTTCTGTTCCAGCTTTTATGTTACTCCTGTGTGGACTGAAAGAGTTTCCTTTTCTGGAAAAATGAGAAAATGAAGGGTTAGGATGTGACCATCCCTAAGGTTTCTTCCAGCTCAGACATGCTGGGATTCTAAACCTTCCACCAGATATGCTAGACTGATTTCTTCTTTTTTTTTTTTTGGAGAGATTTTCACTGTAGGGCGCGTGCGCTTGCCAGACAGACAGAGAGAGACATAGAGACAGAAAGCGAGAAATCACCCCCCAGGGGGGATGGTCACGCCGCAATCCCTTCTCCTCCATTCTCCTCTCGGGATCTTGGGCACGCACGCACACGCGCCCAGCGTGAGTTTTAAGCCACCGGGTCCGGGACACGAACCGCGGTCGACTACATGGGAGTCCAGCGACATAGCCATTACGCTAACTGCTGGTTCCCAGACTGATTTCTTCTTGAATCAGAAGTGAGCAGGAGCGTTTTACTGGAAAATTCATTCTCCCATTTTTTTTTGTTAGATTGTTTTGTTTATAAGCCACAGAGCTTGTGCACTAGCTAGAGAGAGACAGAGAGACAAGAGATGGAGAAGAGAAAAAAACACCCTGCAATGGGAAATGGTCACATCACAATTCCTTCTCCTTTATCTCTTCATCCTGTTGGGATCTGGGGCATGTACACATGCATGACTGGTGTGCTTTTCAAGCTACTAGGGCTGGGATTTGAACTGCGATTGTGGGATATGATTCCCTTAACCATTAGGCCGTGGAGCTGGTCCACCATTCACCCACTTTAGAAAGGCCTGTGGACAAGGCAAGGGGAGCCAGGGGACAGAGAAATGGGAGAGCTGTTAGATCTTAAATTATAATTGGTGGCTTTGGCTGGCAAAGGGCCTTTTCCTTCAAGGGTAAGTTATTTGTAAGTATTGCATGCTAACCAGTTTTGCCACTGAGCAAGTTATTTGTAATGGAAGGCACTTACAGGTCAGTTTTTAGCAGATCTTATTATTGGCTAAATATGCGTGGTGTAGGGAGTAGGGTGATAGGAGGACTTTCCTCCGTACCTTAAAGGCCACTCGCTGCTTTCCTGAATTGCATAGTGGTAGTGATATTTTAATATAAAGCAAGCAGTTGTCAAGAAATTATTAAAAATTAGCAATGGGCTAAAAAATGCAAGGTGACAGATTGGTGCCCAGGGTGCTGGGGGAAAGAATAATTTACAGCCTCCAAGTGAAATCTCAGGTTGTTTGTTCTTCGTTTCTGGAAGCATAACACAACATTTGCAGCATGTGTTGGATAAATTAACCTCTTGTTAATTTTGGAAGCTGTTGTCAGCCCCTCCACTTCCTTTTCTCCGTCAGCTTCAGCAACAAGGCAGTCTTATGGAGAAGGATCCGGCATTATCTCAGACTTTAAGCTCTCTCCTGGGTTCCTAGAGGGGTTCTGCCACATTGTCCTCAGTCCTGGAACCCCATGAGAGCAAGGACTGTGTCTGCTTTGCATTTCTGGTACCTGGCACATAGTAGGTACTCAATAAATACTTTTGAATGCACAGCTTGCTTCCAAACTAGCTTTTCTTTCTGGCTTCATTCTGTTCCTGAAGGCCATGCCAGCATGAAGTGTGAGCAAAGCAAGGCCAAGGGTATGAAGAAGGGGCATTGAATTGGGGGTGCTTGTTTCCCTATTTCCCGTATAGCAAACTCCCTTCCAGAAGCAGAGGAGAGAAAAATCCATATTTGGAGTGTCCTTTCTCCTTGTTCTCCCTTACCTACCCTCAGTTTGGAGGCCAGATAGCTGAGTAGCTAGAGAAAGCCAACACATTGGACAGAAATGTACTTTTTCTGCAGTCTTACGTGGAGGGAAATTAACGGCAGGTCACACTCTCTCCTGGGAACCACAAAATCTGCTCCAAAATTGGACTTCATCAAGATTAACCTGGGAGTACATGCGAGGGAGAGAAGCCACCACATCAGGGTCTGATCATGGCTTCCCAAGAGAAGGCAGGGAATATCTTCTGATCTGTTGTTTGGATGAGAAGGAACTTGTGCTTCTACTCTCACATTCTCAGATGGACATTATTCAACATTTACTAATTGGCTTTACGATTTTCTCAGTAGTTAATATTCCTCTGTCAAAAATGGAAGCATAAATAAATAACTTCGATTTGAGCACACCTTCTTATTAGGCCATACATCATGTTAGAGAGTTCGCATTCTTCACCAGGAAGATGAAATTAGAAACATCTTGAAAAAGCCTCCTTGTTATCAATCATGTCATCTTGAACATGTTTCGAAGCTTGCTGCTGGCATCAAGAATAGATGTTTTATTCAAAAGAATGTATTTAAAGAAAATGACAGCACTTTTCGATTTCAGCTTTTTAAAAACAGGAAATCTTTCAAGTCCTCCTGACTGTGAGTGTTCTAGCACATTGGAGATGCGTGGAGTGGCTCTAGCTTTCTCTTGATGCACCCATGAGAGTCGAGAATATCCTGACCCTTTAAACTGAGTGAGGGACAGAAAGACAAAGAAGAGGATTATGAATGAGTAGAATGTTTTGAGTCTTGTGTGGCTATGTAAAAGCCACTTTCCCTCCCTGGGTTTCAGTCTATTCATTTATAAAATGAGGAGGTTGTGCAAGATTAGTGTTTTAGTCTGGTTGGGGGGCTATAACAAGAATACCGAGTAGCTTAAACAACATTTATCTCTCATGGGTATGGAGGCTGGGAAGTCCATGATCAAGGTGCTTGGAGATTCATTGTCTGATGAGGGCTCACTTCTTGGTTTGCAAAGGACTGTTTTCTGCTTAGATCCTCTTATGGTGGGAAGTGAAGAGTGAGATCCTGGGTTTCCTCCTCTTTTTGTAAAGTCATTGGTAGCACAGGAGCATGTCACCCTCATCACCCTAAAGAACTCTAATTACCTCAAAGGCCCCAAATACTATCACACTGAGAAGAGTTCTACAAGTGAATTTTCTGGAGAAAAACATTCAACCTGATTAAGAGTTCAACATGTGAATTTTCTGGAGAAAAACATTCAACCTGTGACAACTAGTGTTCTCCTGTGACAGAGGAGAGCAGCTTTCTGCTCTATGAGCTCCCGGAGAAGCAAGCAGTGGACAATTTCATTCATCATTCATGTGGATTCTGCACTGTCCCTCCTGATATATGTTTGTTTAAATGTAGAAAAGTAGAGTGCAAGTTACCTCCATTGAGTCAAACTGACCTTTAGAAAGATGTTCTTGTGCCTGGTTGCTTTTTCTGCCTCTGGCTCACCGTGTATTCCTCCCATGATAAAGGATGCAGGACTAGATGTCTCCAATGTCCTCCAGCTCAGACCTGTGGCCCCAGGAGCAATGAAGGACTCAGGAGGGCTCAGACCTCTTTCTACCCAAGTCATACATCCCCAATTGCTAGCATTAAGTTCCACAGCATTATGTGTATAGTAAGGCCATTGCTGAACCAGAGAAACAGGACCCCTATCCTAGGTCTGCCCCATTGTCCTTTACAGACCTGGGTAACTTCTCTCTCCGTTTCTCACTCTCTCCATAAAATGAGGCAGTTGGATGGATTCCACTCCAAGAATCCAGATTTATGAATCACCCTGGGGATAAAAGATAGTTAAGGCCTGGATATGTTTCTACAAAGTAAGTAGAACCCGATCTAGTTCCTCAAAGCCCAGATCTGATCAGGCAGTATTTTTGCAAAGCCAGTTTACAATCTGTGTGTCTGTCACATGACATACAGTGCAGTCCTTGAGATCCAAGTCTCTGGCCACTAACAGAGGTAGGTTTAGAGGCAAGAACACTCAAAGCTTTCTTATTTCCTGATGCCTCTGCTATGGTTTTAGTATCCCCCTAAAATTCAAGAGCCAAGTTTGGTTGTGAAAGAATAAAGAGGGTGGAAATTTAATCTGATTATGGTTTTGGAAGGTGAGTCTTCTTGGAGGAGATTAGGCTGAAGGTAATCAGGCAGGGGCCATGATGACCTATACTATGACCTTTACTATAAATGACCTGGTGCATTTATAAGGAGAGGGGATGAGACCAGAACAGAGATACATGGACACAGAGCTTCCCCTCTTGCCCTCCACCATGTTGTGATGCAGCCAAAACACCCTCACCAGGTGTGGTCCTCTTAATTCGGGACTTCCAAATTGTGAGGTGAACAAACCTTTATTTTTATATATTACCCAGACTCAGGTATTTTCTGTTATTAACAAAGGGTATACTAGAACAGACCCAAGGGACAAGTATCAGACTCTACAAATGCTATCAAATTGGTATTCAACAATTCCTGGAATGTCAGACTTAGAACAAACACCAAATGTATACTAGCCTAATTTATTCATTTGATAGTTGAGAAACTAGATACCCTGAGAGGGAAATCCTCTTGCTGAAGTTTAGGGGTGGCAAAAATGGGACTAGATGCCCAGACTACCGTTACCCTCTCCAGAGCCCTCTCTACTACTCGCAATTTTCTGGTTGAAGAGCATTAAGACAACTCCTTAAAATGCACAACTTAATTTTGAATTCTTTCCCTTCTTTATGCATAAATATAAAGCCGTAGTTTGTAAAAATACATAAACACTGAACCTCCACTTAGAGCCATATGCTGCTAACCACACCCATCTGCCGCCCTGAATTTCCAACAGGACTGACTGTCAAAAACTCATCACAGACAGTTTGCCAAACACTTCACAGCCAAATCTTATTGACAATTAATATGTTAAGGGTATTTGTGACATCTCACTTGAGTCAAATGAGTTGGGTTATGATAAACCTGTGTCCTTCATCTTAGCCCATTTCAAAACAGAAAGCAGAGCCAGCTGGTCGTGTGGTGATTACTATGGCTGGATCTCACATGGCTGACTACATGGTTCAAGTCACAGAGCTAGAAGCTTGAAAAACATGTCGTGTGTGCGTCCAAAATCCTGAGAGGAGAATGGGTGAGAAGGAATTGAGGCTTGACCATCTCCCCCGTGGGTGCTTTCTTACTTTTCCTCTCTCTCTCTCTCTCTCTCTGTGGTGACTGCACTCACCCTATGGTAAACAGTAATAAGTAAGTAAATAAATAAATAAAATCAAACAAATAAATAGAAGGCATTAGATTGAACTACTAAAAGCAGTGGTCAGTTCAGAGGTGATTGGGACATACAGCAGGACATGTATGGTTGTTAAGCAAGATGTGACAATATCAAATGGACTAAGGCCATTGGCCACATGCTACCAGGCCACGGAAGAGTGGGAAGCACTTTGGAAGGCAGATTAAGGGAGGGCAAGCATCTGAATCAGGCCCTGGAAGAGGTGGAGGGTTGGGTCCACTGAGGAGTGTGATTTGAGGGACCTCGGCAAGAATGTACAGTGAACTTTTGGGAAACAGTGGCTCCAACAGGAAGAAGAGTAGAAAAAGCCAACAGAAACCCAGCTTTAGTATAATAATGGCCATCAATAAAAGGAAAAAATATGGGCTTTGAGGAAAGACAGTCTAAAGTTCGAATTGTGGGTATTCTGCTTGCTTGTTGGTAATATTTGGTAAATCACTTGATCTGTTGTTTTTATAACAGTGGCATTAATCTCTATGTTACAGGGATGGTTCCCCTAAGTTATGTATTACTTTTTACAATGGTAAAAGCCCATACATACTGGCATGTGCTACCCATCATGCATTGTGCTGAACTTTGTATAACTTACATCATTGAATCTTCTGAATGCTTTTTAGGGATAGATAACATTGTTATCTCACTTAGCAGGTGAAGACACTGAGCCCTGCTTTATGTTGCCCATGGTGAGAAACCTTCCCATCCATGCAAGAATGTCAAGAGTTGTCCACTCTTCAACGTCAGCACTTCACCACTCATGTCATCTTACAAAGACATAGGCGTGTGTTAAGTCACATTCCCCATGAATTAATGCATATAGTCTTTGCAACAGCCCAATGAGATTGGCATTTTGCCTCTTTTGATATGTGAATAAGATTGTTGAGGCCCAGGGAGGATGAATACCTCTTCCTGTCAGACAGCTGGCACCTGGGAAACTAGGGGTCAATTGATTTATCTGCTTCTCGTCACTTGCCTAGAGATTCCAACTTGCCTAGAGTGGAGTTGACTATTATTGCTCTTGAAAGCTGCCTAGGTGATTCTGATGTGCAGCTGGGACTGGCATCCATTGACCTAGTGGCAAAGTTCGTGTTTTCAACGAAGAGTTTAAAAATGAAAAATCCAGGCACTTCTCTATCCGTGGTGTTCATGGAGTCCCAAACCTAGATCTTTGTTCAGTAAACAAAGTGGCTTCAAATAAAATAAAATTTGACTCACACGGCTCCTACTGTTGTAAAAAAATTAAAAAAAGAAAGAGCAAGGCAAGAGAAGCTTTTTCAAGAATTCCATGTGCGGGTGCATTACTTGGAGTACTCAGGGCAAAAATCGTTTTTACTGACCTGTCAAGTTTCTGTCATCACTTGCCAACACAACAAACTTCATTTTCTAAAGATATTTAAAAGATTATGAACTGCGGGGTTCCTGAACAGTAGAAAGTGTGGGCCTTAGTAAAAGAGAACAAACAGATTTTACCTTTGTTTTTCCCTTCTGAAAAAAGATCTGCTATTTGAGGGCTCTTGGATAAACTGGTAAAGGATTTGACTTCCAACACTTTGGCAGTAAGGAGGTGAGTTCCGAGGATTATTTGTAATGTGTAAATTCCCCTCGCTGCTTCTTCTGGTTTGAGGGTGCAATTGCTCTTCTGAGCTCACCAAGGACACTGTGTATGTGTGCATGTGTTCTCCCTCAGAACCTGTACATGGTGCAAGCAATAAATATCCTTGCTTCCTGGGTCTATTCTTCCCACTTCTCTGTCCTCAGGGCCATGCCAATATACCATCCCATGCTTTCCAGAGGGTCATGTTATCTCTGTGTCGATCACTGCAAGGAGAGGAGGCCATGAGGCTGTCTCTGGGCTCAGGCATGGGATGCCACAATTCCTTCACATTAAGAATTTTAAGGAACATGCTTTGGTGAATGACATGAACTGAGACTCAATGTGGATCTAACTTTGGTAAAACAGTCTATCTATGCTGCTGAACAGCCTTTCGTGGTCTGTTTGAGGTCGTGTTTGATGTTACCAAAGAGGCTTTGCAAGGGCAGGGACATCCTCCACTCACACACCTCCCCCCACCCCCCCATGAAGGAGGGAATCCTGTCTCAGTGTGGACATTTTAGCAAAGGTGACAAGCAAACCTCATAATTACTGAAACTAGTTGTAAGTACCAGCATTATGCTAAATGCTTAGCAAACATTATTTTAATTCTTACCATAATCCTGGGAGTTAGGTTTACTTCTACTCCCATTTTACAGATGAAAAAATTTAGGCTTAGGACATTTAAGTAAATGTTCTTAGTAAGAGGTAGAGCCATTTAACTTGGATTGTTTAAATTAAAAAATTTTTCTTTTTAGTTTATATATTTCTTTCTTTCATGAATGACAAAGAGTGAAAGAGAGAGAGAGAGAGAGAGAGAGTGAGAGAGACACCACCTCCAGCAGGGTCTTGAAGCTGCGTTCTACTCCTAGCCTGAGCCAGCCTTAGATCACCAGCTCAAGCAGGTCTGGTGTACTCCGGGAGCTCTTGGGATGTGAACCTGTAACCCTCCCATGTGGGCCAGTTACACAGTACATTGTGTTACTACTGCTCCACCGTCTAGCCCCATCTTTTCCTTTCTACGCTCTGTGCCCTTTAATCCCTCAGGAGCATAGACCTAGGAAGATATTTTGTAAAGTGAGTTGATAGCTGCCTCTTGAACACTTCCTGAGGTTGGATCAGGTCTGTGTCTTGCGGGGAGAGGTGAGGCGTACTGCCTCTTCCCCGTGGTGTTCCTTCTGAGGGTGCAGGGTCTTCTGATGTCTGTTTTGCCCACTCCCATGTCCTCTTCTCTCTTAGCTAGATAGCAATGATCTCTTCAACCAAGTCCTGCTGGACCCTTCCCTGTCTCACGCTGCAGTCCATCGGATCAATATTCCTCCTAAAATCTTCCCAGTTCAATATAGAGTGAGAGAGACACCACCTCCAGCAGGGTCTTGAAGCTGCGTTCTACTCCTAGCCTGAGCCAGCCTTAGATCACCAGCTCAAGCAGGTCTGGTGTACTCCGGGAGCTCTTGGGATGTGAACCTGTAACCCTCCCATGTGGGCCAGTTACACAGTACATTGTGTTACTACTGCTCCACCGTCTAGCCCCATCTTTTCCTTTCTACGCTCTGTGCCCTTTAATCCCTCAGGAGCATAGACCTAGGAAGATATTTTGTAAAGTGAGTTGATAGCTGCCTCTTGAACACTTCCTGAGGTTGGATCAGGTCTGTGTCTTGCGGGGAGAGGTGAGGCGTACTGCCTCTTCCCTGTGGTGTTCCTTCTGAGGGTGCAGGGTCTTCTGATGTCTGTTTTGCCCACTCCCATGTCCTCTTCTCTCTTAGCTAGATAGCAATGATCTCTTCAACCAAGTCCTGCTGGACCCTTCCCTGTCTCACGCTGCAGTCCATCGGATCAATATTCCTCCTAAAATCTTCCCAGTTCAATATAAAACTAAAACCACAATTTCACTAGCGACATTTATCCAAGAAACTAGGACATATAAAATTTAGAACTACATGGGATCTTGACAAATTAATCCAAGGTCCTCATTTTTTTTTTTTTTTGGAGAGGTTTTCGCTATAGGGCACGTGCGCTCACCAGACAGACAGAGAGAGACATAGAGACAGAAAGCGAGAAATCACCCCCCAGGGGGGATGGTCACGCCACAATCCCTTCTCCTCCATTCTCCTTCGGGATCTTGGGCACGCACACACACGCGCCCGGCATGAGTTTTAAGCCACCGGGTCCGGGATGTGAACCGCGGTCGACTATGTGGGAGTCCAGGGACATAGCTATTACGCTAACAGCTGGTTCCCCAAGGTCCTCATCTTATACATGGGGAAAAGGAAGTCTGCAAGGAGAAGCAAAGTGCTGGGGTCACAGAACAAGCCGGTGGTAGGTCTGCTCCTTCTCCTCTGGTCTCAGCCTCCTTTGACTCATCTCGATAGCAACTTTAGGAGGACGAAATGCTGTGCTGGCATGCCTAGCCCAGTCCTAGATACACAGAGGTGGCTACATCTTGGGGACAGATGTGTGGGCTGGACTATCAGAGGGATGAGGGAAAGGAGGGGAAGGGAGGGTTTGAAATGTGCAAACAGTAGAAGCCGGTGATAGGCCATGGCAGGGAGAGCTGCAGGCATGGATGACTCTTTTGACACCCTGAAATAGGTCTCAAAGGATGAATAGCAGTTTATCCAGTGGGCAGTGTAGGGACCGGCCTCTGCCCAGAGGGAAGGGC
>NW_006159972.1:1037308-1044310 GCF_000334495.1 Tupaia belangeri chinensis | reverse complement strand
AGGGAACGGCCTCTGCCCAGAGGGAAGGGCACAGGGGTTGGTAGAGCATGATGCTTTGGGACATGCAATGCATACCACCTCTTGGACTCGGTTACTCAGAGGAACACAGACAGCAGAGAAACAGGCATCTGAGAAGCAATCCCAGTTACAAAAGCAGCAGGCAGAGAAAATGAAAATCAATGCTTTTGAATGACTGCAGCACCTTTGTTCACTGATGTCTCATGAGCTCCATCCAGAGGCTCTGAGTAATGAAGTTTAGCCAGCTGTCCTCCCTGCTGACAGGGCTTGTCCCTGGTGTCATCTAAGCTGTTCTCCTGATGACTGTCCAGGCAGCAGCTGAGTCCCAGCACAGCTCTCCCTCGGAGCTGCCTCTTTTATGACTGCTGTCATCCTATGCTGGACTGGAACTAGTTGCGGGAAGAAGCAGGACTGAGTCCCCAGAGTGCTTCCAACTGGCTTTCCTCCATTCCCTCCAAGTTACATTTTATTTTACCTAACTTTTTTCTTTATTCATGATAGAATGCATGTGTGCACACATGAAAGAGAGAGAGAGAGAGAGAGAGAGAGAGAGAGAGAGAGAGTTAGTTAGTTATGAGGGGGCTCTATAGAGTCCAGTCATGTAGTGCTCCTCTTTTTCCAGTCCTCTAGCCCATATAATCTTGGGCACTTGTGTGCATGCATGGTGCTTCAGGCTGACTGGGCTAGGGAGTCGATCTTCTTGATCCATATGAGATCCTGCTTCTCTTGAGCAGTGCGTTACTGCTGCACCATGGAACCAGCCCCTCAAATTACATTTCAATCACACTTTACAAATGTGTTCATTTCTGACCAAATTGCAGCATTTGCAGTCTGAATCCGCCGTTTATTTTGAAATGCCAAACCAAATCCTATTTTCTCCGCTCTGCTTTGTTTTGGTTTTGTAACTTCTATTTGTTTCATTTTCAGAGCTGATCGTACGTCTTGAGATCCCAGCCTGAGAACTTCTATCTGTAAAGGGTGAGTGTGTGACTCTGCACCGAGTGCTCAGCTCCTCAGTAGCAGAGCTGAGTGGGAATCCTGGAACGAGCCGTGCCTGAAGCCTACACACTTACTGGGCAGATCTGACTTTCTGCCCATGTTCCTTACAGGGATGGTGCAGATATGTAGGTCCCTAGAGGGACCAGCACTGTCTGGTCATCTTTTCATCACATTCTTCCTCACCGTACAGCAATCTGTAGGCAGGTTGGAAATAAGGGATCCTTCATCTAGAACTCTGAGCTCACAGATTCCCTGGGACAGGGAGTTTGCCACAGTGGAATTTCAGGGAGGCCACTGAGATGCATGCTTCTTCCATATTGCTCTGAACTTGGCTAGGTGCTCATGACTTGTCTGCACAGAATTGAATGTGAAGCCTTACCCAGAGCTTGTGTGAACTCTACCTGTGTGCATTGGTCATTTTGGTTCATCCTTCCTACAAACCTTGGTGGCCCAGAGAAGTTCAAATATGTGTCTGAAGTCACACAGCCAATGAAGGATGGAGCAGGGTCAATTAGCAGGACAATATAGCTAAAAAAATGATTGCAAAGGTGAGCTGAATACAACTAAAATGACTGTCTCCAGGGAGTGGCTGTGGTAGGCCTACCTCATATCAGATACTAGAATCAAGACTAATTGTTCTAAGTACTTGTGCACTGGATAAAGAATAGGGGAGTCACCTTGCAAAGTCTGGACCTCTCTCCAAGAGTTTTGCAGGCAGCCAGGGGGCACCTTGTTACCCCAATTGAATGGACAGATCACTCAGAACATTCTAGACAGGGAGAAGGCTACTGGTCTGTGTGCCAGCAGAGAGGATACGCCATGAGGAGGGAGGGAGTAGAGAAATGTTTGAAATTGCTTAAAGAACCCATGGGAAGAAATAAGCTAGTTCTGCACATCCTCAGTATAAAATCATAATGTGAGGGGACTTCAAAAATGTTGTGGAAAAATAGAATTAAACTATGGAGTCATTTTTGATACAAAAAATTTAAATGCACGCATTTTTCTCATAATGCATATTTTCTATGAACTTTTTGAGGACCCCCTGTACAACAGGAAATTATTTTTCGATGTAAGGAAAAGACTCTTAAATGTTTGTGAAGCCCAAAGTTAAGAAGATCTGACTCAAACGGTAATGAACACTGTCTCTGGAAGCATCCTATCAAAACAGAAACCACTTACCTTATTAAATGAGGATTTTAGTACTCACTGAGTGCATTGGGGGGCAGCCACATTGATAGCCTTTTAAGCCTAACATAAAGCGAAGCTCAAGTTTTAGTTAATTTCCCAAAGATTCCAGAAAACATTAGAGACAGAGTTTTACGTGGAAATAAGCTCTTTCTAGCACTCTCTATCATATCAAACATTAGAAACAACCCAAATATCCCCACAATGGATATTACTGAGGCAAAACACCATACTGCTCTATAAAGCAATATGAATTTGTCATTAAGATAGGTGCTTTAAAAAAAAAACATTTAAGTCACAGGACAAACTTACCACGTGGGGTATATGGGAAATCTCTGCACCTTCCATTCAATTTTGCTGAGAACCTAAAACTGCTCTAAAAATGAAGTCTACTGAAAAGCAACAACAGAAACTCACATGTAATTTAAGTGAAAGAGAAAGATACAAAACTGTATAAATACATGTGTGTAAGGACACATTTGTAAAAATACATGAATGTATGTGTATATACACATACACTCATATAAATTGAATATCTTAATAGGAAAAAGTAAAGTGGACACTTGTAGAAAGAGATAATGGTCTGATTGTGGGATATCAAGGGTAAAATACAGTTGTAAAGTTTTCACCAGGGGGCTGTTTCACTTTTATAATCAAAGAACAAGTTATCAAAGTGATATTTTTGAAGACTGGGATGACATGGAGAAACACAATATCGTGTTAAGTGAAAAATGCAGGATGCAAAATATGCATATATTAGAACTCTAATTATGCACATAAATTTAGTTATTATTCTCTATTCGTTTTATGAAAAGGGTTGAAAAACAACATGGATGAACACACCTGCATGTGCACCCTTATACAGAGGAAGCTTAGAGCAAATATTTGAAAATACAAATGGCTATTGTGGGGTTGTGGGTAATTGTGGGTAATTTCAGTTTTCTAATGCTTTTCCCCAGTATTCTCCAAGTTTTTTCTTTTTGTTTTGTCTATAATCTGGTGAGAGGCCCCAGAACACCCAAAAGTGGTTGTTGGACCGAATTAGAAATCCAGTGATGGATGGTTAGTTTCCTTTCTTGTTTGTTCTTGCCCCAACTTGTTACCCCATTGAATGGGCGAATGACTCAGAACGTTCTAGGCAGTGAGAAGCCTCCTTGTCTGTGTGCTCTGAGAGAGAGAGTCTCTTGCCCTTTAGGGGATCCTGGGGCTCAGGGGCAGCTGTGGGTGCAGATCACCTGATCACTCTCCTTTGGGGCTGAAGGACAAGCATTTGTCCCAGATTCAGCCAATGATCTTGCCGGGTATGAACCTAAGAAAGTTCCTTGCTGTTCCTTGTGACCAGCAGTTGGTGTAATGGCTTTGTTGCTGGACTCCCATGTAGTCGACACTGGTCCCAGACCCGGTGGCTTAAACTCACATCGGCTGCGTGTGCATGTGTGCCCAAGATCCTGAGAGGAGAATGGAGGCGAAGAGACTGCAGTGTGGCCATCCCCCTGGGGGGTGATTTCTCCCTTTCTGTCTCTCTGTCTCTCTGGCAAGCACATGCGCCCTATACCAAAACCTCTCCCAAAAAAGGAAAAAAAGGAAGGAAAAAGGAAGAAAGAAAGAAAGAAAGTAAGTTAGTTCCTGGTTTTTCCTCTACAAACTGATTTAGGATAATCCCAGGTCTCTGAGACAACTTCTGAACTCCAAATGCCTTGTTAAACACGATTCATCTGAATTCATCTGCTTAAGCCAAGCCTGTCATAATCCCCAGAATCACAGTGAGTGAAACAGAGGGTGCTGACACCCCCAAAGTGTACACTGGGTTTACACATACTTTTATAAAGAGGTAATTTACAAAAGTGCAGTTAATCCCACCATGCTTTCTAATTTAAATGTCACTAGAAATGATTGCTGACATGCAACTGATTAACAGCAGAGTTTAGTGCCAAATTAATCAGCATCTAATCCAGAGTAAGATGAAATGAGATTAAAAAAAACAAAACAAAACAAAAAAATTACCAAAAAAACGCCCCAAATTATCTCCTCCCTCAGCCTCCCTCCGTTGTTATTTCAATAGAACGCCCATACTTGTCATTATACACCAAGTTTGGTTAAATGCTATGTTTGAGTACTTTTCTTACATGGAAAGGACACCCGAATGATAAACTGTCAAAACATAAGTGTGATTTTCCCCTCTGGGAGAATTCATTTGATGTGGATGGGAGGACCTGTCAATCATTCAGCCCAAAGCTAGGGAAAGGGGGAGGTGGTTGAAGCCACATTCAAGAGAGATAAGCCATGTGTTGACACTCCCAGGAGTTGCTTACTTCCTCTCCTTACCAAGGTATATTTTTGGTTTCACCTTTGATTCTGTGAATGACTCTACATTCTTCCAATAAATTTCTTTTTATATTCTTGTTATTATTCTTATTATTTTAATACATTTAATCGCTACACATCACTTGGCTTGTAAAGAGAATTTACTCAACATGAAATACACCTCAGACAAGTCCAGTTGAGAATAATATACATGTTATCATTGACAGGTAATAAACCATTACTGTGTCCCACAAATGTCTTGCCTCTCTTATTTTTTTCTCCCTAATATCCTTTCTTACACTCTTACAAATTTCTTTTCTTTAAAAAACCAGCAGTGTTTGTTTTTAGATTTTTGTCATAGGCTGCATGTGCTCACAGGAGAGAGACAGAGATGGAGAGAGAGAAAGAGAAAGAGAGAAATCATCCTTCCCGGGGGGTGGGGTTTGCCACCTCATAATCCCTTTTCCTCCATTCTCCCTTTGGGATTTTGGACATGCACGCACACATGCCTGACATATTTTTCAAGTTGCTGGATCTGGGACTCAAATTGTGGAGTTAGCCATGTGAGATCCAGTGCCTCAATTATCATGCAGCCTGCTGGCCCATCCAGTGTTTGGTCTTACTGTTTGACAAAAAAAAAAAAGAAAAAAAATTGTGATATAGATGTGTTGAAGGAAAACAATTCTAAGGGATTGAAAAGTTTTTAAGGAAACAAAAAGTTAAGCAGTTAAAAGGGCCTTTTCCCCTAGGATTTCTACTAAAAATAAGTGCTATCTTCAAGGAAAACACATGTTGAAAGAGTGGCATTAAGGAGGGTTTCCTCACAGGTTATTTGCCATCTAGCTGTGAGTGTTTTTTCCTATGCTTCTCATCAAAGGCTCTTAAGTAATGGCTTCAGCACTATAATTCTCCAACAAGGCAGGGCTGGAAAGCAGGCATCAACCCTAAATGGACATTCCCCCCCTTTTTTTTCTTTTTATTCATCAGTCTTTTTTATTCTTCCTTGTTCCCTGAACTTGGGATGCTACCTGTTCCTGCAGGTAAGATCTTCTCCTCTCTTACAACCTGGAGTCCCAGACTAGGGTGAAAGTAGGAGTGTGACTCTTCTTTCCTCGGGGAAGACAAGATGACAGCTGAGCTGTGTGGGAATGGTTAGTGAGAAACCCTTAGCAGGGTCACCTTCCCTACCACTTGATTAATTCTTGACTATTAGTATCTGACGACCTTGTTCTTGGGTTGGCCCCATGGCCTACTGGTTAAGGGAGTCTGATCCTACATGGCTGACCACATGGTCTGAATCCTGGCCCCAGGGGCTTTGAAAACATACTGGGTGAGACTAGCAGGTGACATAATGGTTACATTGCTGGATTCCCACATAGCCAACTGCAGTTCAAGTCCTAGACTTGGCAGCTTGAAACTCAGGCCAGGCACATGTGTGTGTATATGCTCAAATTCCCAAGAGGACAGTGGAAGAGAAGGGATGGTGTGGCCATCCCCCCTGGAGGGGTGATTTCTTGCATTCTGTCTGTCTGGAGAGCATGTGCATCCTAAAGTAAAAATCTCTCTCTCTCTCTGTGTAAATATGTGCCTAAATCTTGACAGAATTTAGAAATAGAGAAGGGATTGTGGTATGACCATTCCCCATTGCAGGATGCTTTCCCCATCTCCCTCTGTTTTTTTCTCTCTCTCTGGAGAATGCACATGCCCTCTGGCAAATTAAAATAATAATAATAATAATAGTAAGATTAAAAAAAACCCTGTTCTCTTCCTTTAAATGCATTTCCAAAGGTTATAGTCCATGAAACAGATGCCCCAGCTCTCTAGGGTCTTAATTTTGGCTTTGTAAAATGGAAAGTAATGGTTCCTTCATGGGAAAGGAATGTCTCTTGAAACAAAAGAAACACATTATTCATTCAGCAATTATTACCAACACACATGTCAAAAGTAGGACCCTCCCCCCCACACACCTTTTTAAAAAATTTATTTCTACCATGAGAGTGTAAGAAAAAGAGGCAACCCCAACAGGGTCTTCAGTAACCCATCCCTAATCTTAGCTGACCTATCTCATAAGTACATGCCTGGTATGCTCAGATAGGTACCAGGAGGTGAACCCAGGACAGTTCCTATGTGGGTCCGACTGTGTCACTACCTGGCTTCCAGAGACTCAGATTTCTATAGTCATATTTCCCCATATTTAGTCTCAAACTGATGGAAACTCAGCATTCTGAAAGAGGATAGCCATTCCACTGTACAGTTGTAACAGCTAGTGCATAGTGGAGGCACAAGTGTATACCTAGAGGTGCTACTGTTCGGGGGGTGGGGGGGGCGTTTTAAAAATTTAATTTTTTTTTAAGAAGCAGAACTTTAATTTTAAATGCTATATTACATAGACACAGACCCCTTGTATGGATGGCTGAAGTCAGGGGAAAAATCAGGAAGACTTAATGATTTCCAACAGGTCAAAGTTAGCTGACCCAGGTATTTTCATATCTTTCC
>NW_006159972.1:1028975-1037277 GCF_000334495.1 Tupaia belangeri chinensis | reverse complement strand
AACACTCTGATTGTGTATTACTGTCACAGCTGAACATGGAACGTTGCTGCTGTTCTTTTCAGCCTTGGCAGAACTCTCCATTTCATCCGTCAAGAGCAAGCGGTCTTCTGTGACTCAGGTAAGCACACCTATCAAGGCCAGTTTGTTGAGATTGTGAGAGAAACCATGACCTAGGTTTCTCCATCTTTCTGTTTTCAGTGCAAACAGGTGTCACAGAAGTTCCTGACAGAGTGATGCTGTATCCAGGTTAGACTGAGTTCTTGCTTGTGCCAAATATACCTATGTGTGCCATCTTATTCAGGGTTCATGGTGGTCCTAGGGAGAAGGGAGTATTTCTACTGCCATTTATGGATAGGCAAACTCAAGTTCAGAGAGGTTGAATAACTCACATATAGTCAGATAGTAAGTGAAGGGCACCCCTGGAATTTGTACCCTGGTAACGAGATTTCAGAGCCCACATACGTAAGCACCATCCCTTGAACTTTGCAAGGCCTAACTTGATACAGCTGGTAGTAAATCCTACTTCCCTTTCTACTACTGTGCCCTTGCAATTCTTCCCATGCTGGCTCTTCTCTTCCCTCCTTCTCCCTTGCCTGGAGACAGCTTGATCAATTTCTCCATCTCACTAGGAGCCTCAGAGGCTGCTGACACCCACTCTTATCCTTGCTTAAACTAAACATCACCGGGGCCAGCTTCTGGCATTGCTCTAGGAAAGATAAGGTGGAAGGTTTATGTGTGAAAGCTTCCAAGGAATGTGCAGGGTAAACGATTTGTGATGTGTGAGGTGAAACACCAAACTCCTTCTGGGCTAGGAGTTATGTCCTGCCTGGGAGCTGCTGGATTGCTCTCCACTCTCACAGTGGAATCACACATGCCTGTTTGATGAGGAACTCTCCTTTTAAGGAGAACTGAGCTGGCAGAGGTTCCCAGGTTCTTGTTGACCGAGGCACTGGGCTTCTGCCAACATCAGCCTGAGACAGAAGCCATGTTAGCAAATAATTTCCCCAAATCTTGTTGCTTCAAAAATAATATTTGTCTACCAAGACTGCTTCTTGCCACTGTGTCCCGTGCCTGCTTCCCCATTACAGTTCTCCTATGTCCATCTCATTGTAGTCTGGTCAGAGGAAACCTGTCTCCACATCTCTTCCTTTACCTGCAGCGCTAACAAAGATAAGGTAGGGAGTAGCTGGTCCTGAGCTTAGATCATGGTGAGGTTTAGGGATATCACCCTGGGACTCCAGGTCTGGAGACGAGGCTGGGAGTAGTGGGCATTCTGGCAGTGTCTTTATTATTTTTTATTGATTTACTTTTAAAAGAATTGCCAGCGGGCATGTACACTTGCCGTAGAGACAGACAGAGGGAGAGAGCATCTCCCAATGGGGCATGGTCACACTGCAATCCCTTCTCTTCCATTTCTCTATCCTGTTGAAATTTGGGGCACACACATAAGCCTAGTATGTTTTTAAAGCCACGGCAGGCTGGATTCAAACTGCTGTTTGGCCAGTCACCAGGCTATGGGGCTGGTCTCTGGCAACATCTTTTTGGGCAGGCAGTTTAGTCATGGAGGACCAGGGTAGCCTTGTGGATCTGGACAGGTTGAAAAAGAAATTGTGAATATACAGAATGTGAGAGGTGGGAGGCTAGGCAGAAGGCCCCCATCAGCACCTCCTTAAGATAGAAGAGATTTTTTAGAAAGCACTAGGGAGCCTGAGATTTGAGAATTTCCTTCAAATATATCCTTTATCACCCCTGAACCCTTTTCTTTCATCTTCCAGCACCAAATATCTTGAAGGGACCCTGTGGGCATTCCTCACTTCTTGTGCACTTGGCTTCTCACTGCCTCCATTCTTATCCAAGTCCTGGGCCCAAAGCCCCAATTTTACATCCTTCTCTTCTTCTTCCAACTTGAAACACTTAAGGGCCTTCTGCAACAGGGGCTTTCCCTATTGGCTTAAGTTCTATGAGTATCTTGGGTCTCAGATTGCCTCATACTTAAGTGGCTAGGTGGAACAGAGTGATCTCTAAAGATTCACCCCATCCTGTCCTTCTATGAAAGATGCATGGTCATTTCTGCATCCCCAGAATATACCACAAGGCATGGCACACAGTGGCTTTCCTGAGCTGTGTGCTCAATACATCTGCCTCCTGCCCATCATCTAATACTGCTCTGACTCACCAAAAACTGAATCCCATGGCATTTCTCAGGGTCCTTGCATCCTAAACCAAGCTCTGGATTGGGGAAGACATGTTATGATGCAGACCGGGTAGAGCAGGCATTTTTCAAAGGCATGGCAGCTTGGGAGCAGCTGATCATGTTGATGGTCTGGAGAAGGGATTTCTCTCCCTCTTGACTCTACCTACCAAGGAGGCAGAGGGATGAAAGCCCAGAGCGTTGGTGATGACCAAGGTGAGGGCCCAGGAGGAGACAAATAGCTCTAGCCCATGTGCTTTTTTGCCTGGGAAAGGCTGAAGGCCCACAGGGAACCTCTGTGTAAACACTCTGCCAGGCCCACCTGTGGGTTCTAGTCCCTGAGGCTGAAGGAAACCAGATGGTGGTGTCAGAGATGAGGAATTGGAGGGGTTTACAGAACAAGCCACCCCCATCCTGTCTTAATAACCTTTGTGGAAGACCACGGCAATGTTCTTGAGTTCATAATGTAAAGAATAAGATACAGCCAATCAGTTGTTTTACTTAAATGGTCCAATGTGAATTCTTGGCAGACAACTTGTAACCTCTCCTCTTCTTCCCTTTCTCTTTGATATGTAAACTAACCTTCTCCACAGTCATTTTTGGGTGCACATTCCAGGCAACCAGAATTTATGTCATCTGAGTCATTTGTCCTAAGCTCTTGGCTCAAATAAATTTTTGCTTCATTTACTATGCCTTGGCCTTTCTTTTTCTTCTTCTTTTTTTTTTTTTCTTTTTATTGATAGGTTGACAGAGTGTGGGAGGGAAATGTCAGCATGAGGTTTAACTCTATCTTCTGATTTCAACCAGGCAAACTATTCAAATTGGGTTTCTGTATTAGGGGGATTCTATATCAGATTTAAAAGACAATGCTTCTTTGGTGACCAGTCCATACCAGAGTGGGGTTCTGGCATCAGTAATCAAAGATGTTGTATGTATAATCAAATCCACTAGAGTTTCTAACTTATGTGACTTATTTTGTAGAATATACATGGCTAATTTATCAAAACAGAAAATTCTCTCATTGCACATGTCTGTTAAGAAATATACTAGATTTTTGTGTCTTTTTCTCCCTGTTGCACCATCCACTGACCTGGGCCTGTCATCCTGCATAAGGGCAAGAAGCACATAAAAGGTTTTTTTAAGAGTGGAGGACGAGGGCAAGAGATGTGAGCAAATCATACAGGATTTTACCAAAATTTGAGCCTCACTTTATTAAAGCTGAAAAAAGGAGAGTGTTTACGCATAAGAGGAACTGAGTAAATACCACAATAGTTACACAAGAAGAAGGGAAACATCCACGTGGCTTTTCTCTGGAATGCATGTGTACTGAATCTGTTCCTGGATTTCCAGCTTGGCTGTCATGGATTTTTGGAACTCCATAAGTTTTATATGGATCTTTCTCCGAAGTGTTTTGAAATGACACAAAAGAGTACATTCAGAGTTAGAAACCTTGAAGTCTACTTCCAAACTATGTAGTGGTTTTCTGCTAACCTTGAACAAGTTAGCTAAACCCACTGAGACCTGAATTCTATATTTGAAGAATGGATTATGCAATGGTACAATTTTGGAGCTTGGAACTTTTCTATTAGATCAGATAAGGGTGGTGAAAGTTGCCCTGCCTACTTCTCAAGGGCATTCAAGGGTCACCAGGTATAGTGGATATGACAGCACCCTAAAATTAAGAAGAAACTTGTGCAAAATTATGTTGTTACAGTTCTTCTTGGGGCAGATGTCTATGATCCATCTGATAGTTGATGAGTGTTGGGACAGAATGGATGGGGGCTGGACAGAAGCACTTGAATGCTCCATTTATTCTGTTCTAGAGTTTCTGCTTTGTTCCTGCCTTTAGCCATTGGATCACACATCCACTAGTCCAGCCCTAGTGATTGCCTCTCTGTGCCTGGCTTGGCCTGGGCAACACTGTTTCTAAACTCTATTTCTTCAGATTTTATCTAACATGGATGTCTTTCTTGTTTCTCTTTTATATTAGAGTATATGCACATGTATGAGAGAGAGAGAGAGAGGAAGAGAGAGAGGAGGGGAAGTACCCTCATAAGATCTGGTCATGCTGCCAGATCCCCTTTCTCCTGTCCTCCAGCCTATTGAATCCTGAGCAGTTGCACATGCGCCTGGCACAGCATGGATATCTTGATTTGCAGGAGAAAAAGGATCCCTTCACAGACTTTCCCCCTTACCTATGCCTGATCCCATCCTTTAAGAGGTTTTGAAGCTCTCGATATTATTATGAAAGCAAGCAGAAGCCAATAACAGATTTTTTTTTTAAATTTCTAAATAACTGGAGGGAAAAAAATCCTGTCCTTAAGCAAAAGCAACGGTGGTAATCAGAATCCACATTAATGGTCAAAATGTGGCTGAGTGTCTTATTCACATAACTATGCAATTTGTAGGGTAATTTTTTGGGAGGAGGGGAGTTGGACCAACAACATACAAATGGCTAATCTAAATGAGACATTCCAGGAAAATGAGACCTATTAAGCGTTCTCCTTTAATATCTGAAATGGAAAAAACAATTCCATCAGCAACCACAGGAATGCTTCTAGCACAGCAGGGCTATAGCCTCTGATGGTCAGGCACTGCTTCTGAGGTTTAGAGACTAGAATTTGTTAATTATGGGTCCTCTTGGGCAGGAAGGAAGGTGTCCAATTTAGGATCTGATCTGTAAAGCAGTCAAGCAGACTGCTTTCCAGTCTGAAGTGGAAGCTCTACTTCAACACAACTGCAGTGAAGAATTCTCTCTGACTACCAAGCCCAGGAGACCAAGCAAGCACCAGTTGTGACCAGGAATTGGGTCTCTGCCCTAGTCCTGGCCAAGTGGGATAAGCAAACTGAGGCTCAGGGAATTGAAGTGGCTTCCCTGAGTTCCTCCAGCTGGTAAATAATGGCATTTTAGACTTGGACACTGTGCGTCCTGTCTCCAAGTCCAGGGCTTTCTTAGGCACTTCAGAGAAGTCAGTTAATCTCTGTGACTCCTTCTCTCTGGGTGCTCAAGACAAGGCCTCCTGGGCTCTTTGAGGACTAGAAAGGGCATTGCTCCTTTTAGTTCAGTGAGGCCTGATTGTACTTCCACCCCTTCTAGGGGACCACCTTTGGATCCCCCAGCTCCAGTCTGTAGCCTCCTGGGCTGACACTCTCTCCTCTATTTACAGACACTAATCATTTCCCATGCAATTGAACAACTTAATAAGCTGTGAAAATTTGATAAGACAATTTAATTGTCGGCTTTTACATATCTGCTCAATATAGCTGGGTTTCTCAGGAAGGTGAGCTGGGAGTGTGAGCAGAGACACTTAATTAAAGAACTAAAACAATGGTGCTAGATTAGAGAACTCCAGCAGCCACCAACCTTGGATCTAACTGGAGGGAAAAAAATCCTGTCCTTAAGCAAAAGCAACGGTGGTAATCAGAATCCACATTAATGGTCAAAATGTGGCTGAGTGTCTTATTCACATAACTATGCAATTTGTAGGGTAATTTTTTGGGAGGAGGGGAGTTGGACCAACAACATACAAATGGCTAATCTAAATGAGACATTCCAGGAAAATGAGACCTATTAAGCGTTCTCCTTTAATATCTGAAATGGAAAAAACAATTCCATCAGCAACCACAGGAATGCTTCTAGCACAGCAGGGCTATAGCCTCTGATGGTCAGGCACTGCTTCTGAGGTTTAGAGACTAGAATTTGTTAATTATGGGTCCTCTTGGGCAGGAAGGAAGGTGTCCAATTTAGGATCTGATCTGTAAAGCAGTCAAGCAGACTGCTTTCCAGTCTGAAGTGGAAGCTCTACTTCAACACAACTGCAGTGAAGAATTCTCTCTGACTACCAAGCCCAGGAGACCAAGCAAGCACCAGTTGTGACCAGGAATTGGGTCTCTGCCCTAGTCCTGGCCAAGTGGGATAAGCAAACTGAGGCTCAGGGAATTGAAGTGGCTTCCCTGAGTTCCTCCAGCTGGTAAATAATGGCATTTTAGACTTGGACACTGTGCGTCCTGTCTCCAAGTCCAGGGCTTTCTTAGGCACTTCAGAGAAGTCAGTTAATCTCTGTGACTCCTTCTCTCTGGGTGCTCAAGACAAGGCCTCCTGGGCTCTTTGAGGACTAGAAAGGGCATTGCTCCTTTTAGTTCAGTGAGGCCTGATTGTACTTCCACCCCTTCTAGGGGACCACCTTTGGATCCCCCAGCTCCAGTCTGTAGCCTCCTGGGCTGACACTCTCTCCTCTATTTACAGACACTAATCATTTCCCATGCAATTGAACAACTTAATAAGCTGTGAAAATTTGATAAGACAATTTAATTGTCGGCTTTTACATATCTGCTCAATATAGCTGGGTTTCTCAGGAAGGTGAGCTGGGAGTGTGAGCAGAGACACTTAATTAAAGAACTAAAACAATGGTGCTAGATTAGAGAACTCCAGCAGCCACCAACCTTGGATCTAATTTCTCTGTCCTTTTCCCAATTGGATCTTTCTTGCAAACTTTACAAATTCTATCCTTGGGGTAGTAACAAAATAAAGATGTACACCCCAATACTGGTGTACAGTGCAGGGGGTTGTTTTAGCATGGGGCAATGCTAAACACAAGGGAACTTTATTCATAACTCAGCTTCTGTGGTCAGTCACAGCTCAGGGAATGGTTCAAAATAGCTTCCCTACTAATGGAGAATGGCAGGGCTGAGTCTTGAGGAGAGCCCTTGCAAGTCTTTGTGAGTTACTTGCTCCTGTTTATTGGTTTTTCTGTCTTTCTGTTTCTTCATGGGTAATTTTATTGCCATTTGGGTGATGCTGTGTCCTGGGGTACTGATGCCAATTTTAAGTCATAGGTCCTCATTTTATTTAATTGAATTCTAATGCTAGTTCTATGCAGGAGGAATAGGAATCTTTATTCCTATTTCACCAATGCCAATCTGGAGACCCAGAGAGCTTATGCAATTTGCCCAAGTTCCCACAGTTTGATAGAAGCACCAGGGTGCAAGCAGATTATAGTGGACACTGTCAGGGCTCTACCCAGATCCCCTCAGATCCCTCTTACTGATCCTTTGTGCCCATTACCCAGTTCAATGTACTTCGCCCTTAGTGGTTGGAACCTGGGGAACCACTTCACCTACAAGTACAGAGAGCTGGGAGAGCCTAGAAATCCTGCTCCCTATTGGGGAGACATTGTAACCCGGGACAATGATGACAAGGAGTAACCAGTGCTGAAGACCAAAAGGTCCACGTGCTACTTGGAGGTATAATTTATGCTCTGGAGTCCCTGCAGGATCAAGTTGAGATTGGGACTTTGCCTAAAATCACACTCTGACTTGCCACCTTCTCTTTCTCTGTTTTTTTTTTTTTTTTCTTTCTTTTTTTTTTTTTTTTTCCGTCTTCTCACTCACCAATAAAATTTCTTCTTCCTTAATACATCTCTGGCACACAAATTCTCATTTCAAGGTCTGCTTGTGGGCAACTTACCCTAAGATCTTGATGTGTCTTTGACTTTCAGGAAGCCCTGCAACCTAGTTCCTGGTTCCATGTGCTTATCATATCTCTCTAATCAAGCCCAGCTCTGAATTTCTGGATGGTCACAAACATACAGTGTAGTAGACCACAAGTAGGAAAGATCTGATTGGGGCAAATGACTAGTCCCTCTAGCCTAGTTTCGTCACCCGTAAAATGGGAATAATAATTGCATTGATATTACAGAGCTGCGTGAGAAGTAAATGAGTTTCCCTATGTAAAACACAGCACAGAACACATAGCGCTCAACACATCGTATTATTCTCATTGGCAGTTGAGTATTTGCTGTCCCGTCAGACCTTGGCTCTGAGTTGGGATTCAGAAATGAGGTCACTGTGTTGTGAGTTCTTGTCGGCAGGAGCCAAGCCAAGTGTTCAGTGCACTCTAAGCACTTATTAAAAATGTCTTGATAGGAAAAATTTTAAAAGGCTGTTGCTGGATAGAGCATTTGCCTACCGCTGTTGGGAAAGCCATTTCATGATTCTGCCGTAATGTGTCATGTTAGCCTTTCCATTCCCTCTTCCCGTCTCCCTTTCATTTGTGAGACAAGTTTGCCAAGCATTTCACAAACACTGTGGGGGGAAGAGAAGAGGGAAAGA
>NW_006159972.1:999015-1028906 GCF_000334495.1 Tupaia belangeri chinensis | reverse complement strand
GGAGCAAGCAGCTCTGCAGCATTCCCCAGGCACCCGCATTAAGGGCCTGATTAACTTAAAATATTTCCCAGCTTCTGAGGCACTTGATTAAAGTCAATTGGGGGGAAAGAAGATAAGCTCTTACAAGGGCTAATTTGAGGCTTAGAAAACTTGAATATGTCTAAATCTCAAATTGTCGGGTGTGGAGTGCTGGTGATTGTCGGGTCTGTGGGGAGAACAATTTAGCATTCTGGCGGTGGATGGTGGTGCTGGCTGCCCCAGCTCTCTGGTCCCCACCCTTCCTCTTCCACGCTGCCTGGCTGCTGAGCCTCACATTCCCTCCCATCTTCTCTTTTCTTCTGCTTCTGAGTGCTTAGATGATTTTGCCTTTTGAAGGCATGGGAATAAATGGCTTTGGATTCAAAACACAGCCTCTGTTGCCTTCTTCCTCCTCCAGATGCCTGGAAAAAGCAAAGTAGGGGTTTAGTGATGCTATCCCCTTGTGTCCTCTTGATGTGCTAATGGGTCATGCTTGCTGCACTGCTGTTCCTGCCACCAGGGACACTGTGATGTGGGCAAGTCACTCTCCGCCCCCCACCTTTCCCATCAGCTCAGGTGGCGTGGAGCCAGGCAGGGAGCAATTGGTTTTCCTGTCATGAACTGCACTGGGCTAACTTTTGATCTTTGACAGCGAATTGCTTGCAAAGATGCAGGCAGAGTGGGGCTCGAATCTAGGCTGTCCTGGTTAGCATAGGGAAAAGAAACACTTCTGGGTACACTTAATGGGAGAGGGGTGTGTGAATAAAGGTTGCTGATGTAACCTTTCTCTAGATTAGCCACACCTTTCAAGACTTTCAATGCACATGGCATCTGACCCAGTGATTTCAGGTCTACAAATATGTGCTAAAGGCATTCTCCATGCTCTTAAATTCAGGTATGAGGTGCTTGTGGCAGCTTTCTTGGAATAGAAAAAAATCCCAACGAGACCACACATGGTCATCAGTAGGAGTCTGGTTAAAAAATGTCTGAATTATCCATTAATAGAACCTTCTTTTCCTCATTAAAGAAGAATGAGGTGAATTCCTATATTTTGCTGTGGTGTAATCTTGTTCACAATAAACTGTTACATGATAAAAATAAAAATGCAAGGAGAAGAACAAGGGAAACCACACACGCATACACACACAGATGCAGAAAACATTTTCTGGAAGGATCTATAAGAAGCTACTATAGTAACAGAAGTTGTCTTTAGAGAAAGAAGTTGGGGCTTGGGGGACTAGAAGGGAAACTTTTACTTCCCATGTTATACCTTCTGTGGCGTTTGACATTTTAAGTATACTTTATTAGGCAAACAAAGTATGTTAAAAATAGAAAACAAAAGAGCCATCATTATTCCAGGCACAATGAACAATAATAACTCCTAATAATGAATCATAAAGATTATTAATAACCCTTTACACTTGTAGGACTCTGTACCATTTACTAACCTAATGTTTTCAGACATTACCTCATTTAATTCTCAGTGGGGCAGTTGCAATTACTGATCAGACATCGAAGCCCTTGTTGGGGGAGCTTAGTGTCTACATTAGGTTCTGCGATTCTTTGCTGGGCCTCTTCTCTGATGATAGAGACAAAGGACATCACATGCAAAGGCAACTCTTCTCTTTCCCAATACATGCCAAAAGAGGCAAAAGTTACGGATTGCTAATCTATCTTAGCCGACCCTATCATCTGCAGTGTGACCTTGGGTAAGTCACTTCCACTCTGTGGATGATCTCCAATGCCTCTTCCAGTTCTAAATATCTTTGATTTATACCAAATGTCTTGCTGAGGTAATTGGATTTTCAGGGTGGTGTGTCATAATTCATTCCTAAAAGTTCGAAACACAAGTTCATGGACAACATTTTAAAAATTGGGGTCTTAAGCAACTCTGTAAATCATTGTTCTACAAAGCGCATTAGTTGTACCCTTGAAATGACTGTTCAGAGAAGATGCACAGACAGTCCTTCTTGGATCTGTTTCTAACAAAGGCTCTGCATCCTCCTGTAGGAGTTCTTTCACTTCCTTCCCTCCAAAGGGCCACATGGCCCTATTCTGGCCTCCAGAACCCCTCCTAGTATAACCCTTGTACATATGTTAGTATTAACCCACCTTCTCAGGGCAGTATTGCTTGTCAAGCATTCCTAAATGTACCTCAGTGCAGAATCTAGAACACCACATATCTGACAAATGTCTGTGAATCAGATAAGTGAATATCCAGCCTTGTCTCACTGACTTGGTTTTCCCTGCTATAAAAAACCTTGTGTCTTTGAGTTCTAGAATTTGGAGTTGAAGACTTCTATAGTCTTCAAAACACAGGGCTACTGTATGGAATACTACTCAGCCATAAAACAAACAAACAAACAAACAAACAAAAAACAACAACAAAAAAAACAAGACCCTGGCTTTTGACAGAAAGTGGATGGATATGGAAGATTTACTGCTGAGTGAAGCAAGCCAGGCTATGAAGGAGAGACACTGTATGTCTCCACTTAATATATACCGAGTGTGCATACTCCATGGCTGAAACTGAATGACTAAAGGTTATAGAAACTTAGTAAATTTTTGTGAATACCAGATACAGTGTGGAAAGAAGGCAGGCGAAGGAGTAGAATCTGAGGAAGGACATTAAGGAGAAAAATAGAGAGGCAAGGCATTTATGGAACAAAGAAATGGATTATTATCTATTGAAGATAATTTTATAGTATTGTCAACTGGAATGGTGAGAACTGTACACGTGTTGGAATGTTCACTTTGTAAGCTAAGTAACATGTGATTGAATGTGTAAAGGAAATTGAAATAAAAAGAAATAAAAAATTAAAAAAAAAGGTGATAAAATCTTAGAAATCAAGTGAAGACCATGTGTAGTGAAATCTACCAGCTATAGAGGCAGACCTCCTGGGTCTGAATCCTGTTTGAATCTTGGTTCTACTGGTCAGTGCAGTAGACCCTGCTGGGACTCTTTTAGGATCCTCTTATTATTCAGTGTATCCCCTCCCCACTGCCAGAAACTGCATCTCTATGCCCAAGGAATCCCCATCCCTCAAACTTTGGAAAGTTGTTCTGTTGTGTAGAGTGGGACAAAAGTGCCATAAAGATGGCAGCAGCCATCAACCCACCCATTTTGGAATTAATACCGTATGAAACCTCTTAAAACTTCCAATGCTATAGGTGAAGATGTGTGGTAGTTTCATATGTCTCAATATAACATCTATAGCCCTTTGTCTAATATCTGTAGTCTCCTTGTCTGTCAGTGCAGGACTTCCCAGAGTTTCCCCATTGGGCTGGTCCAGTTGCCGCTGTAGCTGGCTTAGTGGCTCACCCTTTATTGCCTGTGCTCCCTTCTTTGTGTCCTTTTACCACATCCTTGCTGATATTTAGTAGGATCATCTCCCACAAGAACTTTGTACTTGTTAACTTTTATCTTCATATCTGCTTCTTGGGGAACCCCATCTAAGCCACTCAGAGTTTCCCATTTGTAGGATGGCCATCTTGTCCAGCTTAAAGCAGGAAATGCACACGAAGCACTGTGCAAATTGATACCAGCTCTTACTGCTATCAAGTACAACATGCTCCTTTTAGAGACATGGTAACTGAAGAGGGGAGGAGACTTTCATGAGTTAGCATGGGTTTCTCAGTTTTGGTCAAGCACAGGGGAAGTGGTGTCAAAGGCAGGCAGAGCAAGCTTGTGTACAACTATTGACTATCTAATGGGAGCACTGGCACATGGAAGGGTGGGGCTTCAGAGAGAGAACTGGATAGGAGTCAGGAATATGAACGTTTGTGCCATATTTGTTGCCAAGAGTCTATACAGTGTGGGCTACTGCCATCTACACAGTAGGATTTCTGGGTGTAGGCCCTGTTAAGATGTCAGCTCAACACAAACAGAAGGATGAGAGAGATGAGCATTCTGGTCTGACCTCTGATTCAACAGAATGTTGGACTCCAGGTTGTAATGGAAAGATGTTTCATTGTTGACTATTCCAGGCTTCTGGATCTAGGTGCGAGTCTTGCGGAAGATATACTCTTTGTCTGTCAAATTGGTTCTGATGGATGTGGCCCAGGTAGGAAAGGGACTTGGAGTCAGAGGGCGACTTCCTGTGAAACTCCTTAAGAGGACACTACCTTGCTCTATCAGATAGTATCCTGGGTAAAGGTTAGGATATTCTGGTCCTGGCTGTACCACAAACTTGACAGCAAATTCCCTTTCTGAAGCTAGTTTCTTTCTCTTCAGGTGAAAATTTTGAATATGTCCCTTAGAATAACCTACAGACAGCTTTCAGGAAAGATGACTCTGGCTGATTGGAACCAAAATTTTCCTGTCAGCCTCTCTGCCATTTCTGCATTACTGGGTAAGATCTAAAGCCAGAATCCTAATAAGGGGAGTATTATAAGTTTGAATCTGATCTGTACCAGAGCTGTTGTCGAAGAGCAACATGTCACAAAATTAATTCTAGAATACAACATTTTTGAGGGCCATTTTAAGGCAGTCATCATCAAAAAGGGTCTGCAGTGATTAGGTTAGCATTTCTGTTACAAAAGAAATGTTACTGTACTTTTAGGTCAATTAAACTAAAATGAATACCAATTTACTAAACATTTACTATATGAAAGCCCTGGGCTAGGCACATGGATGCAGAAAGGAGTGATGCATGAGACTGGTACACGGGAGCTTCACATGTAGTTGGAAAGACAGACTGATAAGCTCACCATTACCACCAATGTGCTATGGGTAAGAACAAAGCTAGAGGCAGGGTATAGGGTTATCCTGCAGGAAGGACAGAGCAATTCTAAACGAATGCCAGTTTTCCCCCCCCCCCCAAGGTTGGATACATTTTGCTGGTGTTGAATGCCAGTTTTTTTTTTATCCCCCCCAAGGTTGGATACATTTTGCTGGTGTAAGGAAAAGACTTTCCTTGTGAATATTTCCAACATAATATATGTAAGGCACAAGGCTTGAAGAAGCATGGGATGTTTGGGAACTACCAAACAAGTGTAAATAGATAGTTCCTGAGAACCGGGGTGTATCATCTGATATGGTTTCATATCCACCTCCTTCCTGTGGATTATTATGAAAAATAGACTGGAGTGTGTGGCTTCACTGACCTTTTGGAAACTGTAATAAAATGTGGACAGTTGTTCAGATGGTTTCAGTCATCAAAGAGAAGATGCTACACACATGTGGCAGCTACCTCCACAGGCTGATGGAGATAACAGACACAAGAGATGCTGATGACAATAGGAACTCTCCATCTGGGTGCTGGGATCCGGTCTAGGTTCACAAGGCATATGCGCTGGAGCAGTGCCTCACAAACTTGAACATGCACACACATTATCTGGGATCTTATTGAAACCCAAGGGTCTGCAGGTCTAGCAACCTCCAGGATGCTGCTGATGCTGCTGTTCCCAAGACTGTACTTTGAGTAACAAAGCTCCAAACTAGAGGTTGGAAAACTTTGGTCCTTTTTTTTTTTGGAGAGATTTTTCATTATAGGGCACGTGCGCTCGCCAGACAAACCGAGAGAGACATAGAGACAGAAAGCGAGAAATCACCCCCGGGGGGATGGTCACACTGCAATCCCTTCTCCTCCATTCTCCTCTTGGGATCTTGGGCACGCACGCACATGCGCCTGGTGTGAGTTTTAAGCCACCGGGTCCGGGACGCGAACTGCGGTCAACTATGCGGGAGTCCAGTGACATAGCCATTACACTAACTGCTGGTTCCCTGGCCCTTGTTTTTGTAAATAAAGTTTTATTGGAACACAGTTCATTTTTTATATGATCACATGCCACTTAACAATGGGGATATGCTCTGAGAAATGCATCATTAGGTAATTTTATTGTGTGAACATAATAAATTGTACTTACACAAACCTAGATGATCTAGCCTTCTACACCTATGGGCTATGTGGTAGAGCTTATTGCTCCACCATTGTATATGTTGTCTGTTGTTGATCGAAGCATTTACCTGGCACATGACTGTATAAAGTTTATAGCTGCTTTCAAACTAAAATGGCATTCTTAAGTAGTTGTGACAGATACCATATGGCCTGTAAAGCTCCAAATATTTACTATCTGGCTTTTGACAGGAAAAGTTTGCTGACCTATGCTCTAGACTAGTGGCTCTTGAACTTGGCTGTATATTAGGAACACTGGGAAAGCTTTTAAAAATCCCAGTGCCTAGGATGCACTTAGGCCAATTAAATCATAATCTGGAGGTGAGTGCCAGCCTTCACTATTTTCTAAAATTCCCCAGGTGATTCTAATATGCAGCCAACATTAAGATGGACTATTGTAGAGATGTCCATGGTTCTGATTTATTTTGTACCTGTAATTCAGGAACATGTCACTAGGAGGCAGTGACGCTAACCAGGATTTGCACAAATGGTAGAACGGTTCTCCTTAGGCATAAACTGCTGGTTAACTCTAACTGGCTCTCAGCACCAATATTTTCTAGCAGGTCCTTGATTGGATTAAAACTTGCCATAAAACCAATAAAGTGCATTAGGTAATCAGCTGATGTAAGCCACTTGTCCTATTCTGCCAAGGCAAGCCTTTGAACCTGTCAGCCTCAGAACTTGGCACAAAACTACCTGCCTTAGAGCTTTTATAAATAACTCTAATATAAATTGATTTTTGCCTGGGCCTTATCTTTTCCAATCTTGGCTGCTCTCATTTGACTTTTGCCACTGGGCTCTTTGTCATGATTTCCATTCCATATTTGGTATACACTGTGGCTTCAATAAAACTAACCAAAGTATGTATAACCAGCATTTGCCTGGCTTTCAACAGCTTATAAAGAACTTCACATTTATTCTATCATTTGGGCCCCTGCAAAGCCTTGAATGTAGCTTTATTCTAATTTTACAGGTAAAGAAACTGATTTGTAGAGCAAAAGTGTCATTTTCTAGAATTAGTGAATGGTAGACATAGGATTCTTACTCAAAGTTTTGGTCCATGATATCAGTAATGGCAACGGTTAACTTTCTCCTAATTTTAGGAAAAGTTCATTTTTGTCGATATTACAAAGACGTCATCTCTCACTGTTCCCCATCCCTGCATCCCACACTACAGCTCAGCCTCCCCTGCCTCATTTCCTGTGTCTCTCCTCCAACTCTTTTCAAATGAATAAAAGATTTTACAGCTTCTTTATAAATACTCTGCAGGTTTCAATCCAGCCTTTCTACAGATTCAAACAAAGTCCCTAAAGGCGCTTGGTTCCCTCTTCTTTTTCCTTTCTGTTCAATACGTTTGAACCATTTTAAACCTAACACATCAGAACTGTTTCTAAAGGCAGGTACCCAGTAATTGACTCACAAATATGAGTTTGAGCATTGCTACTTGTGGTGCTACCACGGCAGGTCATGGGGAAGACAAATAACCTCCAACTTGAATTCAATTTCATTTCCTCTGCCCCCATGAAACTTTTCTACTTGTCAGCCTCATGCTTGTTGGGAACAAAGAACCAGCCTCCTTGAATCTGACCTGGGTGGGCTGAAGTGTTCAGGAGGTGTTGAGAGATGGATGTTGGGCCACTTTGGACTGGCCCTTTGCCCTGGGACATGGTCCTTGATTGGATTCCAGCAATCCAATTGGTTTTCTGTCTTAAAACCCTTACCTTTCACTTTAGGGAATGAAGTGTCCAAACCACAAAGGCAAAAGGAGGGGAGAAATCTAAATACTTGTAGTTGAATTTGTGCTCCAGCCCCAACTTATTCTATCAGGGAATCAATTTCTGATGTGCTCCTGTGAACAGAGAAAATGCTAAACAAAGCAATTCATGATTAGACATCCAATGGGAAATGTCAATTTTAGAATGGACAATAAATATAAGTGAAGAATATTCGATGTTTATCAACCCTTGCAGATTTACTGCTCCCAAATGGGCTGATCAAACAGGGAGGACAGAGATTCTGACAACGTAGCCTGGATTTCTTCAGATGGAGCTAATTTTATGTTATTTTAGTTTTTATAATAGAAATGCTTCACTAACTGTGCAATAAGCCTTGATTTCCTTCTTATGTTTGCTTTAGTCTATAGAGATTAATGTACCCCAAATTAGAAAAAAATATCAAAATATTTGTTAGATATAGGATGGGGAAATATGGATAATTACTGAGCTCTAATGAGATGTGCTGAAGCTAAGAACAGTCATTGGTTGCATTAGTCAGGCCATTTGGTAACAAATCATGAGTGCCAAACTTGAACTGATTTAAGTAAAAAAGAAAAAAAAAGAAAGGAGAAAAAAAGAGATTTATTGGGAAGCTCATAGATTTAAAGAAAAAGACAAGAAATCAGGCCACAAAAAGCTAGACACCAAGGAGAGTCCATGGAATCAAGAAACGGGAAATAGGTTCTCAGACACTATAAGGTCTGTCCCTCCACATTTCATCTCTTTGTTCAATCTTATTCTATCCTGTGAATTTCCTATACATCTGCAGGATCACCTGCAGTTTCCAGACTCACAGGTCGGTGGGGAGGGGTGTGGGTTCGCCTTAAAGTCCCAGGCAACCAACCTGGAGTCCAAGGAGGAAGGCTGGAGTCCAAGGAGGAAGGCTGGTGGGGATACGTGGAGTTGCGGTAGGGTCGGGCCTGCAGCCTCAGTCTGCCTGGGGTCCGGGCTACATAGCTTTCTTCTCTTCTAGGCTTAAAGAGTGAAAAATTCCTGTCCTTAAGTGTCCTTGGTCCTTTGATTTCCCTGAGAAGACATTCAAGTAGCAGACGTGACTGAATCCTCACTGCTGTATTTTTCCTCACTTATCATATGCATGGCTCACCATTTGTACCAACCTTGCTTCAGTCCGTTTGCGATGCTATGACAAAATGCCCAAGACTGCCTACTTTATAAATGATAGAAACTGGGACCAGCAGTTGGCATAATGGCTATGTTGCTGGACTCCCATGTAGTCAATAGTGGTTTGAGTCCCGGACCTGGTGTTTTAAACTCACATAAAGCGTGTATGTGTGCGTGCTCAAGATCCCAAGAGGAGAATGGAGGAGAAGGGATTGTGATGTGGCCATCCCCCCCAGCAGGGTGATTTCTCACTTTTTGTCTCTGTCTCTGTCTGTCTGGTGAGCACACGCACCTTACAGCAAAAACCTTTCCAAAAAATAAAAAAAAAGTAAAAAAATAAATAACAGAAATTTATTTCTCACAGCTCTGGAGCCTAGGAGGTTCAATATCAAGATGCTGGCAGGTTTGGTGTCTGGTGAGAACTTGGTCTCTGCTTCCAAGATGAAACCTTATTACTGCTTCCTCTGGAAGGGATGAATGCTACATCTTCACATGGCCAAAAGAGTGGCCACCTTCATTCTGTTAAAGTCTTTTATAAGGCACTAATCCATTCATGAGCGCAGAGTCCTCATGCTCTAATCACTTCTTAAAACTTCACTTCTTATTACTGTTGCACTGGGGATTATATTTCAAGACAAATTTTTGAGGGAGTAAAACCATTCAAACCATAGCACTCTTTACCTGGTTCCCCCCCAAATTAATGTCCTTTCCATATGCAAAATACATGGTTTTTATCCCAATAGCCTTGAAAGTCTTAACCCATGACAGCATTAGCTCAAAAATTTAAAGTATCATCAAAATCAGATGTAGACAAGACTCAAGGTATAATTCATCCCAAGGCAAATTTCCCTCCTAGCTGTGACTCTATGAAACAAAACAAATTATGTGCTTCTAAAATACAAAGGTGGGGCAGGCATAGTATGGATATTCCCACTCCAAAAGGGAGAAATAAGAAAGAAGGGCTGTCTCTAAAAGTCTAAAGTACAAAAGGGCAAGCAACACTAAATTTTGAGATTTGAGAATAATCTTTAACTCAATATCCCCACCCTGGACACATTAGGGCAGGAATTAGGTCCTAAAGCCCTGGGCCCCACCTCTATGACTTTCTTGAGAATAGCCTGTGCAACACATGCATGCAGCACACACCTGCAGCAGCTTTCATGGGTTGGAGTCAGGTGCCTACAGCTGTTCTAGACCGGTATTGCACACAGGGGCTCAATAGTTTTAGGATTTCAGGGGTGGCCCCACTTCTATGACTCCACTAAGCATTTTCCTAGTAGGAGTTCTCTGCAGTGGCCTTTCCCCTTTGGCACTTCTCTGACTGGGCCCTACATCTCTCCGAGGCATCCTTCAAAATCTAGGTGGAAGCAGCCATGCCTATACATCTCATATATGCTGCATGCCTATAGAGTTGCCACCACATAGACACCACCAAGGTTTACCTTATACCTTCCAGAGCAATGATTCATGACAGACCTAGGCCTGTTTGAGCCACAGCTGGGGAGGTTGAAGAGCACTGTGCCCAATTACGATGAGCAAAGATTTGGGGTGGCACTATGCAATGAGTCCTGAGGTCCTGCAGGCACTTTAGATGACCTCTTTAAGATTTTTTTTGCCCTCAAGCTTCTGGCCCTATAGGCATGTGATAGGAGTGGCACTCTTGAAAATCTCTGACATGTCTTTGGGGTCATTCTTCCTTTGTTCTTATGAATAGCATTTGGTTTCCTTCTATCTATACTAATATCCTTATCACATCCTTCATGGTTTCTCTCAAACACACATTTTTGTTCTTAATAATCTGGCCGGGTCAAGAATTTTTCAAGTCTTTGTTTTTCTTCCCTTTTAATTTTAAGTTCCATCTTTAACTCATTCTCTCATCACACATTTTACTATTAGCTATTAAGAGAAGTCATGCAGCTCCCTTAACACTTGGCTTAGCTATTTCTTCTACCAAATACCTACTTCATTGCTATTAAATTTGCCTTTTGGGGCCAGCAGGTGGCATAGTGGTTAAGGTGCTAGATTCCCACATGGCCGACCATGGTTTTAGTCCCAGACTCAGAGACTTGAAAATCATGCTGGGTGTGTGTATGTGCATGCCTGCATGCCCAAAATCCCGAGAGAAGAATGGAGGAGAAAGGACTGTAGTGTGGCCATCCCCCTGCAACAAGGTAATTTATCACCTTCCTCTTCTCTGTCTCTGTCTCTCTCTGGAGAGTGCATATACCCTATGGCAAAACAAAAAAAACCCCATAAAACCTCAAAAAAAAAAAAATTCCTTTTTTTTTTTTTTTTTTAACAGAGCCCTGGGACAGGGACACAATTCAATTAAGTTCTTTGCTACTTCATAATAATGATGACCTTTCCTGCACTTTCCAATAAGATGTTCCTTATTTCCATCTAAGACCTTATCAGAAATCCTTTTCTGATACTCTAATCATAACTACTTAGGTAATCTCTAGGTTTAGACTCTGTTAATAGCTCTTCTTTTCTCAGCCTCCATCAGAATCATCCCTAATACTCTGTTCATGGCAATATAGGTTTCTTCTAATTTGCTCCTTGAAACTCTTACAGCATCTTCCTTCCCATTACCTAGTTCCAAACCTGATTTTGCATTTCTAGGTATTTGCTATTACAACAACCTGTATTACCTCAGTTCATTGGTGCTGCTACAAACAAGACTGGGTAGTTTACAAAGAACGAGTCTTTTCTTACAGTTCTAGAGAGTAAGTGTTACAAGATCAAAGTGTTAACAGATTTGGTGTTTGGTGATGGAATGGTTTTTATTTTCAAGATGGTGACTTACTGCTGCATCATCTGGAGGGGGGAGGACTGTGTCCTCACATGGAAAAGATGAATGCTGTTTTCTCCTCTTTCTTTGCATTTTCCTTCTGGCTTCATCTTGTTTTGTTCTATTTTCCCCTTTCTTTCTATTAACCACCCCATCACCAATTGTACTTTAAAGTTTTGTTCTTACTTTAAGAGAACCTCTATCAATCTGTGAGGTTCCTCAGTCAAGAGTGCCAGGGGAATCTGCTCATGACCGACTAGCCTATGTTTAATTGTTCAGATAAAAGTTCAAATGTATTCTAAAGTTGTCATGGCCAAGTTCTAGAAGATGAAATACCTCTGAGTGGCTTCTTGTGGATGCACTGCACCCCATCAGTCTCTTACAGGGACTGATGTGTTCTCCAAAGAGAGATTGTTGTTCTGTGTATTCTTAATGAACATTTATTATCTTGATCTTCATTGAATGGAATGACACCTATCCAGGAGCCAGTTCCAAAGAGAGGCTGGGGAGGGATACATAGAGAAGAGAGAGTAGCTGCAATTCAGAGAGAGAGGAGGGGAAGTTGAATTAGATGGATGGGTCAGAGCAGAATGCCTGCAAGTAGACACTATGAAATAGCTGGTGAGACCTACCTGAGGTCTCCTGCTGCCAGAAAGAGCACTGAGCTGAGTCTGCAGGGCTGAGTCTCCTCCTCAGCTTCATCATTGACTCAATGTAGGGTCATGTGATATCTACTTTAATGCTTGATGGTTATCTGGGTGTAAATTCGGTTCTGGTCTGTGATGGTTAATTTTATGTGTTAACTTGACTCTGTCGTAAGGTGCCAAATATCATAAGGATATTTGGTTAAACATTATTGTGGTTGTGTCTACAGGGGTGTTTCTTGAAATTAGCATTTCAATCAGATGGAGGAAAGTAGGTTGTCTGCCCAGATATGGGTGGACCTCAATCAATTCATAGAGGCTTGAATAGAACAAAAAGGAAGAGTAAAGGAGAATTCACTCTTTCGGCCTGGTACCAGTCTCCTCCTGACTTTAGATTTGGACTCAGACTAGAGCTATGTTATTGGCTCTCCTGGGTCTCAGCTTGCCAAATGCAGATCTTAGGCTTCTTAACTTCCATAATTACATGAGTCAATGTCTTATAATAAATCTCTTCCTGTGTACTTCAAATTATATAATATATATATGTATATATATCTTCAAAAAGTTCATAGAAAATAAGTATGTGAAAAATTATGCATGAATTATAAAAAATTTATACCAAAATAAACTCATATTATATATATATATTTGTGTATATATACACATATATATAATTTTAAAGAGGTTTTTGCCTTAGGGCACATGTGCTTGCCAGAGGGAGAGAGAGAGAGATACAGAGACAGAGACAATGAGACAGAAAGTGAGAAATCACTTCTAGGGGGTGGCCACACTGCACTACCTTCTCTTCTATTCTCCTCCCAGGATCATGGACATGCATGTACATGAGTTTCAAGCCACTGGGTTGGGGACTTGAACAACAGTTGGCTATTTGGGAGTCCAGTGACATAATTCTATGCCATCTGCTGGTCCAATAAACTCATATTTTAATTCCATTTTTCCACAAATATTTTGAAGTCCCCTTGTACAGTACCAGCCCTATTTTTGTTAAGAACTCTGACTACTACATGATCCCTTTGGAACATTGGAATTTTTGTAATTTATACTTCTAATAATAACCTCCTTAGAGAAAATACCTATGAGAGATTTGCACGAAGAGAAGCTCAGTAAATATCACTCAAATGAAAGAGCGAAGCAGAAATTAGAACACACTAGAACGATTCCTTCTTGATGAATATGGTATATGGTCAACAGGGCATGGACTTTGGACTGATAAAGGTCTGGGTTCATATTACGACTCCACCGCTAGCTGAGAAGTCACATTTTTGTATGATTCAAATGGTATTCCCCTCTTCGCAGGGTTTTTGTGAGGGCTGAGCAACACAACACTGGAAGTACCAGTATATAGTAGTATGCAATCATTAGAGGAAAAAGCTCTGAAGAGTCTAGTATATCATAAGAGTGGCTTCTGGGTGGGTTTCTGAGTCATCCCAAGCAGAGTAGACCGTTTACAGAACTAGCATAGCCGTCTCCTCTTCTATTCATGGACACTGAAATGCTTCGTACGGTAACATTTGTCATTATTTTAGGTTTGTGGAACTTGCAACAGAGAGGCAATTTATTTCTTTTCTACCTGTATTTTATTGATAGCTTCATAAAGTGTGTGTAATAGAAAGAATCCTTCTTTGGGTTTAGTGAACTCAGGAATAACTTATTCAATGGAGTTTCTCTATTAAAAAAGCACAAGTATTAATAATTTTATAGGGTAATACTTTGGTAAAATCACTTAGCTCTCCAGTTTCCACACTTATGGCATGATGCAAATGATGCTTCCTCCCTGGGGTAGACACAGAAACCACCACCTGGATCCGCCTTCAAGGAAGAACAGGTTGCCTCAGCGGTGGGGAGTGCTGTCACCAGACTATGGCCAGAAATCAGCCCCTTTAGGGATGGGCTCTGGGGCAGAGCTTCTTCACCCAAGGTCACATCATTCTTGGAGGCCCAGATCCATTGAGCACTAGAGGCAGGGGATGAAGGCTCAGTTATTTCAGTTTAGCATGGGAGGACTCTGATGGACAGAGATTTCCTGGGATGCAGGGTGTGATGGTCTTAATTTTGTATTCCCTCCTCCATCTCCCACATTCATAACTTGAAATTGTTAACTCCCAAGATGATAGTATTATGAGGTGAAACCTTTAAGAAGTTATGAGATCATGAGAGTGGAGCCCTCATGAATGAACTTAGTGCCTTTATAAAAGAGACTTGAAGGAGTTTGTTTGCCCTCTTTTTTGCCATATGAAGTTACAAAAGATGGTCCAGACACCAAGTCTACCAGTGCTTTGATCTTGGACTTCCTGCACTCCAGAACTGTGAAAAATAGATTTCTCTTGCTTATAAGCCTCTCTCTCTCTCTCTCTCTCTCTCTCTCTTGTTATAGCAGCTCAGATGGACTATGACATAGGGAAAGGATTTTACTCTTTTTGATATGCTTGAGAAGCAGGTGCTGGTAGATTCTCTTGTAAGGTCTCAGCATTCCATGAAAGAAAAGAATTGAGATATCTTCAGCTCCACATACTAACAAGGAGCTGCCCATGAGGTCAGTTCTTTCCTCTCTGACTGCACTGCCCTCTGCCTTCACAAGCTGCCCCACCTCCTGCCTTGGTGGCTACAGGAGCCTTCCTGCCTCTCGCCTTCCCAGCCCACATCTTACACTGATGCCAGGGTTGATTTATCACTTCCCCTTTAAGTTCAAGCTCTAAATGTGGCACAATCTCTTCATGAGCCATGCCAGCCTCCCACTCTAGATCCTTCCCTGTGGCACTTCACATGCTGTCTACCACCTACATTGTTCATGCTGCTCCCTATGCCTAGAATGTCTTTCTTCATTTGCCTCCCTGGCTAAGTCCTACTTATTTAACAAGGCAGAACGCAAATGTTTTCAGGATACACCCGGGTATAAATTATAGCTCACTTCTCCATGCTTCCACAGGCTCTTGGTGCACCTTCATTACCCCCCATCACTCTGCATTATAGTTTTGTTTAATTGTCCAGCTCCTCTATGAGGTTGTGGCTCCCTACAGGCAGTGACTATGTCAGACTCATTCTGATTCTCCAGGGGGAGCACAGTCCCTGGTCCATGACGGACACCTAGTGTAGGTTTATGGAAAATGAAAGAATGGCCTTGAACTTTTACTTTTTCACATTCAGATGCACCTTCTTTTTGCCCAGGCCTTAAACACTTAGAGAGTAGATGTGATTGATCTCAGATTCTTTTTATAATCATTACTGCTTTCTGACTCTCCTACAGCCCCTAATGCCAGCCTGGGCATGTTATTGTGTGTGATAAGTAGCTTTTGGATAAGAAAATGGATGACATTCATTCTTCTAGATCCAAAACTCACCTCAGTGTCTTCTATTTCATGTGGATATGCTGTCAGAGAATATTTTTATCATCTTGTCATGCTTAGAAAGCCAGGCCCTTGATCCAGGTCATTTCTAAGTCAAAAGTGATATAGTCTCTAGATCCCTGTGCTCAGAGAAAATCCCTGGCAGAGTCTCCTGCTTCGGGAGACGTGACATGTGCTTTTGCAGCACATCTCACACACCTGTGGGGTGACGAAAGGTAATTTAACACCTGTCCAGGCCTCTCTTGTGGCTCTGCAATTGGGTTAATGGGATGGTAGGTACAGTGTTAAGAGAAGAATCAGAGCCCACTAGTGTTACAGAGTATGAGACCCTCCAGCAACAAGCTCTGCCCCCCACTTGGTTCTTATTCACAGGGGCAACCCCTGCTGGTTTACGTTCCAAAGACAGGCTTCCCTGGTAATAACACACCTTCTCTGTGGTTCTCCCCAGACTCCATTATGTATGGGGACATGGTGTTGGGCAGCTGCTTATTAGATCTGTCCACTGTGAGCACTAGAATACAAGATGCAATTGTCACTATGGTCTCCCAGATCTAGCCATCTGTTATGCATCAGCATCAGGATTTTGTAAAGCTTGTAAAACTCTTCACAACTCAAAATATAAAATTGAATGCATTGGATTTACCAGTTACTTTCACGATGACTTCCCTTTCAAGTAAAATTATATACAGCCTGGGTATGATTGAAAACTTCCTGTTTCTTTCCTTTGGGGACCTAGAAAAATCCTCCTGAGCCAGACCAGACAGAGCTTTATCAATATTTCAGTACTAAGTATGGAGGCCTAGAAATATAGTACAGTGCAGTTGCATCTTGTTCTGGGTTAACTGATGCAAATTCAATGATTGAGAGAAAGGGGTGAAGAGAGCAGGAAAGGAGAGAGAGAGGAATTTATGTGGTCTCGTGATTATATCTGCCATTCTCATGAGTACATCTCTAGGCATGAGTGAGAGTGTGTGATGATACTAACCTGTCATTGATCTTGAGACCTGTGAGCCTCTTGCAGCTTGAGCCCCTGGCTGTGCTCTTAACATCTACAGAAGTATATTCCTTTCCTATGCTTTATACTGCCCATGACTGAATCCATTATACATAGTAACATTTTTTACTGAGCAGGACTATCAGTACTAAATGAAGCAAACTAGTTTATGGACAATTTAAGGGGTCTTCTGGGAGCAATTTTAATAGATTCTGTGCCTTATGTGTTGAACTTTAGACTTCATTCTCTGGGTCAGATGTAACTCCACTAAAATGATAATAGCAATGATGAGGACAACATAAACAATAATGATAGCCATTGTTCACTGGTTATTTACTCAGCCTACTCACCATGACAGGTGCATTCTGTGAACTATCTTCTTTCATCTTCACGACAATGCTACATATGAGATATTATTAAACCCCATGATATATATATTTTTTTTGGAGAGATTTTTGCTATAGGGCGCGTGTGCTCGCCAGATAGACAGAGAGAGACATAGAGACAGAAAGCGAGAAATCACCCCTCAGGGGGGATGGTCACGCCGCAATCCCTTCTCTTCCATTCTCCTCTTGGGATCTTGGGCACGCATGCACACGCGCCCAGCGTGAGTTTTAGGCCACCGGGTCCAGGATGCGAACCGTGGTCGACTACGTGGGAGTCCAGCGACATAGCCATTATGCTAACTGCTGGTCCCGCCCCCCATAATATTTTTTGATACAATCTTCTGAATTGAGGTAGATGAGTACAATTCATAGACTTGGCTTTGGTGACTCTTTTTTTTTCAGAAGTGCATTCTCATGTATCCAACACCTTGGTCAAGATACAGAATATTTCTGTCCCTTCAGAAAGTCTTCCAAAGCCCCTTTTTAGTCAACACTGTCCCCTGGCCAGGTGACTATTTTTCTGATTTCTAGCAGAGGGTCTTATTATGATGGATAACTCTTTAGTGTCTGACTTCTCCTCAATATAATGTTTTTGACATTTATCTATTTTGTCACGTTTGTCAATAGTTCATTTTTTATTGTTTATGGGAAATATTCCCTTGTCTGACTATGCATATATATCTGTGTATTAGATACTATTTCTATTTTTAGAGGTCTGGAGGGGCAAAGTGAGTTAGATAAAATCACATAGCTGATAAGTGGTATGGCATGGATTTGAACTGAGAGCCATCTTACTCCAAAGGCTCTTAGTCACTATCTCTGTGTGGGGTCTTCATGGTGGTTCCATTTTTCTAGAAAAGAAGGCTTCACAGGAGCAGATGGATGTATGCAGACTACATACAAACATGATGATTTCAGAATGCAATAAATGTACTGGTACCAGCATAATGCACCCAATATCCTATCCTTTTGCACCCAGTTTTTTTTGCAGAAGGATTGAGCCTTGGAAATTCAGGTACTTTTCAGGATAGCAGGCTGGGCCCTAGCTAAAGCAGTGAGTCTTCATTCCTTTGCTCAAAGTCTTGATTCCTGAATTTAACAGAAGAGGTATTACTTTGATGTTCGAATCGTGCCTTTGATCAAAAACTTGCTGGCTCCCTTGTGTCTCTTAAAACAAGACAGTAGTTCTATTGTGCTGGCGTGTGTTGTAACATTTTGGACAGCAGAAATGACATTTACATGAAACAGCCATCCTTGGAATGCATGAGATAAGACAATTTCAACAGCTCATCGAAGAAGAGTCCCCAGCGTTGACTTTAAATCAAACAGAAGTAATAGTGTGTCATCCTGGCTTCCCCTTCTCTACCTGGTGTTAATTAAAATCCTGATAACAGAACTCAGTCAACATCCATATGAGGAACACCAAAGCACAGTTTAAAAATGTTCAGATGAAAGTACAGTTAATCAGAATTAAAACAAAAACACCCCCTACACAGTCTTCATTCTCATTTGGCTTCTACTGGACGAGATGATTAATATGGGAAGGTAATTTCTATGAGCTCCCTCCTGTTGTACTACCCAAACTGAACCGTTTGAAATAATTGAACAATTACTTTGTGCAATGTTATCAAAGTTTATTAAATTGTTCCCATCAGCTCTGTCCAATTACCAAATTCAGCTGATTTGCATATTGCAAAGCAGAGTGGCAAAAAGAGTTCTCAGAGTAGAAACTAGTTATATTTTTTGAGCAGAGAAAAGTTGTAAAGTTCATTTGCTTCAAATTCTTTCATACTGAGATGCTGAGGCTCAGAGGGGTGAACTGACCTATCCAAGGCTCAAACAAGGTGCAGAGAGGCAGGGCTGTTTTCCTGCTCCCCAGACCTATCTACCTGCCTGCAGGGCTCCACATGAGCAAACCCTGTGTTGTCCCCAACCAGGCCACTTGTGTTGTCCTCAACCAGGCTACATGTGTGTCCACCTTCCTGAATGTCTCAATTAGTTCCAATTTAGACATGACATTGAGCATGTACTTAAAATGCAAATCCTTTCTGATAGGACAGGAAATAATAAAGGCAGATTATCCCACTTCAATTTAGTAGTTCAAGGAGCTTGCATTTGTTGAAATGACAAGTTGAATGGTCCCTAAATGAAACATTGTTCTTTCTTTGGGTGAAAAAAACTTACTCTAAACACTTTTCATCTCCATCCCTCTCTCAGAATCCTCCTTTTAGATCTCATTTGGACCTAGCTTTTATTTATTTTTAAATTTGCCAGACATGCACTTACTGGAGAGGGACTTGGAGGCGGGTGTTCGAAAGCACCCCCTCTCCCGAAGTGGTCATGTTGCAATCCCTTTTCCTCCATTTCTCCCTCTTTCTCTCCTTTTGGAATTTTGGGAATGCACGTACACATACCCAGTCTCTTTCTCAGGCTGCTGAGTCCAGGACTTGAACCATGTAGTAGTCAGTCATGCAGGATCCAGCTGCCAGTGTAGGCTGGTCCCATTTTTATTTTTTAAATGTTTATTTTGAAAATTTCAACACACACCCAAACAAGAGAACCATATTATATAATTCACATATAACCACCAGGTAGTTGAACCGTTACTAATATATGGCTTATTGTGTTCTGTCTTTGTTCTCTCATGCTTCATCATTCATTGGATCATTATAAAGCAAGTCACAGGCATTGTAGTAGTTTTTCCATAATTATTTCTGTGTGGACCTTGCTTTTATTTTTGAGGAAGGGAGGGAGAGGCAGGTATTGTTGAACGGCATTACAATCCTTCTGCCCTAGCCTCCATGTCAGTAAGGACCACAAGCATGTTTGCTATGCTCAGCCTATCAGATTGGGCTGGGAATGGACTCTGGGCCTCCCATGAGGCCTCAGCCACTGTGCAGCAGCATCCTCCTGCTGTGGCTCTGCAGCTGGGCTTAGGCCATTAGAATTTTTGTCTTTTTTTGGAAGAGAGATTTTTACTATAGAGTGCTTGTGTTCATCAGAGAGACTGAGACAGAGAGAGACAGAAAGCGAGAAATCACCCCTCGGGGGGATGGCCATGAAACAATCCCTTCTCCTCTTGTGATTTTGGGCACACATGCACATGCGCCCAGTGTGAGTTTTAAGCTGCTGGCTCTGGGACTCGAACCGTGATCGACTACGTGGGAGTCCAGTGGTGTAACCATTACACCATCTGCTAGTCCCTAAGTCATTAGAATTTATGTCAAAGAAATGTGTGCTACTTCAAATTTATAAATAATCAAATATTATGCTGCCATTACAATGATATTTTTGGCATGGGAAATAGTCTTTATAACTTAAGAACATTAAAATGCCAACAGAACATAATCTGTGCTCCCATTTTAAAACACACACAGTGAATCTAAAAGGATGTGTATCAGGTCATAGTTTCTTTTTATTCTTTTAGCTTATTGCTTTTCTCTGTGCCCCCCACCCTGCCACCCAATGAATATGCATTATTTATGTAATAATGTTCCAATCCTCTTTCACAGCTGGAACAAAGTAGCCTTCCAAAAATTGTTTGCTGAAATCATCTCTATGTTACTTAACACCAATAGTCACCTGATAGTATTTTGAAATAAAATTTAAATTTAGTTTGCACTGGGATGGTGGGTGTTGGATTAGAACCAAGACTCTGTTGGACTTTGAAGAGTTCAAGAAAACAGTCTCTGAGGTTTATCAAAGCACAGCAGCATTCCTGTGTGGTGGAGGTGTGGTAATGCCTCTCAGCCTGATGTTTTGCAGAGAAAATTTGGGTCCAGAACCCCGTTAACTGATTGCAGATAAAATCGTTCCCATCAAAGACACACTAGTGCATGCTGGGTAGTGTCAAGCCCCACATGTACCACCTGATTTAGTCAAACGCAGTCCCTGATCTAAAGAAACAATAGCTGACAATCCAACCTAAATATTATTGCAGTGAAAAGGCTGTTTTCAAAAGTGGGTCTTTAGAAACTTATTTTAAGCTGAAAACCAAACCGAGATAAGGGCTTAGATGATGAGGCTGTGCACAGAGTCTGTGGTGGTTTCAGGAGGGGCTGTGGAGAAGCTTGGGAAGCTGTTGGGAAGGCAGAGGCTAGCGGGATGGTGAGTGATGTCATTCAGGGCTCATTTAGAGGATACTTTGAAATCACAAAGAAGAAATGCTTGAGAGGTTTACAGAGAAAGAAAATAATTAAACTATCGGAAGTGGAAGGAGACAGTGGTAAGGGGAAGAAAGTGCTTGTAGTGTGTTTTCTCTTGGAATGGAGTGAGTACAGTACCCTGAGGTCGTACTGAGAGGAGTGCAGGGGACAGCAGCCTAGTGGGGGTCCAGGGCAGTGGCCTTCTGTGCCAACCACCTCCCGCCCTTCTACCCCATTCCCCATCTCCCTAGCCAACCCAGCCCTCTTCACCATCTCCATCCTGCAACTCAAAGCTCCAGGCTCTTCAGGTGGCAGTTGGCTTTTTGCAAGAGTGTTTTAAGTGGTTGCCTTAACTAACTTGTCTCATTCCAACACTCCATTTTTCCACCTGCTGCCTGGAGTGAGGAATTTTTTAAAGAAATTAATCTGCTCTTATTATTCCTCCATTAGAAAAACCTCTGCTTATCCCCCATGTTTTAGGAACTCTCTTTGACATGGCATTCGAGGCCTTTTTGTCAGCTGCTCTTGGGAATGTTAACTTTTTTCTTTTTAAACTTTATTTAACTTTATTTATATATTTATTTTAATTTGACCAGAGAGACGGAGGGGGGGGGGAGAGAGAGAGAGAGAGAGAGAGAGAGAAAGTGAGAATGCAAGTCGCCATGTCCAGGATTCGAACTACGGTCCAGTCCAGTGCCCTCAACTACCATCCATCTGCTGGCCCTGATTTTTTTCTTTTTTCCTCTCCAGTCACATTACTCGAACTCCATGCTTCCTACCTTTCAGGTTCCTGGAAGGATGATTTTTCTCCCCCTCCTATCTACATGCTGTTGTAAGCGATTCTATCTTTCAAGGCCCTATTTAAATGTCACCTGCTTTAAGGAAGCTCCTTATTTCCATTTTAACAAGAACAGAAATCGTTGTGCTAAAGGAATGAAGTTCTAACCCCACAATGGGGCACAAGGTAGGGAGAGTTTTATTGAAGGTACAGGAAAGAAAGGAAACTGACATAGAGAACCTGTAATATGTTGTGAATTCAAAGACCTGACCATCTTTTGGTATTTCAAGGATTCTAAGACATAGAGGAAACTGTGGGCTTACAGTGGTACCATGACTCACCTGGAAACTCTCAGCTAGTATGGAGCAGAACTGGGACTAGAACTTATGTCTTCTGCACTCCAAGGCTCATGAGCATTAGACAGTGTCCTCAAAAGCCCTGAAATTATGGGATGGAGATACTGTGCATTCCCCCAGTGAGGATGGCCCTGCTTATCTACAGATTGAGAATGAGGAAACTGAGGCCCTAAAAACTCCTAAGTTACTCTTCAGTATTACAAGAAGCTATTAATACAGCTAAGAGACGGAGATATATGAGCAGAATATTCCACCTACACGGTTGGAAGACAATGTGTTTCTTGGTCAAATCTCAGGTGGCCAGAGCTTCTGACACCTGAACCACCTCTTGTGGTTGCTCACTATTCTAGGTAAAGGTGAGCTCATGTACCGCAGTCCAGGAATGAGACAGTTCTTCCCCTTCTTGGAACCTTTGATACATCTCATATCTTCCTCCTTCCTTTTCTGCCCAGACAACTCTCACCTCTTCTTCAGGCATCAGCTTAGATGTCCTTTCCAAGGGGAAGACTTTCTTAAATTTAGAGGCCCACTTTTATTTTGCCTGTCTTCTCCATGGCACTTGTCTCATCTGGAGATACATTTGAAAGCCAACTAGAAGAGTTGTTACATTAACTGTTGCTGTTCTTCTTTAGGTCACTGTTTTACCTTTGGGCCCTTCTCCAGGCCTGGGATATGACAGTCAACAAAGACTTATTAACTCAATGAAGGGCACATGATAGATGCTCAATGCCTTCTTGATGACTGAGAGAATGGCAGAGTGGGTGGTTCTGCTGAATTTCTGCCACTAAGAGGCAGAATTGGGAAAACTCTTAAGGATAACCATTCCCAGATGCTGATGTCACAAAAGGGCTATTTCCTCTTGAGGAGGTCTTATGAGAAAAGGGAGCAAGCAAAAAGAAGGGCCTTAGGAGTTCTCTTTCCAATGAAGAGGAGGTAGATGGTCAGGAAAATTTTTTTTCAATTATACCATTATTTAACTTTAAATGGTAGGTAGAGGTTTTACCACACAATCAAACATAAGTAGACCTTGTTAAGGTCATCTTGTGAAAAGAGGGGCCCATAGTTATTGTGCTTACTCTGGGCACCTAAGTCTGAATGTCAGGAGTCATTTGGGGTCTCCCAAAACATGGCTTGATTCTGTTACAACATCTGGAAGGAGATCTTTTCTTTAGACTTAGTAAATGCTTTGACATGATATGTTGAGGGTGCCCAAGCCCACATTGGCATGGGAAATGAATACAAATTTGCATATTCTGAACTCAGTTGACATTAATTTTAGACACTCACTCCTCCTCACCAAGGATAAGAGACCCATAAATGTGTATGTGAAGTAGAGGGAGAAGCAAGTTCCCAGACAGCATTCTTCCTTCGAATTCCATAGATTTTCTTCTTTATGTTCAACACAGTTCTTGTCACACTCAAATTATGCATTTGTTTTGCAAATATTTACTAAGCTCTTACTATGTGTGCTAAGCATTGTTTTAGGCAAGAAAACTGCAGCATATAGAACAAAACAGACTGCCTTGTAGAGTTGACCTGATAGTGGAGAAAGACAGAACATAAATAGATGGGTCTATAATGTGATAGGTGGCAGTAAGTGCCAGGGGGACAATGTAGCAGAGAAGGTTGGCATCTGTGCCTGCAAGTGCTCTTCTGTGAGGTGACCAGGCAGGTGACATGAAGCATGGTGAATGAAACAAGGGAGCAAGTCAGGCTGGTATCTGAGAAAAACATTCATACACTTCTGCATCTCCATACCTTTGCATCTCCAGTGTTCAGGAAGCCTTTAAGTTTGAGGATCCATCTTTTGTGTCTTTGTAATATCCTCATCTCTATATCTAAATGCCATGGGATGGCTTTCTGTATCTCTTTCCAGTCTGACTCTTGAGTTTTTGTTTTCTTCAAGGACTGTGGTCTGTTTGAGAGATGGATATTCTCTCTGTGCCTGGGGGGAATGTCCACATCTTGTGTATGGTATATACTGAAGCAGATTTCTCTCTGGGAAGACACGTGGTCCCTGTGTCATCAATGTACAACACCATTTCTATTCCCCCAGAAACAATATCACACAACTTGATGAATGGCCACTTTATGCTCAGTGTCATGAGAGTTTCCAAGTGGTCTTTCAGAATTCACTCATTAATGTTTACTAAACATTTACTAAACAGTTAATGCCTGATGAAATGGCTAGTGTGGAATTACTGCAACAGGAGACTTTGGCGTGTAAATGAGGGCCTTTCTAGTGTGCACACTTGGTTGCTGAGAGAGGGATACCCCAGAGCATGGTGGGAATGCTCATGAGGGGAGATGAGCATTACAGTCACAAGTACCAGATATTTGGCTCCCATGTTTGTCAGTGATTCATGAAGTGATTATCAACATTTGAAGCCACTTCATGAATCAACCAGGAGCTGGAAAATGATTGAACCATAGCAAGCTCATTTCCATAGAAATAGGACAAGACATACTAGCAGGTCAAACAGTGGCAGCTTAGTCTTCATACCTCACCTCCTGCTGCCTCCTTATTTTTGACAGTCTAAATTCAGGTCTCTTTATCCTTCATCTTCTCTGCCTTGTCATCACTTTGCTTTTTTCACCAAGAGCTGTCCATTGAGGAATCTTGACAATGGTAGAATTAGAGTCATCTTGGTTCTGCTTAAAGGATGGCCTCTCTTGGGAATCTGTTATGGGCTGAATTACAGCCCTCCTCCCCCCAGTTTATATGTTGTAACTCCTAGCCACCAGTAGCTCAAAATATGACAGTATTTGGAGAAATTATCTATAAAGAGGTAATGAAGGTAAAATGAGGCTGAATAGGTGGATCCTAATCCAATAAAACAGGTGTTCTTATCAGAAGAGGAGATCAGGACACAGACACTCACAGAGGAAAGAGCATGTGAAGACACTGAGAGAAGATGATTATCTATGATCCCAGGAAGAAAGCTTCAGAAGAACCTAATCCAGCTAATACCTTGTCCTCTGACTTCTAGCCTCCAGGACTGTGAGAAAGTGCATTTCATTGTTCAAGTCCCCTAGTCTGTGGTACTTTGCTATGTCAACCCTAGCAAGCTCACACAGGGTCTTTGCATGCATGATTCTCTTGGGAAGTGTTTGTGCATCCAAAGTAGAGACAATTATTCTCACAAGGCACCTCCACCAGAGGTCACTTAGTTTTTTCTCTTAGACACCACTTTCCCCCCATATTGCTGAACTTGGATGTCCTTTAATACTGATACTTCTCAGAAACAAGCCCATTTGAACACCTCAGACCTCTTTACTAATGGACCAGTTTCCTCACTGCCTTAGCTTGGTCTAAAAGTAGATCCTAAGACAAGTACTGGGTTCATAGAATTTATTTTGGATATGATCCCAAGAAACACTATAAAGGAATGGGGAGGTGAAACAGGGAAGAGAGCAAAGTGAATAAAGTGAGTATCAATGGTTGACTTACTGATATGGGCAACTGGACTCATTCTCACTGGGGACCTTCTGGGACACACCTAGGATTGTCCTGTCACAGTCCGAAAACACTACACATTTATCCACAAACTCTCACCCCACACTTGTTGAGGGTCTCCTTTGAGAAACACATTTTCTCACACTCTGGCCCGAGCTTGCTCCTGAAGTCAGCCAAAGCTCTCAGGCAGAGAGATGGAGGATGTTGACAAGCATGGGAATGTTTGCGAATATCAATTGAACCAGGAAAAGGGGATCTGGGGAGACATTGATAGCTACACAAAGACCTTTTCTCCCTAGACCTCCCCTTCCATTGGCTCTGGTATGTTCTATACCAAGCCCACCCGAATGCAAAGCACTTGTCCTCTCCTTCTCTCTGGCTGAGTTTTCAACTCTTTTGCAAAGAGGCATTTGCTCCATTGGCATCTGTTCAGACACAGCACTTCAATAGAGCCACTTCCATTCCTCTGGACTCACCACTCACCTAGATAAAAGTTGGAGTCTCACAGAAATCAGAGTGAAAGGATTCCTCATCCAAGTGTCTTTTCTGTTTTCAGATCTTTGCATCCTGTTGCTTCAGAAACTCCAGATTAGCCAGGCAGCAGAGCAGCGGGGTGGAGAAGTATTTCTGGAGCGATAGCTATCATTTTTCAAATAGCCATATTTAAAAGTGGCGCCCTTCTGGGTTCTATTCTGCTGGCCTCTTTAAAAGAGATTGTGATGTAATTTCAAGAAGATTGTATTCTCTGATTGGTTCAGTAACTGTTTTGCCATGGTCCCCAGACTTCCAGATTTGGGAGATATGGGAAATATCCCAAGTGTCATTTGTGTCAAGTATTAAGTTCATTCAATTTTCTTGTCTGAGAAGAAAACATGTCAGAAGGGATGACCAAACTTCTGATGTGAAAGAAAAGCCTCCAGGAGCATTGTTTGATATGCACTGGAGGGTAAGGAAGAAAGGCGTGTGGTTGGGAGCTTTTAGAGGTTGACTCGAATGCCAGAAAAACTGAAATAAAACAAACATGGACTACAAGAAGGTTGAGCAGAATCAACACATAGACTCATTGTTAGACTCTTAATTTTGGTTTCTTCCAAATCAGAGCTGGAGATAAGGACCTAGGTGCAGGTAGTTTATTTGGTAGGTAGTTCTAGGAAGCATGGTGAGAGGGTCGAGGATGCCAGACAGAGCAGGGAAGAAAATTTAAAAAGGCATATATTATTGAGCTGGTTATTAGTCAGGATTCTGAGCCTCAGACCATCTTGAGATCTTATAAAACACTGAGTAAAACACACTTCGGAACTGTCTTACAGAAAAATAGGAGGCTGAGAACATACCCGTCCACTCCTATGTCCCTGGGGTCATTGTCTTCCCTCTATTCCCCTTTGCCTCTAAGTCAGTTGGGTGACCTTCTATGGAGCCCACTTGAAGGACTTGATACCCTTTAGGGACCTGTCTACCCAACTGTGGAGGAGCAAAAAGACGGGGTATAGCACATGATAAGCCTCTGTTATGAATCATTCATTTGAATAGTTGATGGATCAACCCTGTTGCACTGTGGTTAAGTGTTGTGTGCATGGGGCTAGATCCCACAAGGCCAACTGTGGTTCAAATCCTAGCCCTGTGGCTAGGTGCATATGTGTGCATACCCAATATCCTGACAGGGTAGAGAAATGAAGGAGAAGGGATTGTGGTGTGACCACAGTCCATGTGAGGGATTTTTTTCCCTCTTTTTCTCTCTCTCCCTGGAAAATGCATATGCCTCCTGAGGGAAGAAAAAAAAAAGAAAAAAGAAAATAAAAGAATTAAGCTTCATTCATCTCTCCCATTCATTTCACTCATATGTGAATACCTACTATGTGTTAGGGATTGTGTCAGCAATTGGACAGAGAGTGGTAAAGTCATAGTCATGTCTCAGCAGCTTACACTTGGGGGAGGCAAGGAAATGTAAAGTTACCAAGTACTCAGAACCACAAGCTCCTCACCTGTAGGCAGGAAATCAGACCAGCTCATATTAGACCACAGGGCTCTTCAGCATCCCAGTACATACTTGGAAAACAAAGGTAGAGATGGACCTTTTGAGAGGAGCCCTGTTTTTCCCTCTTGGTGTGGGAAGAATGATGTATGTACAGACAAGAGAAGAGACTGATCTATCCTGTCTTGTGACATTATTTGCTCATTGTCAATCAGTACCTCTATTAAAGCTTCCACACAGAGGACTGAATTACTGCTTATCAAGGAAGGAGGTGAGTGGTGCAGCTGGACTTCCTGGCAGATCAGGCAGTTCATTTGCATATGGATGTCCTGAGGGTATGACAAGCGAAGAACAGAGGGAACCAATGGACACATGATGAGCCACCTTGAGAGGACTGGACAGGTATTTTGTGCCACTCAAGGGGCTGGCTTTGAGGCAAGGAAGAGGAACATAGCTTTGACCAGTTGCATGTGTGGTGAGGGTCAGGTAGGCTGGGAGATGGGGCCAGGTATGACTGCCCCCTTTCTGTGCTCTGTCTTTCTGCTCCTTGCCTGGACTTCCTTTCCTTGCTCTCTCTCTCTCTTCTTTCTCTTTTTTTCCCACGGGGCGTGGGGGTAAGAGAGAGACAGAGAGAGAGAGATAGATAAGTATCTTCTCCCCCCTAATTGCCAGAGGGCACATACACTCACCAGAGAGGCAGGGAGACATGGCAAAGGACACGGTCATGCTGCAACCCTTTCTCCTCCATTTCTTCATCCTTTTCGGATTTGAGGCATATTCATGGCCCAGCAGGTTTTTTGAGCCACTGGAGCCAGAATTTGAACCACTGTTGGCCATGTGGGATCTGGTTTCCTTAATTACTAGGCTACAGGGCTGGCCTGAAATAGGTTTTTTTTTTTTTTTTTGAGAGATTTTCGCTATAGGGCGCGTGCGCTCGCCAGACAGACAGAGAGAGACATAGAGACAGAAAGCAAGAAATCACCCCCCAGGGGGGATGGTCACGCCGCAATCCCTTCTCCTCCATTCTCCTCTCGGGATCAAGGGCACTCACGCACACGCGCCCGGCGTGAGTTTTAAGCCACCGGGTCCGGTATGCGAACCGCGGTCGACTACGTGGGAATCTAGCGACATAGCCATTACGCTAACTGCTGGTTCCCTGAAATAGGTATTTTTGACAAGGTTTCACCATGCCTTGATCTTTCTGCTCTAGCTTCTCAGTTGGCTAGGACTGTAGTGTGTGGCACAAGATCAGGCCTGTTGAGGTTGGTCTAGAAACCAAACCCTCCCACTTGCACACAGTGGCTGAGCCCTGTGCTTTCTTTCTTCAGATGTTGGCACCACCTCTTTCAGACTCCAGCAGCTCTCTCCTCCAGATCAGGCATTATCTCCAACATTCTGCATTACCCTGATAATTCTCTCTGGTTCCCAGTGAGGATGGTGATGTTGTGGAAGGGACATTAGATCTGAAATCAGACAAAGCTCAGCTCTGTCACTCCAACTTGAAAGTAGGCCTCACACCATCATGCTGTAACCCTTGCTTTATTTCTCTCCAAGACTGTTATCATCCTTGGACATTTTAACGTTTGTATTTATTCATTTGTTATATGTATGTCCCACCAGGCAGTAAGTCCTGTGTCAACAGAGACCTTGCTACTTCATCCATTGCCATACCACTCAGTGCATGAAACAGCTCTTGGCACATAGTAGGTTTTCCATAAATATGCACTGAATGAATGAAATAAACCAACTTCTCGTGACTGATATTAAGAGGCCCAGTGTGTGCCCTGGGATATAGAAGAATTACTCCATTCCAGGCTCAAGGACCCATCCTGCCAGAAATAATAAGATCCAGCCCCTTCTTGCTTTTGTTTGAAACAGAAAAGGCCTACATAAAATGCACTCCAAGCATTCATTTGATCAGCTGGACTTACTATGCCAGCATGTCTAAGGTAATATTTCGCTGGATTTCACCCTGCATTTGAAAGCAAAACAATTCACATTTGAAAATCTCATTACCAGCATCTTCCCTCCAAATCCATTAACGGCGTGAGTGTTTCTGGCAACTGAGATCACCTCGGATTATAGTATGAAATGCAGCTCAGGGGAAAACTGTATGTTTCGAGATGTTTGTACCATTCAATTGTCAAATATTCACACGGTTATGATTCTCAAAGAAAGCACACAATGTAGG
>NW_006159972.1:996128-998997 GCF_000334495.1 Tupaia belangeri chinensis | reverse complement strand
GAAATTGGTAACAAAATAAAAGCTCTGGGATGTATTGAGAAAAAGCGGCCAAAGGATTCCTCCCTGACATACCTAATCCCAGGCATAGGAAATTAAAAACCATGCCAGAATATCAATGCCTCGAAGAGGAGATGGCTTGCTTTTCTTGAGTGAAATTCTAGCACTCATCTTGCATGGCAATTGTAAGCTTCTTCACCAGACCTTCAAGTTTCCTTGCAACTACACTTTGTCTCACAACACAAACAGGGGTTTCTTCTCTCCTACCAGATTCTCCACCAGCTGAATCAGGCTAATGACTAATTCTAAATCCACATGGTCACTCCTGTCTTGGGGAATTTGGGATAAGTCATAGACTGTTGGAGCTAGAGAAGCCCTGGAACCCATCTAGGGTAGTGATGAATGAGTTTTATTCTAGCTGAAATTAATTTTGTACGATTAAAAATAATGGATCAGTTCCATGGCTTGGCAGTTAAGGCAGCTGGATCCCACATGACTGACCACACAGTTTGAGTGCTGGACCCAGAGGCTTGGCAAACACACCAGGCATGTGTGCCCAAAATCCTGAAAGGAGAGAGAAATAGAGGGAAGAGAAGGAATTGCAGCATGACCATTTCCCATGGGGAAGTACTTTGTTCTCTGCCCTTCTCTCTGGTGAGCACATGTGCCCTCAAGAAAAAAAAAAAAAGAAAAAAAAAGGTTAGGGTCCTATAGTTAAATGATTTGGGGAACTATGGGCACTTACACTGCCTTTGTCTCATAGCTTCTTCAATCGCACAGACATAGTTAGGATCTGAGACTTTCCATGGTCAAGAGACCTTTTATATTTGTGTCATCTATGTTAACGTATATTTTACTTAGCCATTGTCCAATATTAGCTGACCATGCAGCCATTAATTTGATCAGATAAACTATTCAAATTCTATGGAAAAATAGTGCCCAAATTGCAATTCTACCATTTCAAAAGATGAAGAAATGGAGAAAAGGAAACTACCCGAAGTGTTTTATCACTAGGCTGGTGACTGGCTGAGCCAGGAGAAATTGAACACTAGAGACCATGACACCCAGTTCCGGGATCTTCTACTGCCCTCCCTCAGTTTACTTCAGTTCTACTTTTTTCCACTCTACCCCATTCCCATTTCATCCCATCTCATCCCTAAATATTTTTTGAGCACCTGTGATGATGAGGTGCTGTTGTGGGTTCTAGAGATATATTGATGAAGAAGAATGAACAATATAGAATTTCGCTTTGACTTCACAGAGTTTAGTTTAGTTTACACTTCTTATTTTCCACCCTTTTTCTCTCCTTGTCTCCCCACCTCCTTCTTCCTTCTCTCTGAACAAGATAAATGGCCCTCAAACTCCACTTAAATTACACCACTCCCTGGGTGAGGACCTTAATTGATTTCTTTTTGTCTCTCAGAACAGGTTTAGTCTGTGGGACTGTGAGCTCTGTGACAGCAGGGCTGGTGCTGGTCTCATTCACTCTGCTGAGCAGAACAGCTGGCTTATAGTAGGTGCTCATTCAATACCCATCCCATTGCTGAATGCTTGTCATCCTGCAAGACATCTTTGGATCTTAAACTTAACTGCTTCTCAGCTTAGCCTGAAGCCTTTCCTCTAAACCAAGCAGGAGCCTTGCTGGCATCTTCATACAACTCCACATTCTTTCCTCATGATTTTCCTTGAACTAATATCCCAGCAATGGAAAGCCAACATTAAATCCCTCTCCTGCGGATTTAAACCTCATACCCAGCTCAACCTTCTGCCTCTTTTAGGAAGACTTCACTGAAATATCATGGAAATACTCCCTCCCCCCATTCCTTCCTTTCTTCCATCCCAGCTCTTCATCAGGTATCATGCCAGATCCTCACAAATAACCCTGTATTTGAGGATCTCATGGTCCTGTGAGAAGACAGATGAGTTAATAATGATAATTCTGAGTTCAGAAGTTGCTAGAGGTCTACAAATGGAGAACCAACTGAAGTAGGGTCAAAAAAAGGTCTCTAGAAGAAGGGGTTGTACAGGCTGGTACTTGAAGTTCAATATGAAGTAATACAGGAGGAGGCTTGCTGGAATTCATGGGAGGAAGGGAGAATGAGACATCAGGAGCTTTAAACCTGGAATAAATAATAAGAATTTTAAACCAGGAACATCACATCTTCTCAATTCTCCAGTTACTGGAGAACTTTTTTTTAATCTCTAAATCTTATTTGGAATCAGATCTCAGGTCAAGTGTTGAATGAATCATGTAGCTTCCATGCATCACTTAGGAAATTGGTATTCTTAGCCCAGGGCTGACATGTAGGAGGTAGTCAATAGAGATACAGTGAGAAAGAAACTATGAATGAATATCTACTGACAGTATTTAGTTTCAAATGTGTATAATGTGATGAAGTTGTCTGGCATGCGCTAGTTCTCTGCCTCATGTGCGTGCACACCCGGAGAGATTTACAGAGAGGACAGGCTATTGGCTGAGAGTTGAGAGGAGCTCTGGTTCATGCCTTCCCGCCAAAGACTTCCTAACTCCTATTAGCTCCTCTTTCTTGTCCCCGTCCAACTTCAGATCTGACCTTTCTATTAAATACAGATAATAAGCTAAATGGAGCCTATCTTCCACCTCCATTAACCACCTCCCATCCCTTTAAATTTTTCCACGTAAAATGTCTACGCAGCAGCAGAAATGTTGGTGATGATCCTTTTTAGAGTTGCCAGGTGATCAGATTTTACTAAATCAGACTTTTTCTTCCTTCATTCTTCTGACCTCTTGCCCCACATTAAAACAAAATCTTTCTGTGTCACAGTCCCCGTCAGTGGCTAGCCACTGTTCCCTCTGCTATCATCTCACCCGCCAATGAGCCGCTCCACTGCA
>NW_006159972.1:989465-995898 GCF_000334495.1 Tupaia belangeri chinensis | reverse complement strand
ACAAAATTTTTTCTGTCTCCCGTCCCCCGTCGGTGGCTAGCCACTGTTCCCTCTGCTATCATCTCCTCCGCTAATGAGCTGCTCCAGTGCACTTTGCTGACCTCACTGCCACTGAAGTCGAACCATATTTGAGGATTCCCTTAGCCTCAGCAGAAACCCGAGGGCCCAGATAGTAGAGGAAGCTTGGCATTTATCATGTAAGTAACTGTGCCAGCCGCTGTGTCTGGTGCCTCACATGTAGTATCACATTTAATCCTTACAGCAGTTGTTTTAGAAATTCAGAGTTTAGGCTTCACTCCAGGCTAATTAAATTGGAATCTCAAGGGTGGAGTCTGGACATTGGTATTTTTAAAAAAGTGCTTCAGGCCCTTCTAATATGTAGGCAACCTTTTAAATCATGGCTGTACACCAAGCTGTGTCTCGGAGGCATGTTTCAGAGAGCTACAGTGTAAATACCAATTTGAGGATGACAAGGTACCAGAAAAGAGGTCATTGGTTTGGTTATGGCCATAACTTTGTTCTTAGGCAAGGACAAATAGTTTTTTTTTTTTTTAAAGGTTTTTGCCATAGGGTATATGTGCTCTACGGAGAGAGACAGTGAGAGGGAAAGTAAGAAATCACCTCCCCCCCACCCAGGGGATGGTCATGCCACAATTCCTTCTCCATTCTCCTCCTCAGATTTTGGACACACATGTGTCTGGTGTGTGATTTTCAAGCTGCCAGGTTTGGGATTGGAATTGTGATCAACCATGAGGGAATCTAATACTTTCACCACTATGCCACTTGCTGACTCCAACAAATGGGTTCTTTTGGGAATAATTTAGGTAATCAAAAATACTTTCTGAGCCTTTTACCTATACATAAAGAACATGAAATGTTAACAGCTGAAATACTCAGGGGACATTTGATAATGTAACATAGGAAGGAAGTCTAGTGTAAATAGCTTTCCTACATAAGAAAAGACAGTTTTTCATATAGCACACATCCAAAGAGTTGTGTTTACAGTACCCAAAGTCAGCATGATCTCTTAAGAGTTACTCTCAGAATTCGCCACTGTGGAAGATCACAGACAGATAATTCAATCCAGGAAGATATTGTATGCATTTTGAGAACCACATACCATAAAGTGTAATAAATTCACTGGTAAGGATTAACAGAAAGAGCTTCTTTTTTTTTTTTTTTTTTTGAGAGGTTTTTGCTATAGGGCGCATGCGCTCGCCAGACAGACAGAGAGAGACATAGAGACAGAAAGCAGGAAATCACCCCCCAGGGGGGATGGTCACGCCGCAATCCCTTCTCCTCCATTCTCCTCTCGGGATCTTGGGCACGCACGCACACGCGCCCGGCGTGAGTTTTAAGCCACTGGGTCCAGGACACGAACCGCGGTCGACTACGTGGGAGTCCAGCGACATAGCCATTACGCTAACTGCTGGTTCCCCAGAAAGAGCTTCTTAATAAGAAGTTGAGACATGGACATCTCGATGCTGTTTCAGCAACATTTCCATAAGCTACATGCCCCTGAGGGTTGCTCTCATTCTCTGGTGGGGAGAAATTTGAATTAATACCAGAAATGTACATTGGTGATGCTGGCTATTATTTGATTGGATGTGTATTTGTTTACATAAATTGTATACTAAACTATCTTAGTGCCTTCTGTATTGTGAATCAGTCATTTCCTCTCATTATGTTATTAGTTTAAGAAATTCCTCCAGATTTGTAAAGACAGTTATTTAAAAATAGTAAGTCTTGCTGAATGTGTCCAAGTTCTCTAACCCTCAGTAGAGAAACTAGGCAAGCATACTGTTTTACAGAATATATGAAGAATATTTTCAGATCCTTTTGCAGAGAGCACTTAAAATAAGTATAATCATAGTTTAGCTCCCTTTAGGGTGGAAAAACCAGTATGCTAAATAAAGTTTCATTATTAAATCACAGTAGAATTAACTAGCCACATATACAAATTGGTACCAGAAAACATACATTAAAAAAAAAATCCAACGAAATAAACAAATAAAAAAACACCTGTATTTTTCCTTGGAATAATTTCAGCAAATCTTGTTTTGGTTACATTGTGGAGTGGTTGAGAGTATGGGCAATGTAGGTAGTCTTCTAGCATTTGAATCACAACTGTGCCACTTATCATCTTGCATAAATCAGTTGACTTCTCTGAATCCCATGTTCCTCTTCATTGAAATGGAGATGATGATACTATAGACCTACATCAAAAGACTGCTATGAAAATTAAATCTGTTAATATTTGTAAAACATGTGTAACAGTGGCTGGCACATAATAAGTGCTACATATGTCTTTGTTAAATAAAAACAAAGGAACTTACCCTAGTATTTCTCAAATTTTGATATGACTCACTTGAGATTTTGTAGAAATGCAGACCCTGTTTTCTTAAGTCTGGGAATTGCTCACAAGCTCCCAGGTAATGCTGCTGCAGACTCATGGCTTCAGTTTGGGTAGTGAAGGGTCTATGCCCTTCAACAGACGGGAGTGGGAAGAATTCAGGTGGAACTCATCTACTCTTTGCCTCAGCTTCCCAACAGGTGTGGGTGTTTAGAGGGCAACACTTGGGACCAACCTCATGTGTGGCTAAGAGACAATCTGGGCCCCAATGGTAGCTTTATTCTCTCCATAAACACATGAACTCTCCCACTGCTACACTGGGATCAAACCACTTGGGGTCATCTATGGCATCTAAGCCGACGGCTTCACTCTGAATAAGAGAGGGCTTCAGACTCCACTAATAGAGCATCTTAGAGACCGGTCGATCTCTCACCCTGCCTCCTCTAGTATCTAAGGAATTACCATGCAAAGGTAAAAACGTCTCACCTCTGGGTTGGGCCCCTTTAGCAATTGGTCTTTTTGTTTTTGTGCTTTGGTAATTTTTCAGGCCCAAGTAGGAGGGGTGGGAAAATATGAGACCACCCCTCCCAACACCAAGAAAAATGGTTTATGCTACATTCAAACTATTTAATATTCTGCTTATTTACTTTCTGAATGCATGATTTACAATTAGATTAATATTGCTGTCCACCATGTAAATTGATAAAAGCTTTTTAATTGTCTCTTGGTACATTGCATATATTTAAAGCATCAAAAAATGGTTTCAGGAAAATTAGAGCCTAAAGCATATAGAGGCCCAATTTGTTGAGATAAAGAACAGAAGGGCTAAGGGTAAACAGAAAATCATCCATACTGTGCTTGTATTCATTGTTCATAATAAGGATAACTTACCATTTAGGTGTTCATCAATTTTTTTTTTTTTGAAAGAGATTTTTGCTATAAGGAGTGTGCACTTGCTAGAGAGATGGAGAGAGACAGAGAGACAGAAAGCAAAAAATCACCCCCCAGGGGGGATAGATACACCACAATCCCTTCTCCATTCTCCTCTTGGGATTCTGGGCATATGCACACAAACACTCTCGGTGTTAGTTTTAAGTTGCCAGGTCTGGGACTTGAACTGTGGTCGACTACATGAGAGTCCAGTGATGTAAACATTATGCTATCTGCTGGACTTCAGATGATCATCTATTTATTCTTGGTTACTTGAGCCTCCAGTAGGTCATGGCACCATTTGGTAACTGATGAAGACCATATTGTAGTCTTATTGCTTGACCAACCAATCACATATACTCAAGGACAGTAATGTAAACTTAGAAAATTAACATATTTTCTTTAAGTAAGCATGCTCAAAAAAGGGGAAGAGGTAGGAATTACTTAAAGCAATCATAAATGACATTAAAAAAATGAATCATTTGCCAGAAACAAATGTATAAAGAATACAAATATCTCAACATGATTTGTTGTCTTTCATAGGTGCCTACACATTATTAATCATTGCTTAATTGTATCCTGATATTTTCTCAGGTTCTAGTCATGCTTTAAAAGCTTTGTTTGGGGGACTAGCAGTTAGCATAATGGCTATGTCGTTGGGCTCCCATGTAGTTGGCCACAGTTCGAGCCCCGGACCCGGTGGCTTAAATTCACACCAGGCGCATGTGCATGTGTGCCCAAGATCCTGAGAGGAGAATGGAGGAGAAGGAATTGCAGTGTGGCCATCCCCCCTGGGGGGTTATTTCTTGCTTTCTGTCTCTCTGTCTCTCTCTGTCTCTCTCTCTGTCTGGTGAGCGCACACACCCTATAGCAAAAACCTCTCCAAAAAAAAAAAAAATCTTTGTTTGAGTGAATCTAAGTCTAGCTTAGCTCTATTCCTGAGTTGTGGCCATTTTTTTTTTTTTTTTTTAAGCCACCGGGTCCGGGGCTCGAACTGTGGTCAACTACATGGGAGTCCAACGACATAGCCATTATGCTAACTGCTAGTCCCGGCCATTTTCTTTTTTCTTTCTTTTTCCTCAAGAGGACACCTGTACAAATTTCTAGAGTTTCTATCCTTGGATACTTTTTTTCTAGTATACTGATTTACAAATCCAGCCACATCAGTTGCCTTAAACTCCAGTTTTTGTCACTGCATATCAGTAAGGTCTCAGGCCATGATGCCTCATCAGGCAGAAAGGGCCACCATGGGCCTCATCTCTTAGCAACTGCCTGTTGCTTACATCCAAAATCAGTTGTTTCATGGATTCCATCCAGATTCATAGAATTTACTGTAGTAACGAAAGTCTGCTATCAATAACTCCTTAATGGCCAGAAAGTAAACACTCCACTTCTTTCTGTGTAGGATTTAGCATTCTTTTCATGACTTTTGTGTTTTACAGCATGGATCTTCTTTGGTGTCTGAGGCTCTTACCTCTTCTTTCTTCTTTCTAGAAGATAAACCTATTCCTATCTTGGTATTTAATAAGACTTCAGTCTAAAAATACTATCTAGCACTTGTTAATTAGCATTAATAGCATACATCCAGGGCTCTCTTTAGAATTGTTTTCTCCCATTGTGGCGTAGGAATTACCATCATTCCGCCATTTCAGATGAGGAAAGGAGGGCTCAGATTAGAGAAGTGATTTGCCTAATACTTTTTATCTGGTAATTACCAAGGTTATGACTCTAAATCTCCCTACTCATACACTTTTACATTTTTTTTCCCCATAGGGCACATGCGCTCACCAGAGAGAGGGAAAATGAAAATGAATCCCCTAGGGGGATGGCCACACCGCAATCCCTTTTCCTTCACTCTCTTCTTGGGATTTTGGGCATACAACACACATGCACCCAGCATGATTTTCAAGGTGCCAGATCCAGAACTCAAACTGCAGTCGGCCTGTGGAAGTCAGTGTCTTAACCATGAGGCCACCTGCTGGTCACTCTATTCAGATTTTAGTTGTTGCTGTATTTGTGAATTTTCAGATCAGCTTCTCAGAGCTCTTTGAAAGAGAAAGAGAGATTAAGTGGACACCCCACTTCAACATGCCCACTTGCTGCTTGTACTAGAACAGATATGCTTTGAAATGTTTATTAGAGTTCCATAAAAAGTACCTTAGAAGAGCTGCAGCAAACCAAATCAAAAAAGTGAATCTGTAACTATTGTGCCACATACAGCATTAATTTGCTCTTTTATTTTTAAAGCGTTTTTTTTTTTTTTTGCCAGAGAGGGTGTGGGCTTGCTGGAGAGAGAGAGAGACAGAGAGACAGAAAGATATAGTGAGAGGGAAAGTGAGAAATTACCCTCCAGGCGGAGTGGCCACATCACAATCCTTTCTCTTTCATTCTCCTCCCAGGATCTTGGGCACACATACACACATGCCTAGTATGATTTCAAACCGCTGGGTCTGGGACTCGCACAGCAGTTGGCAATGTGGTACGAGTCCCACAACGTAACCACCGCACCATCTTCTGGCCCATTAATTTGCTCTTTTAAAATACTGGTTCTCCATGACAAGCAAGAAATGACTAAGGAAGAGAGAAAAAGAAAAATCTTTTGTTTCTTGTTTCTTATCATAGGATATGGCAGAAAGTATATGGGGTTCTCAGTTTGATCCTGACTCTACCACGAAGCTATGCGGTTGTCCATAGTTACCTGGTTCTTCTATGGCCTCAGCTACAAAGTCTGCACAATAAGAAAAAACAAGTGCCTTTCACAACATGCTGTATGTTTTCAATAAACATAAGGGGGTGGACTTCAGAAAGTTCTTGGAAAAATGAAATTAAAGTATGAGTTTATTCTGGTGCAACAATTTTTTTGAGGGGCCAGCAGGTGGCGTAGTGGTTCAGGTGCTAGACTCCTACATGGTTGACCGTGATTTGAGTACCAGAGCTGGTAACATGAAACTCATGCTGGGCGAATGTGTGTACATACCCAAAATCTGGAGAGGAGAATGGAGGTGAAGGGATTGTGGTGTGGCCATCCCCCTCGGGGATGATTTCTCTTTTTTTGTCTGTCTCTCTGTCTTGTCTCTCCAGTGAGTGCATGTGCCTTATAGCAAAAATCTCTCTTAAAAAAAAGGCAAGAAAATGTGAAATCCATGCATG
>NW_006159972.1:973340-989170 GCF_000334495.1 Tupaia belangeri chinensis | reverse complement strand
GCTCTTCCTGGAGAGACCGAGAGACAGAAAGCGAGAAATCACCCCCACACACACACACACCCTTTCACTCTTCACCCCCATGGCCACACTCCATCCCTTCTCCATTCTCCTCTCAGGATCTTGGACACCATGCACACACCCTCTGTGTGTGTGTTTTTTTAAAAGAATTATCTTATTTATTTATTTATATTAATTTGCCCAGAAAGGGACAGAGAGAAAGAGAGAGAGAGAGAAAGAAAGCCATCAGATCTGGGACTCGAACCGCCGTCCGCCATGTGGGAGTCCAGCGCCCTTAACCAGCCACCCGCCGGCCCCCTGCGTGTTTTAAGTCACCGGGTCCAGGACTCGAGCCGCGTTGCACTACGTAGGAGTCCAGCGACGTAACCATTGCGCCACCTGCTGGTCCATTAATTTGCTCTTTTAAAATACTGGTTCTCCATGACAAGCAAGAAATGACTAAGGAAGAGAGAAAAAGAAAAATCTTTTGTTTCTTGTTTCTTATCATAGGATATGGCAGAAAGTATATGGGGTTCTCAGTTTGATCCTGACTCTACCACGAAGCTATGCGGTTGTCCATAGTTACCTGGTTCTTCTATGGCCTCAGCTACAAAGTCTGCACAATAAGAAAAAACAAGTGCCTTTCACAACATGCTGTATGTTTTCAATAAACATAAGGGGGTGGACTTCAGAAAGTTCTTGGAAAAATGAAATTAAAGTATGAGTTTATTCTGGTGCAACAATTTTTTTGAGGGGCCAGCAGGTGGCGTAGTGGTTCAGGTGCTAGACTCCTACATGGTTGACCGTGATTTGAGTACCAGAGCTGGTAACATGAAACTCATGCTGGGCGAATGTGTGTACATACCCAAAATCTGGAGAGGAGAATGGAGGTGAAGGGATTGTGGTGTGGCCATCCCCCTCGGGGATGATTTCTCTTTTTTTGTCTGTCTCTCTGTCTTGTCTCTCCAGTGAGTGCATGTGCCTTATAGCAAAAATCTCTCTTAAAAAAAAGGCAAGAAAATGTGAAATCCATGCATGGCTTTTTTATAATATGCATTTCCCAGCAACTTTTGTAAGACCTCCATCATACATAAAAAGCGTGACTCAGTGTGATTGGCAACCTCTAAGGTGCCACCATGACTTCTGCCTCCTGCTGTTTGTGCTATTGTGTGGGACCCCTCTCTTCAAGTGACTTGCTTCTGAGTAGAATATATAGTAGCAAAGGTGATGGAATGTCACTTCCAAGTTCAGGCTACAAAAAAGATGTGGTGCCTGCCTTGGGTTTCCTTGCTTGCCTTCTCACTCCCTCATTCTGAGGGAATCCAGTTACTGTGGCATGAGCTGTCCTACTCAAAGGCCCATGTGGCAAGAAAGCGATGTCTCCAGCTGACAGCCAGCTAGGACTGGAGGCCAGCCAACAGCTATGATAGTGAACTTGGAAGCAGGCTTCCTCCGTAGAGCCGTGCAATCACTGCAGCCTGTGAGACACCAGCTATGCCATGCCTGGTTTCCCCGACCCTCAGAGACTGTGAACAATAGATGTTATTAAGCTGGTAAATTTGGGGATAATCTGTTATTAGCAATAGATAACACATACAAACAGCGTCTGGCACAAAGCTGATGATCTGTTAATAACAGTTTTCTTTCTCTTCCCCTTTCCTCTTTTTCCATCTCCAGGGAAGGTATTTTTTATTTTTTAAATTGTTTCTCTCTTTCATGAGGGTGAGAAATGGAGAAAGAAAAGATAGGAAGAGAAAGAGAGACAGACCCTCAACAGATAACCTCTAGCCTTCCCAGCCGGCCAGAATTATGGTCACCTGGGCATGCGCAGGTCAGCTGGAGAACTGGCAGTCTTCCATTTGGATCCAGCATCACTTGAGCAGCACATGACCTGTGTACCACTGAGCCATTTACACCACCAAGTCAGCCGCACCACCAGAGCCAGCCTTCACAGCAGCTCGACTCTGCTCCTTTGCAGAGTCCTCTCATACTGGACTCGGACCTACTGACAGTGTCATTCTCTGCTGCGAGCTCTCCAAGTTCGTTTTTCCTTTTCGATGAATATTTCATTTGGGTGTGGTGAGAAGGCAAACTTACATCCTAATTGCTGTTAGAATCAAGAGCTCTACTGCACAGATCTAGAGGCTGCAAGCACTTGGTATTATGGAAATTGCGGTTCATATAGTAACATAACTTTTGCAAATGCACTAGATGCTTAAAACAGATACAGTGCGGCTCCAGCACCTGAAGGTGATCCTGCATCGTTTCCTGTGCAAGCACATTAGGAATGTGTGTTCTTTGTAAATTTTTTTCCCTTCTGTTTTACAGTCTTGCTGACTGTAAAGTCAAGTCTATTCCCAGGGGATCCTTTGAACGTTTATCTCTCTTTAGGTTCTCAGCTTTCAGTTCCCCCATCCTGTTTTTTTTTTCTCCCAAGTTATAAATTGATGGGTTGCAAACTGAGATGCCTGAAGTCTTCAGGGTATTGTTCACTTGGTAAAGTGTCCATCTCTTAGTGATGCAGATATTGGGGAATTTCTGGGGTCTGTCTCCTGGAATGAATTTTATTTGATCTCCCTGAAAACTGAAGAAAGTCACAGTCTTAGCTCTAAAGTGAGATTACTGAGGACTGATTCCTTATTTTTAACCTTGAAATTCCAAAAATAAATAAATAAATAAATAAGGGCTTTTTTTTTTTTTTTTTTTTGCTTGTGGAGTCTCAAATTGAGGAGAAAAATCTCTACTAAGTATTTATTGACCCCTGGCATCTGTTCAAGAGGCTGTGAGGAACAATTTTATTCTTCCCCCCAAATTTTTTTTTGGAGAGGTTTTTGCTATAGGGTGTGTGCACTCGCCAGAATGACAGAGAGAGAGAGACAGAGAGACAAAAAGGGAGAAATCACCCCCCAAGGGGAATGGCTACGCCGCAATCCCTTCTCTATTCTCCTCTTGGGATCTTGGACCTGCACGCACACACACCCTGGTGTGAATTTAAGCCACTGGGTCCAGAACATGAACTACGTGGGAGTCCAGTGACAAAGACATTATGCCAACTGCTGGTCCCCCCCCCAAATTTTATTTTTTTTTAAAGTAACATAATCAAGATTCTAGAACACACCAGAGACCTTCGAAATGTTCTTAGAAAACATACACTATGAAAAAAACCTATGCATAGATTTCAATTTTTTTTTTTTTTATACCAAATTAAGCCCAAACTTTATTTCATTTTCCATGAACTTTTTTTTGAAGTCCCCTCATACTATTGGGTTGTGGAAAAAGTTATGATGGGTTTTTACATAGATAAACACAAAACATGTCATGACTTGTCTGACGACCAGGTACATTCTGAAAGATACTGTGTGAAGGTTGTGGTCCATCCACCCATCATCCATCCCTTTACAGCAGCACACAGAACCCTGGGGTGAGCGGTAGGCTTACAGATACGTGAAGAAGTTAGATGAACGGCGATAGGGAGAGGGGCAGGTTTTTAATATACATGTCAGTTACATACAGGTATTTATTTATATGTATATTCTCATTTACCTCCCAAGGGTTTATGTTTTGGGATTTGATCTTAGTGGATGGCAATTAGATGTCTCTCTGAAAATTGATGTGTTGGGACTTGATCCTATTGTAAAGGCGTTAAGCAAAAATTCAATTATTTCGTCATGTCCCATGGTGGGGCCTTAAGTGTGATGATGTCTTTAGAGTGGGTCCTGCATGTTGGTTCCGGAGGGTTTATAGGCAGAGGGAATGAGACTAGAATGGCAAGGAGAAGGTCATATAGGCATAGACCACGCTCTGCTCTACTAAAAGCTCTTTCTTCCACTTGGGGATGTGCTTGGACTTTCCAGTGCCTGAACAGTGAGTCATTAAACCTCTACTGCTGTGGATTAACCCGGTTTCTGGTATTTCTGTTAGCAATGCATTAACAGGTTAAGACAATGCATAGATCATAGTGTGTTATTACAGATACATGCTTGTGTATACGAAGCACTCCAAAATCAGAGCCTTCAAGCCAGATTTAGCCCAGTGACTTCTCTCTAGCGTCTCCCAACAAATGTTTATCTAGGGAGTGATTTGTCTCACCCCCCACCTTTTGATGTGCATGCTTCCACTAGAACCTTGGTCAGATGTCAGGTGGCATCTTACTGCATCACTGTCTACTCAGGGGAGTAGGGTTGATGTCTGTCTTATTTACCAACCTGTCCCTCATGCTTAGAACAGTGCCTGGCTTACAATAGGTACTCAGTAGATATTCGTTACATGTTAAATAAACATGGCTGTACATGTTAAATAAGTGAGGATAGGCCTGGTGAGAATTTTCAGAGAATTCACTCTAAAATGTTACTGAAGATTACTTTCACTACGTATGATAATATTCTTTAGGAAAGACCCTAGAAGATGAACTTTTCTTGTTTTAGAACAAGGAATATGTGTGCCTCAGTTGTGTAGATGCAGGTTTCCTCTTTAGACTGGCTGCTAGGAAATGCAAAATGGTGTGTGTGGCCTCTTGCAATGACACAAGACTTTGTGGGATGCTTTGTTTTATCAGTGCCTGTCCAGCATTTCCTTTAGATGTACACTCTTTTCACTGACTCCTAATGTTCTGTGACTGTGCGGTATTAACATGTCTTTGTGTCCTAGGTTCCAGGGAGTGAATAATTAAAAACAGTATCACAGAAAGGGAGTAGGAATTTAATGAGTGTGAGGAAACACATCATGGATGGGGTGAAGCAAACAAGTTTGCTGGAAAAGGAGGAAGTGGAAGGATATGAAGTTTAGATGGTAGAAAAAACAGGCCTGGGATTTCCCCTAAGGCTTTTAGGGCATCTTGGTGGCAGTACATGGGGCTTTGACAATGAGAGGGGCATCTGGCTAGCATCTTAAGTGAATCTGTGGCCTGCCTGGAACTCTCTGAAGATAGAGAAGGAAGTGAATCTATGAAGCTGTCCTCTAGAGCTAGGTTTACATCTCTGCTTTGACACCAGGAGCTGCCATGTGCTTTCTCTGAGCCTCAGTTTCCTTGTCTGTAAAATGGAGCTGGTAAAACAATGTCTCCTGAGAAGGTTCTCTTGGAGCTCAATGAAGTAATGAAAAGGAGGTATCTGACATCTCGTGCTCAAATGGTAGTCATGGCTATTGTGGGATGGTGCTTCCCATGGATTCTTATTTCATGTTCAGTCATCTTGCTTCATCTCATTCCTCATGGCTAGGATGGAATGACACCAGAAAGGGAGGAAGGGGATTTCAATCTCAACTTCCTTACATTTATCATTGGGCCCTTCTTGAAAATTTTGTTCTCTTTTAGAGAGCTTTTTGTTATAGGGTACATGCGCTTACCAGAAAGACAGAGAGAGACAGAGAGACAGAAAGCAAGAGGTCCTTCCCCAGGAGGGATGGCCACATCACATTTCCCTCTCTTCCATTTTCCTCTTGGGATTTTGGGCACACACGCACACATGCCTGGCATGAGTTTTAAGCCACAGGGTCTGGGACTCAAACCACGGTTGACTACGTGAAGAGTTCAGGGATGTAAAGATTATGCCATCTGCTGGTCCTGAAAATTTTGTTTTCTTTTAACCCAAGCCTAAGTGGTCCTTATCAGGTTGTTCCACATTTACTCAGCATCTCCTGTATGCAGGCAAATGTTGCACAACTCTGCATCAGTCAATATCACAAATGTAATTCTAGAAGTTTTGAAAAATAATGCAGATTTTTCTCTTTCTCTTTATCTTTAGGAAATACATTGTACTGCGCATTACCCAAAATCTCTAAAAATCCATCTCATAAATTATTTTTAAAAGTTATTTATTTATTTATTTATTTTATGAGCAAGGGAGACAGAGAGACAGACAGACAGCACTCCCAACAGGATCTTAATGTCACCATCCATGCCCAGTCTCAAGTCAGTCCCGGATCATGGACTTGTGTGTGCCAGGCCTACTCAAGAAGGTGTCTCTACGTGAACATGGAACTTTCCCATATGGGTCATTCTCACAGAATGTCAAACTTTACTGCTGTGTCACCATCCACCCTCTAAAAAATTCCATTTTAAACATCTCATTTTCTAAAGTCCTCTTCATGACACTGTTAGGTCACCCTACCCCTATTTCCCATTTTCTACTCAATTCTTTTTTCCTATTTCCCTCCCACGTTATTTTCTATTTTCCTCCAGTTCCCTCCTCTTTCTAGTTTCTATAGACCTTTATTTAGAGATGGGTTCATAAAACTTTTCCTATAAAGGGCCAGATAGCAAATATTTTAGGCTGCAGGCTGTATGTTCTCTGTCACAACCACTCAACTCTGTTCTTGTAATGAGAAAGCAACCATGGAGGATAAGGACAGGAATGGGCCTGGCTGTGTTCCAACACAACTTTATTCACAAACACAGGACAGGGACTGGATTTGGCTTATGGGTTTGTAATTTGCTGACTCTTGATTTCAAGAGAAAAAAAAACTGTAGAATTTGTTTTACTTTCACCAATTTTATTTTTCACTTCATTCAGAAAACTGAGGTTTTTGTGTAGATATATCTGTCTTTGGATGCACTGGAAGATAAGCGAGGTGTTGTAAATAGCCATTAAAATTGTCCCTATCTCTTGTTAATTAAACAGATCAGAATTATTCTTCATCCAAACTGCCTGTGAGACACATGCACCACATATGACTGGGCCTTGGACTTGGTGCGACAGGACTTCCCAGGTGAGGGGTGTGTGTGTATAAGATGTTTGGCATCAGAGCTCTCTTGGTCAACAACAGAAAAAGTTAAGGTTCTATTTTTTTGGGCCTCTTTCACTTTTTCTCTTGATTCTGGGAAGATCCTTACATCAAATTGGATAATGGAAAAAGTACTGAACCAGAGCCAGGGGATCTGATTGCTATTTTGGTTGTATTAGTGCTTCTGTGTTTGACCTTGGCAAGCGCGTTCACCACCATTCCCCACGCCACCGCTTGGGTCTTTCAGATACTAAACTAGAATCTTTGGCCACCAAATTTTCAGTCATTGACTCTTACTCAGATGAATGCTTACCTAGAGCTCAGATGTGTATGGAATGAAGTAAGGTTGGGTAGCCAGAGCCTGGTTCAACGCCTTTTCACTCTGACACTCTATCTCACCCCTGCCTCAGGGGAGCCTGGAATACCTCTGCTGGCATCCTGGGGCTCTAGGCAGCATAGGTTAAAGATCAGTGAACTATATGATTCTTGAGTTTCTTATTTTATCTATTGCCATCCACCTGGCATTCCAGACACCTCTGTAATTGTTTATGTGCTTTCAAATGGCAGGGAAATTTTACAAACATATTCTTATATCCTCATTTATCTCCTTTTCTGGTTGCTTTTCCATTATTTCCAATCTTCATTCCCACCTCTCAGACTATTTATCTGTCCTATATGGCCCTACTCCAAATATCCACTTCTAGGTTTCATCTAACTAATTGGCTTCTTATTAAAATTTGGGATGGGCTACATGGTTTTTTTTAGCAGTAATGCAATGCCCTGCAAGCCTGACTCATATGGCAAGGTTCTTGGTTAACATTCAGAGACCTCCCTGAACACATGGGGCATGTGATTGAGTAAGGCTGGAGGTGGATCATGGTGTGAAGACCCCATTGGGGATGCCTCTCTCTGTCTCTTGGTAATGAAGTAAATAAATAACCTTAAAAAAGAAAGCACAAGGGGTGGCAAGTGGCATAGTGGCTAAAGTGCTGGATTCCCACATGGGCAGCCATGGTTCAAGCCCCAGACCCAGCAGCTTGAAAATCATGCTGAATGTGTGTGCATGCCTGCCCAAAATCCCGAAAGGAGAATAGAATACAAGGGACTGTGACATGGCATCCCCCCTTTGGGGATGCTTTCTCATTTTTCCTCTCTCTCTGGTGAGCACACATACCACCTGACAAAAACCTAAAAACAAAACAAAACAAAAAGCACAGATTTACAAACAAAACACAACTTTGGAAAGGCTCATTGATTCCAGAAGACTCTCAAGTCTCAGCTTTGGTTTTCCTTTTCTATTTTTTCTTTATTAAAAAAAGTATATTTGGAACCAGCAGATCATGTAAGGTTATGTCGCTGGACTCCCATGTAGTCAACTGTGGTTCAACTCCTGGACCAATGGATTGAAACTCATGCTGGGCATGTGTGTGTACATGGCCAAAATCACAAGAGGAAAATGAAAGAGAAGGAATTGTAGTGTGGCCATCCCCCATGGGTGTGTGTGTGTGTGATTTATTGCTTTCTGTCTCTCTGGTGAGTATACATGCCCTTTAGCAAAAATCTCTCTTAAAAAAAACCAAATTATATTTGTTTATTTTTGATGAGAGAATGAGAAGTTGGGGAGGGAGGTACCCGTGATAGGTTGTCATCATATCACAATCCTTCTCCAGAATTCCAGCCTAAGATAATGGGTGTATCCAGCATGTTCGGGTCAACCCAGGATCTCTGCTCAGAGCCTTCCCAGACATCTCCAGTATCACACGGAGTTACTCTGCTATTTATACTCCCCCTGCTGGGCCTGATTATCCTTTTTAAAGTAAATTTCCCTCCTACACCTAAGGATTTAGCGGGATCCAAATTCTTATCAGGAAAAGTCAATGTGGTTGTGGTAAGACCCTCTCTGGAGGAGCTCATCTAGTTTGTTTCCAGTGCCTGGGGTAGGCCTTGCACCTGTCAATAACAGAGCTTGGGTGGCCCTGTGGCCTAGTAGTTAAGAAAGCTATATCCTGCATGGATGACTGCAGTTTGAATCCTGCCTCCAACAATGTGAAAAACATATGTGTATACATTCCCCACATACTGAGAGAATGAAGAAATGGAGAAGGAATTGGCATGACCCACACCATTGAGAGATACTTTCTTCCCAACTCCATCCACAAACACCTTCTGGAAATAAAAAACAAACAAACAAAAACTGAACTTACCCTTAGTAGGTGGCCACAATACTACTGAGAAAATATTTAATTTAAGATTTCCTTTTCCTTTTTTGGTACATTCTCCACTCCATCCTACCCCATTATCACAAAGTAAGGATTTAAGAGAAGAAAAATGGACTTCTAACAGTAAAAAGGCGTGTTTGGAGTTGGAATGACTTGCAAATGGAAAAAGTTTTCTGTGAGTTTTCAGTGGGCGGTATTAGAAAATCAGATTACCGGGACCAGCAGATGGCATAATGTTTACATTGCTGGACTTCCATGTGGTCGATAGTGATTGAAGTCCCATACCCGGCAGTTTAAAACTCATTCCAGGTGCATGTATGAGCATGTCTAAGATTCTGAGAGGAGACTGGAGGAGAAGGGATTGTAAAGTGGCCATCCCCCAGGGGAGTGATTTCTTGTTTTCTGTTTCTCTGTCTCTCTGGCAAGTGCATGCACTCTATAGCAAAAATCTTTCTAAAAACAAAAAAAGGAAGTCAGGTTACCCAGCATGGAACACAAAGGTCCCAAATCCTTACCACATATGAACTCCTTTTGTGGAATTCTCTATTAATGAGCTCTTTTTTTGGTCTGGGGCAACAGACTGCACAGTCCCAGCTACATCCAAATTGCACCACTCAGCGGCTCACCTGCCTCAGAGACAGATGAACATAGTTCTATGGAACTGGGCTGGAGCTGTGACGAGGCCAAGCCTGACATCAATGGAGACAGGGATTCAGAGACAGAAAAGAAAATGATTTAGAAAGGAAACGAAAAGAAATTACAATTAGCTGCAGGTTGCTAAATCTCGATTAGCCTCCTACTGTGCTGTTGTGCAGTAGCCAACTTAGATTATTCGAAGACAATGTTTAAAAGCTACTTAAACTAAATTAGCAACCAAGTAAAACCTTCACTCAGAATATATATTTATCCATTTCTCTCCCCTCAACAATTTCTGTCAAGGAATCACATGAAAAATTGAGGTTAAAAAAGACTAGTTGAAGAGTGGAGCTGTTTTGAGCAAGGCAGTCAACATTTGATGTTAGCATCTGTGTGAATAAATGATTTTTAGTTCTTCTCCGTAACTGGAGTGGCAGTCCTGGTTTATACCTATAGTCATGGCATAATAATTAGTGACATCCCTTTTACTTTTAAAAGTGTTACAAGCTGGACCATAAATTATATGGTCACTCTACATTTATGCAGAGAAAATTCTAATCTTCTAAAAGGTAGGGGAGGCGATATAATCACGTTCTGTTTATATACAATGGCCCAAAACATAGACTTCAGAATTTTGAATCATGGAACACTTCCTTAATGACAGATGCATTTATCACAATTTATACATATTGATATAACATACTAGAATATTAAATTCATTTACTATAGCATTAAGCCTACTGCAGATCATCCAGACTTTTCATTTTCAAGAATTACACCTGGGTTGATATATTTGCCATCTACTTGGTGTCCATTTGGTGCTTTTGTCTTTTGGGGGGATGGTGTCTTTATCCCAGAATCTGCCCCTCTCCCACACATCAGGGAGTCCGAAGGAAGTTTCTCAAGTTGGGTAAGGGTTTTGCCTACTGTCCTTTAAGATCCTCCTCCACTCAGATTCTATACTTCTATTAAAAATGGCAGTGTAGGGACCAGAGAATGGCATAATGGTTATGTTGCTGGACTCCCATGAAGTCGACTGTAGTTTGAGTCTTGGACCTGGCAGCTTAAAACTCATGCCAGGTGCATGTGCATACATGCCCAAGATCCTGAGAGGAGAATGGAGGAGAAGGGATTGTTATGTGGCCATCCCTTCTGGGGGCGATTTCTAGCTTTCTGTCTCTCTACCTCTCTCTGTCTTTCTGGCGAGTGCATGCACCATATAGCAAAACTCTCTCTCAAAAACAAACAAACGAACAAAGGCAGCTTAAATAATGTACTTAATAGAAAGAGAGATCTGGTCATTTCACTTTTACTTTTCCGTCTCTGAGACTGAACCAAGTCTGATCTCCAGTCTTTGATTGATAGTTATGTGGCTATAATCAAATTACTTAAACTCCCTAAGCTTATTTCTCCATCTGTGATAGGAGTCACTGGTGCCTGTCTCCCCCACTCTGGAATCCCAAGGTGAGGCTCAGTCAAAGAATGTCTACAGGAAGTGTACTTCTGTGTACAGCTGGAAGATTTTATCATCTTGCTGCTGTATTGGAAATAAAAATTAGGTAATTTCTGGAGGCCTAATTATAGTTTAGAATGAGACATTATACTTTTGATTTAATTTTTGGCCCCCATTCTAGCATTTATCTCCCCTTCTTTTGGTGAGAATACTCTGCTTTCCTTTTGGTAAATTTTCTTCTCTTGGGAATTTTAGTTTCTTCATCTATAAAATCGGAGCATTTTGAGCATCTGAGATCTTGTAGACTGAATAATAAAACATTTGAATGAGTAAAGCTCTTAGCACAATGTGAGGCTCCTTGTTGGTTATTGCCAAGGACAAGGTAACATATAGTTATGGTTAGTGCGTATTTGAAAACCTGACCTTGCTCTGTCAAACACATGGTTTACCCTTGGTCAGTTGGACTTTTTCAGCTCAGGAACATTAAACTGTGCTACCATCTATTTTTACTAGAAGAGCAAAATTCATTCTGCTCCTGAGTGATGGAACGAGGACAATCCAGCCAGGTCCTGTCTGACCTGTAAAGTTCAAATTAATTAATTCGCTCATTGAGCAAATGTTTATTGATGCCTTTGTGTCAGGCAATGTATGCTAAGTCTTTCACATATTTTTCTCATTTAATCCTCAGTACATATTAGGTGTTGGGCCTTGCTGCTTGTTTTCCAAATGCGGAAATGGAGCTCATAGAATTTAACCATCTTGCTCAAGATTATGTAGCTTGGATGTGGTAAGACTGAGATTTGAACTCAGAGCTGTCTGACTTCAAATCTATATTTTCTTCTCTCTGGCAGTTAGTTTTTCTGCCATGGGAAGAATAATTAGAAGCATATTTCAGCCTAGACTCTGGAGAGTGACTGTTCCTTTGTTCTTTCAGTAACATGCTGCTGTAATGAACAATGCTGTAACCATGGAGGATGTTGCGGGGGTGGAGGCATTTATTGGTTTTGTCGGTCTAATATGCCTTCCCGCTTCCTTCTCTTTGATAGTGGTGATGATGATGATGATAATAATAATAATATTAATAATAAAATAATTATGGAAGACTCTTTTCTTTGGGAGGCATACCCTATCTGCCCAATTAATGTATTCTTGTGGGGTTGTCATTTGCACAACCAGTTCCTCTGGCCACAGGGCTTTACCTCTGATCCAAGCCTAGCCAATCAGAGTACTCTTTTCACACGGCGATTTCTAGCTTTCTGTCTCTCTACCTCTCTCTGTCTTTCTGGCGAGTGCATGCACCATATAGCAAAACTCTCTCTCAAAAACAAACAAACGAACAAAGGCAGCTTAAATAATGTACTTAATAGAAAGAGAGATCTGGTCATTTCACTTTTACTTTTCCGTCTCTGAGACTGAACCAAGTCTGATCTCCAGTCTTTGATTGATAGTTATGTGGCTATAATCAAATTACTTAAACTCCCTAAGCTTATTTCTCCATCTGTGATAGGAGTCACTGGTGCCTGTCTCCCCCACTCTGGAATCCCAAGGTGAGGCTCAGTCAAAGAATGTCTACAGGAAGTGTACTTCTGTGTACAGCTGGAAGATTTTATCATCTTGCTGCTGTATTGGAAATAAAAATTAGGTAATTTCTGGAGGCCTAATTATAGTTTAGAATGAGACATTATACTTTTGATTTAATTTTTGGCCCCCATTCTAGCATTTATCTCCCCTTCTTTTGGTGAGAATACTCTGCTTTCCTTTTGGTAAATTTTCTTCTCTTGGGAATTTTAGTTTCTTCATCTATAAAATCGGAGCATTTTGAGCATCTGAGATCTTGTAGACTGAATAATAAAACATTTGAATGAGTAAAGCTCTTAGCACAATGTGAGGCTCCTTGTTGGTTATTGCCAAGGACAAGGTAACATATAGTTATGGTTAGTGCGTATTTGAAAACCTGACCTTGCTCTGTCAAACACATGGTTTACCCTTGGTCAGTTGGACTTTTTCAGCTCAGGAACATTAAACTGTGCTACCATCTATTTTTACTAGAAGAGCAAAATTCATTCTGCTCCTGAGTGATGGAACGAGGACAATCCAGCCAGGTCCTGTCTGACCTGTAAAGTTCAAATTAATTAATTCGCTCATTGAGCAAATGTTTATTGATGCCTTTGTGTCAGGCAATGTATGCTAAGTCTTTCACATATTTTTCTCATTTAATCCTCAGTACATATTAGGTGTTGGGCCTTGCTGCTTGTTTTCCAAATGCGGAAATGGAGCTCATAGAATTTAACCATCTTGCTCAAGATTATGTAGCTTGGATGTGGTAAGACTGAGATTTGAACTCAGAGCTGTCTGACTTCAAATCTATATTTTCTTCTCTCTGGCAGTTAGTTTTTCTGCCATGGGAAGAATAATTAGAAGCATATTTCAGCCTAGACTCTGGAGAGTGACTGTTCCTTTGTTCTTTCAGTAACATGCTGCTGTAATGAACAATGCTGTAACCATGGAGGATGTTGCGGGGGTGGAGGCATTTATTGGTTTTGTCGGTCTAATATGCCTTCCCGCTTCCTTCTCTTTGATAGTGGTGATGATGATGATGATAATAATAATAATATTAATAATAAAATAATTATGGAAGACTCTTTTCTTTGGGAGGCATACCCTATCTGCCCAATTAATGTATTCTTGTGGGGTTGTCATTTGCACAACCAGTTCCTCTGGCCACAGGGCTTTACCTCTGATCCAAGCCTAGCCAATCAGAGTACTCTTTTCAAACCAAAGGTTCAATCCCAAGGGTGGGCACATGGCCTAAATCAGCCAATTAGTTTCTTCCCTAGGGCTTATATACACTGGAGAAATAAGAAAAATTTTTTTCTGACTCTGAGATGTTAAATAAGGATTCTGGAAACAGCTATTTTTTCTTTCAGGAGCATGGAGTCTTGGGAAGTCAGAGAGGATGAGACTAACCTACAAAAGAAAACTGAGGAGTTGAATAGCTTAGAATTATTATTCAAGTAATACTGCTCTTTAGTTAGGAGTACTGGTAAATCATCACCTTTTTGGTTTTAAGTCTTGTAACTGATTGATTCAATATCCTTCCTACCACATATTTGCAGAGGCCCAGGGTCTGGGAAGAGACTTCATCAGTTATAAACTGGCAGTGAAGTCGTCATGGTACCAGATTGAACTTTTCTGTATGATTATTCGTTCACTGAATGTATTCCTTTGGGTACTGCTTAGTTTCTACACCTTCTGCCCCTATGTGCCTGGGACTATGCTCCAGGGAGGGGATCTGGCATAGAGGGCACAGATGCTCTTTGACTGACGATGTGCTTATATCCTGATATACCTCTTACAAGCTGAAAATATCAGTAAGTCCAAAATGCATTTGATACACCCAACCTATCAAACATCCTAGCTTAGTTTAGCCTACATTAAACGTGCTCAGAACATGAAAGTTAACCTACAGCTGGGCAAAATCGTCTAAAGCCTACTTTATACAAAATTTGGGATATCGTATGTAATTTATAAAATACTCTACAAAGTAAAAAACAGGATGATTATATGGACACTCAAAATATGGTTTCTACTGAATGTGTGTCTTTTGCACCATTATAAAGTAGAAAAAAATGTAAGTCAAACCATCATAAGTTGGAGACTATTTATGAAAGACACTGGGGCTGGGGACCCTGGGTGAGGTTGTTGCAGTCTCAATTCAGGAAAAGATGAAGAGAATGGAATTGGGGCAGAGGTGGTGGGAGTGGAGGGAGAAGATCAACTAGAAAGATATGGACAGTTAATGAGGGTACGGTGGAGAGGAATGGGGATGTGCACAGAATAACAGAACTAGAGGGTGCTGAACTGTGCTTGGAGGCCAGTACTCATTCATTCACCCCGACCTGTCTTCCAGGCACAGGCCTCAGCTAAGATGCTACCCTAGACACTCCTTTGCCAACTTGCCAGCCCCAAACAGATTCCCTGTCATGTGTTCTCATGTGATCTTCACCAACTGATGACAATCCATAAATAAGTGCTGTGAGTTATTTTGCCAAATGTCTGCCTCCCCCTTGGGAACCAGGCTGGTCTTGTTCACCACGGAGTCTCCAGCAAAACATCTAGAGCATATTAGGTTCTCAAAAATATTTGTAGAATCACTGAAGAATAAATGCTCAATCTGTAGGCTTCTGTTTCTCTTTATGAGCTTTATGGTCTAAGATCCTCATCTACCTACATTAGGACTTCCTGGCAAAAAGAGAGATGAACGGTGTAATCACTGTGATTCATACACATTTGATCTCAAGTCAGCTTTATTTTACTCAGCACAAACATACAAATGAAAAATATTTATGTGAACTTCAAGGATGATACATAAGAAATAAAGGTGCCTCTTAAAGCTATGGTGAGTGATAGCACATTTGCCATCAGAATCCAATCATGTCTGTTTAAGTTACTGTGGCTTGGAGAAGTTAGGGATGTGGGTCTTAGGGAAAAGACCTGGTCTCCATGCCTCTTCCTTGGGCAGCTCCCCCATCAAATGGCTGCTTCAATTTCCACCATTAAATGTTAGTTATATACATTTTTTTCAAGCCACAGGGTCCAGGACTTGAATTGGTAGTGTGGCATCCAGTTCCTTAATCACCATGCCACCTGTTGCCCCAAAAGTTAGTGATATTGTAAGTTGAGTTTTTTTGTTTGTTCTTGTTTTTTAGAGATTTTTTTTTAATAGGGTACATGCACTTGCCAGAGAGACAGTGAGAGAAAGAGAAGCAGAAATCTACCTCCGGTGGGGATTGGAGAGATGGCCA
>NW_006159972.1:915567-973314 GCF_000334495.1 Tupaia belangeri chinensis | reverse complement strand
TTCTCTTCTCAGGATTTTGGGTACACATATACATGCACCTGGAATGAGTTTCAAGTTACCCTGTCCAGGACTTGAACTGCAGTTGGCTACATGGGAGTCCAGTGCCTTCACCACTATTTCATTTGTTGGTCCTTAAGTTGAGATTTTCTGATCCCAATTAAATGTTTAGACTTCCTCTGAGGGTGTTGCACTCTGAGCTTTTGGGAGACACCGAACTCTCAGAGTAACTTTGTGACCTGAGAAAAGTTGGGAAATAAGTAAAGGCAGTCATAAGAAGGGGTAAGAAGGTGGCGCTAGAGAGAGAAAATGAGAGATAGAGGACAGACTTGGGTCTTAAACATAAGCCCTGACCTATTCTTTTCATTTTTTCCCCTTTTTCCATAAATAGCAGGAACCCAGGGCTGAGAGATAGAAATATGATGGAAATGTGCTTACTGTTACATCCCAGGACTGGGATGACAGTTGAAAATAATGCATAGTTCCCTCTGCATGGCCTCAGCATGGTCTCATGAAACTCTTCGCTCAGTGTGGGGCATTCAAACCATAATTATGGAGACAAGACTCTGACAAACATGATTTTATTTATTTATTTAATTGAATAGCCAGTAGAGAGTTCTTTTTTTTTTTTTTTCCTTTAAGATTTTTGCCATAGGGCGTGCATGCTTGCTAGAGAGAGACAGTGAGAAGGAAAGTGAGAGATCACTGCTCCCTCTCCTGCAGGGGATGGCTGCGCCTCCATCCTTTCTCCTCCATTCTTCTCCTGGGATTTTGGGAATGGGTGCACATATATCTGGTGTGATTTTCAAGTTGCCTGGTCTGAGACTTGAACTGTGGTTGGCCATGTGAGAGTCCAGTGCTGTATATACTATGTGAGAGTTCTTTGAAAAGCCACAGCTTAAACTGAGAGCTGGAAGATGAGCTGTGCAAAGAGCAGAGCATGCCTGACAGAAAAATTTCAAGGGCAAGTGTCCGAGGGCAGAGATGAGCTTTGTGGATTCAAGGGGCCAGTGTGCAGGGCCTTGTGAGCAGTGTGTGGAGTGAGTAGGCCTGGTACAAGGTTGGACAATCCTGGGGTGCAGAGGGCTTTGAAAAGAGAAAGTGACCCGCTTTCGTTTATGGTGACTTGCAGAAGTCACCCTCTTGCTGTGTGGATGAGGAATGTGATGAGTAGAAGAGAGACATGAGTAGGCTGTTGTAGAGGTCTGGGGAAGAGGTGATGAAAAGAGGGGGAAAGGGACCAGCAGTTAGCATAATGGCTATGTCGCTGGACTCCCATGTAGTTGACCGCAGTTCGAGTCCTGGACCCGGTAGCTTAAAACTCACGCCAGACACGTGTGCATGCATGCCCAGGATCCCAAGAGGAGAATGGAGGAGAAGGGATTATGGTGTGACCATCCCCCCTGGGGGGTGATTTCTTGCTTTCTGTCTCTATGTCTCTCCCTGTCTGTCTGGTGAGCGCATGCGCCCTATAGCGAAAACCTCTCCAAAAATAAATAAATAAATAAATAAATAAATAAATAAGTAAGAAAAGAAAAGAGGGGGAAAAGGGACTGGATTGGGAGCTTTTGATTTTGTGGTTGACTGACCTCAGGATCTTGTCCTCAGTTTCCCCATCTGCAAAATGATAGCTACTTTCGAATGTCCTTGTAGCTCTGGGTGTCATGGAGCGACTATTGGCTCTGGCCTTGTGAGCTTTTCCGAGGTCTGTGTCTGTTTGCTTTTACTCTCCAGGCTAGAAATCTTTACTGGAAAGAATTGTGATTTATGGCTTACAGATAAAATTTCCAACCTTCTAAAATTCTGTTAATATTTTAAGTGCGTGACTATCTTCTGTCCCTGCCTCTTGGTGGGAAGTGGTGGGTGAGGGTGTTACATTATTAATAAAATGTGAATACATTAAGGCATTTATTTTAATATAACTTATGTGGGAAACATGATCTCTTGTGGAGCTTCTGGCAAGCGGGTGGGAATGCATGTTTGCCCCAAACTTTGAAAGGCCTTGATCACGATGGGGCCTTTGTTTCACACAAAGCCCTTGACCCCTAGTGGTTTTGGTTCTGTTTACTCTTGGCAAGCATTTCGGGTTCAAAGGGAGAATCTTTAAAAGCTGCATTGGGAAAGTCTATAAAATCTTAACGCATCTTTGACATCAAATAGCTCTTTCAAAGCAGTGATTTGATGAAGTAAATAGGAATGCAGCACAAACCATATGGAACGTATTTTCCATAACTGCTCCGCACTTGAATAACAAAGGAGAAAAGTTCTTGGCAGAGGGATTTGGGGATTTTAATGACCCTTAAATAGTTGGCTCAGTAGCCAGATATGTTTTACCAGGCTGAAAACCCCAAGGATAGGACCCTGTCTTTCTCTTTGGCAAACATAAGCTAACATGATGTTGCTGTTCGTGAAACGATGTTTGCGCCTCACTGCAGAAAGCTTAATTCACCCTGATTTCCTTAATTATCCACCCCTCCCCCCAACTGGCATAACTCCCAGCATGCCTCAGAGCATCATTTTCTGATTTGAGACACTAAGCTGTTTATGATGATTCCACAGAAACATTCTTAATTATTTGAAATTGGGATCAAAGAGTTGAAGCATTGATCAGAGGGTGTCTTGTTGGGGCTGGTGTGGGGCAGGAGGTTTAGTCTTCTTTTTTTTTTTTTAATTTATTTTTTATTTTTTATCTTTTTTTTTTGGAGAGATTGTTCACTGTAGGGCGCGTGCGCTCGCCAGACAGACAGAGCGAGACATAGAGACAGAAAGCGAGAAATCCCCCCCCAGGGGGGATGGTCACGCCGCAATCCCTTCTCCTCCATTCTCCTCTCGGGATCTTGGGCACGCACGCACACGCGCCCGGTGTGAGTTTTAAGCCACCGGGTCTGGGACACGAACCACGGTCGACTATGTGGGAGTCCAGCGACATAGCCATTACGCTAACTGCTGGTTCCCGGAGGTTTAGTCTTCTTTTTTTTTTTTAATTTATTTTTTATTTTTTATCTTTTTTTTTTGGAGAGATTGTTCACTGTAGGGCGCGTGCGCTCGCCAGACAGACAGAGCGAGACATAGAGACAGAAAGCGAGAAATCCCCCCCCAGGGGGGATGGTCACGCCGCAATCCCTTCTCCTCCATTCTCCTCTCGGGATCTTGGGCACGCACGCACACGCGCCCGGTGTGAGTTTTAAGCCACCGGGTCTGGGACACGAACCACGGTCGACTATGTGGGAGTCCAGCGACATAGCCATTACGCTAACTGCTGGTTCCCGGAGGTTTAGTCTTCTTTTTTTTTTTTAATTTATTTTTTATTTTTTATCTTTTTTTTTTGGAGAGATTGTTCACTGTAGGGCGCGTGCGCTCGCCAGACAGACAGAGCGAGACATAGAGACAGAAAGCGAGAAATCCCCCCCCAGGGGGGATGGTCACGCCGCAATCCCTTCTCCTCCATTCTCCTCTCGGGATCTTGGGCACGCACGCACACGCGCCCGGTGTGAGTTTTAAGCCACCGGGTCTGGGACACGAACCACGGTCGACTATGTGGGAGTCCAGCGACATAGCCATTACGCTAACTGCTGGTTCCCGGAGGTTTAGTCTTCTTTTTTTTTTTTAATTTATTTTTTATTTTTTATCTTTTTTTTTTGGAGAGATTGTTCACTGTAGGGCGCGTGCGCTCGCCAGACAGACAGAGCGAGACATAGAGACAGAAAGCGAGAAATCCCCCCCCAGGGGGGATGGTCACGCCGCAATCCCTTCTCCTCCATTCTCCTCTCGGGATCTTGGGCACGCACGCACACGCGCCCGGTGTGAGTTTTAAGCCACCGGGTCTGGGACACGAACCACGGTCGACTATGTGGGAGTCCAGCGACATAGCCATTACGCTAACTGCTGGTTCCCGGAGGTTTAGTCTTCTTGATGTGAATAACACTCCTGATTGGGTGTGGGAGTTATCAATAGCAGGTTCCCAGATCTATTATAATGACAGGACCATGCCACATTGGAGCTGTTATGGTCAAGCTCTGGTTCTGATTACGAAAGAACCTCCCTGTACTTAAACACAGATATTGCATACCTGTGTTGACTTCCTTTCAAAGTCATCTTGAGCATCTGTGCCTGGTTTCTTCACATGTCGCCCCTTGCTTGAGACTTTTGTGTGTGGGCATGCAGGGTGGTTCTCATCTCAAGACAACCTCAAAACTAGTTGGAGTTATTTTTGTGCACTGATAGCTGGCTTCTGGGTCTCCAATAACCTTCCCCAAGAAGAGTCATAAATTTGCAATTTCAGATGAAAAGGGCCTTCAGAGAGATCCAGTCTAGCACTCCCCTTTCAAAGATGAGGAAACTGAGGGTTAGAGAATGGAAGTGGTGTATCCTAGGGCACCTGGTTCAGTCAGTCTTAAGACCAAGACCAGAATCTACCTAGTTCATCAGCAGTTTGAATCCCAAGTAACTTTGGTTTACAAAAATAAAAAAGGTGCACACAGAGTAAAGATTTCCCAAGACAATAAATGTTCAAAAGCATGCATTTCAGGAGGGGATGGGCTAATGAAGGAGAACAGACCACACATCAAGCTCTAAGCTGGCCCTGCCCTGTGCTGTGTTGCTAAGTGGCCCATTAAAAAACAAAAACAAAATACAAACAAACAAAATACCAACCAAACCAAAAAAAAAAGTGAAGATAGAGAAGTGAAATAACTTTTGCTTGTCCTTCCTGAGATATAAACACTAACCCATGCTAAGCAGGGTCTTAAGTCTGTTGGGTCTGGCCCCTCCAGACACAGGTTCCAGTGAAGGGCCTTGCCATATGGCAGGCTGCTCTAACAGAATACCAGAGACAGACAGGCTTATAAACAACAAATGTTGATTTGTTACCATTCTGGAGGCTGGAAGTCCAAGATCAAGGTGCCAGCATGATTGGGTTCTGGTGAGAGCTGGCTTCGTGCTTCATAGAAGGTTGACTTTTTCCAGTATTCTCACATGGTGGAAAAGGTGAGAGATCTCTCTGTGAGGCCTCTTGTCAGAAGACAGTAATCTCATTCAGGAAGGATCCATTCTCATGACTTAGTAACCTTCCAAAGGCTCCCACCTCCTAATACTACCACCTTGGGTAAGAATGTTGGCATCTCAATTCTGGAGGGGATATTAACATTCAGAACACAGCAAGTGAGTTTGGAGGCTTGGTGGTCTCCTGGCTATCTGGGGCTCTGTCTCTCCACTGGATCTGGTGACTGGATCACTGCCTTTCCCACATCTTGTCACCTGGAGCAGACTCTGCACATTTCTCTGAGCCTGGTAGGGACCTTGAGAATAAATCCATTTTTCTTTCCTTGCTAGTAGATGAATATGGTTGAAAACATGTATCTCTGTGGACCTGGAAGAAGTAGCACAGGAAAAGGAGGCCCAGACAAAAGTCATAACAGGTACTGGGTAGACTATTTCCTTTTAAAAATTAAATTTAAGTGCTATTTTACTTAAAAAATACCCCCCCCAACAAAGAAAAAAATAACAGCAACAACAACAACAAAACCCTAAACAGCAAGAACAACAACAAAGACACACAGTGATTCTATGTTTTTCTGCCTAGTGTCAGGTGTAGGTGGGGCTGGTGATTGTCACCCACGGGTGCCATTGCTCTTTCTAAGCACTCCTTGCTTTTTCTTCACTTTCCTCTACCCACAACCCAGCCAGTGCCTGTGGGAACTTCCCTCTGACTGACCACTGACCCCTCCCCCCCATCTTCCACCCTATCAGCCACAGGGTTGTGCTGGGTGGATGAGCAGTCCATCAAAAACAAGAAATAACAAAGGGAAAAGAGAGACCAACCAGAGCACTTGGAGGGACCTGAGGTTGAGAAACAGGGAGGGAAACGAATGAGAAGAGGAAGGGGCCAGGGGAACCTAGGACTAGTTGCCAGTCAACCCCAGGGATAGTTCTGGTTTTCCTTCCCTGTGTTACAACTTCCTGATCCTTCTTGAGATGACCTGGAAATTGCTCAGTCCTAGTTTTGGGTCATGCCTATTCTTGAACATAGTTTCTAGACTTTTGTTCCTTAGTCCAGAGGCTAAGAAGTCCTAGAACTTTCTCTTTTTTTAGAGGTTTTTGTTATAGGGCACATGCACTTGCCGGAAAGACAGAGAGAGATAGAGAGACAGAAAGTGAGAAATCAACCCCCCCTCCCCGCCCCCCGGGAGGATGGCTATGCCACAATCCCTTCTCCTCTGTTCTCCTCTCAGGATCTTGTGCACGCATGCACACGCACCTGGTGTGAGTTTAAGCTACCGGATCTGGGACTCGAACTGTGGTTGACTACATGGGAGTCCAGTGACATAGCCATTACGCTAACTGCTGATCCCCTTTCTTCCTTCCTTCCTTCCTTTCTTTCTTTCTTTCTTTCTTTCTTTCTTTCTTTCTTTCTTTCTTTCTTTCTTTTTTTTTTGAGAGGTTTTTGCTATAGGATACATGTGCTCGCCAGAAAGACAGAAAGAAACAGAGACAGAAAGCAAGAAATCACCCCCCGGGGGGATGGCCATGCCATAGTCCCTTCTCCTCCATTCTCCTTTTGGGATCTTGGGCAAGCACGTACACACGCCAGCTGTGAGTTTAAGCTACCAGGTCTGGGACTAGAACCGTGGTTGATCATGTGGGAGTCCAGCGACATAGCCATTATGCACTGCCGGTCTCAAAAAAAAGTCCTAGAACTTTCTATCAGCTCAAATCCTAGAGCAAGGGAGGGAAGTTATTCCTGGGGCTCAGGATATCCAGCTGTTCCTGGATATGCTCTTGAATAGCTCTAGATCTGGAAGCATTGAACAGAGTGAGGGATGATGTGGACTTGAGAGAGAACTGGGTTGAAACCGAGTGGATTTGCACTATTTCAGGCCTGTTAATTAAACATTGTGATTATAAATGTGAATCTTCACAGGAAGTAGATTTATTGTACCTCATTACCAGATTTTATACACTCCACTTGGGCGAGACTGATGTTCTGTATTATAAAAGAATGCAGGATTTTATGGTCCAAAACCTTCAGATATTAAGAGAGAAACATTTAGAAATGACAGTTGTAAGACCTGAGGTGGCACTTACAGGCTCCTGATGAGATGCTAAAGTCAAATAGTTCAAAACATCTCAAGCCGAAAGGATTCGACTTGAGCTCACTTTGAACCAGGATAAGCATTTGTACCTCTAAAGGCTTGTGGACTTCATTTTTCACTTCTCCTGAAACTTGTCCATCTGATTTTTACAGGACCCATTCTTTTTTTTTTTTTGGAGAGATTTTCACTGTAGGGCGCGTGCGCTCGCCAGACAGACAGAGAGAGACATCGAGACAGAAAGCGAGAAATCATCCCCCAGGGGGGATGGTCACGCCGCAATCCCTTCTCCTCCATTCTCCTCTCGGGATCTTGGGCACACACACACACGCGCCCGGCGTGAGTTTTAAGCCACCGGGTCCGGGACACGAACCGCGGTCAACTACGTGGGAGTCCAGCGACATAGCCATTACGCTAACTGCTGGTTCCCAGGACCCATTCTTTAATACTTAGCTACACTCAGCATGAGCTGTAGCACTTCCATACAACTCTGTGTGTGTTCATATGTGTGTGTATTATAAAATACACACACATGGGACTCAGAACAGGCTACCCCAAGTTGGCACATTAGTATTTGAGAAATCAGCAGAAATAGGAAGGTCTTTCTGACATTCTCTTACTCTTTTTTTCTGAAGTGGGCTATAAAATCTAGAAAGAATTTTCTGACTTTCTTCCCTGGAGAAAGACCTTCATGTATACTACACCATATCCAAAGAAAAGGAAAATTCTTGTTTCCTTATTTCTAGAGACCCAGGGACACAGAGAAGAAACTGAAGAGGTAGATCTATGTTTTCTCCAGTTTATTACCATTGGACTATACCTCGTTTGTTCAATCATTCTCCTCTGCAACTACCCACTTAGGGTGCATGCACTCACCAGGAAGTTAGAGAGAGAGAAAGAGAGAGAGAGAGAGAAAGAGAGAAAGTGAGAGGGAAAGTGAGAAATCACCTCCTGGGGGGATGGCCATGCCACAATCCCTTCTTCTCCATTCTTTCCCCAGGATCATGGGCATGTACACACGTGCCCAGAGTGATTTTTAAACCACTGGGTTTGGGACTCAAACCATTGTCAGCCATGTGGGACTCCAGGGACATAACTGCTATACCATCTGCTGCCAGCTCCCCCCCCCCATAAGAGTTTTTTTGCCATAGGGCGAGTGCACTTGCTGGAGAGAGAGAGAGACAGAGACAGAGACATTGAGAGGGAAAGTGAGAAATCACCTTCCAGGGGGATGGCCATACCACAGTTCCTTCTCCTCCATTCTCCTCTTGGAATCTTGGGTACACATGCATACGTGCCCAGCGTGACTTTCAAGCCAACAGGTCTGAGGCCTGAACCATGGTGAACCATGGAGGAGTCCAATGACGTAACCATTATGCCATCTGCTGACCCCACAACTATCTACTTTTCCCTCAAACAACATAAAAACACACAGATTTCTGTTTCTTTGTTTTCACATGTAAAACTTGTCATGTGAAACTTATATTAAATATATTTGTATACTTTTTGCATTAATCTAGTTTTTTGGTTATAGGGGCCTCAGCCACGAACCTAACAGTGAGTGAGAAAAGATTTCTTCACTCCTGTTGTTTTTATGTATGTGTATATGTATGTATTATGTATGTAAGTGTGTGTGTATATATGAGGGGACTTTAATATATTCACACAAAAATGGAATTAAAGTGGACGTTTCTTTTGGTTAAAAAATTGAAGTTCAAGTCTACTTTTTATAATGCTAATTTTCTATAAACTTTTTGAAGTCCTTTCATATATGAAGGTAGGTAGGTGGTGTGTATATGTATGTAGGTAGGGGTATATATGTGTATAAGAAGGTAGATTTGTGTTTGTAGCTAGGTGTGTGTTATATATATATATATATGTAGGTAGGTGTTGTGTGTATATAGGTGGGTAGGTTATTTGTGTATATTTGTACATAGGTAAGTGTATATATGTAGGTAAGTGTATGTGTATATCTATGCATGGGTTAGGTAGATGTGTGTAAAATTTAAGTATAATTTTTATCAAAAACAATTGATTAAAATGTCAAGTAGTTCTGGGATCATAATGAAAAATAACAGATCCCTGACAAATTCCTTCTCACTCTGATTCCTAATCCCTGGAGAAAACAGCTTGAAACTCTTTACATTCTGAATGACCACAGTATACTGCTATTTCTTTTTCCTCTTTTTCTTTCTCTGTGTTAGACAATATCTATTGTCTTCTCACTGTGGAAGATAAAGGTTTAGCTGTCTTCTGCCATCTCCCACTCCCACACATGCATACTCTGTCTCCTTCTCCTCCCAATGTATTTATCACACATTCTGATTAAATAAACAGCCAATATTTTTGTTTTGACCATGTAAATATCATTCATGGTTTGGCATGTATTTTATGATTACATTTTCTTTTGTGTGCCATTTAGTCTAGAGTTAAAATCATTGCTTTGCATGTTCCTTTGCTGGGTGTCTATATGCCTATCACTCATTTACCCTCCGAGACTTCATGAGGTCAAACCCATGGAAGGCAAACACACTTAGTTGACATACCTAGTTGATCTCACTCAGCACTTGGTACCTGCTGCCCTGCCACTCCAGTCTGCCAGGGTTTCTCTATGGGCTTGCTGTCCAGTTCTTGTTCTAGAACTTCTTTTACCATAGGCCTGGAAATGCCTCCTGCCCCTCCCCCCTCCAGTTTACTGAATTAGATCTTCTGTTTCTTGAATCCCATCGTCTTCCTCTTCCTCTTCCGGATTTATTCTTTTTTGGATAAATAACTTTCTCTAGAATTTCTTTTTTGTTTTTGGAGAGGTTTTTGCTATAGGGTACATGCGCTCGCCAGAGAGACAGAGACAGAGAGACAGAAAACAAGAAATCACCTCCCAGGGGGATGGCCATGCCGCAATCCCTTCTCCATTCTCCTCTCGGGATCTTGGGCACACACGCACATGCGCCTGGCGTGAGTTTAAGCCACAGGGTCCGGGCCTCGAACTGCCATTGACTACATGGGAGTCTAGTGACATAGCCATTACACCAACTGCTGGTCCCCCTCCTCTAGGATTTCATGGATGATATATCTTTAAAAACCAAGTCTCAAGAAAATCTCTTTTCCTATCTGAACACTGGGTTGATAATTACCTGGGTATAGAATTCTAGGCTGCAAATATATATGTATTTTTTTCAGAATTTTGAATTGTCTTCTAAGTGCCATTATTGCTATTGATGACAGTTTGGGTTCTTTTGTATATGATCTGCTTTTCCTTTTTGGAAGCTTTCAGTACTTTTTTATTTTTATTTCTCTTCTGGTGTGGTGTTATATCACAATATTGAGCCTCAGTATTGATCTTTTTCCTGTCATTGAGCTGAGCTCAATGACTTCTTTTCATCTGGAAATGCATGTTCTTTGGGGAATTCTTTTATTTCTTCAATAATTTTCACCTCTGTTTTCTTCTAATTTTACTTTCTAGAACTTCTAGTATCCACATATTGTTTTCTCCTAGATCATCTAATTTTCTTACTTTTTCTCTTCTGTTTTCAATCCTTCTGTTCTTTTTAGTTTTGTTATTATTTTCTTCAGAAAGTATCATTTCTGTTTTGTAGATACAGTATTTTCTCTCTTCACAGAAACTAAAATCGTGAATTTTTTCTACTTATTCCTGTTCTACTTCCTTTACTATTTCTCTTTGCTTTATTTTGAGAGACTTTTCTCAAATGCTTGGAGAGCCCCCCCCCCACACCACCCCTTTTCTCTCCCTCCACTTCCCCCAGACAGGATTTTTCTTTTACAATCCTTCTGCCTCAGCCTCCATACTGGAATTACATCATGCCCAGTTTTTTTTTTTTTTTTTGCTATAGGGCATGTGTGCTTGCCAGAAAGACAGAGAGAGACAGAGAGATAGAAAGCGAGAAATCACCCCCCCCAGGGGGGATGACCACGCCGCAATCCCTTCTCCTCCATTCTCCTCTTGGGATCTTGGGCATGCACGCACACGCACCTGGCATGAGTTTAAGCTGCCAGGTTCGGGACTTGAACCGTGGTCGACTATGTGGGAGTCCAGTGACATAGCCATTGTGCTTACTGCTGGTCCCCCCAGCTATTTTTTGCACAGGGCCTCACTATGTTACCCTGGCCAGCCTTGAATTTGTGATTCTCCTGCTTCAGCCTCCCTGGGATTACAGGTGCATGCCACCACACCTGGTGGGTTGAATGAGGAATCAAACCTGGCCTTTCCATGTGGTTCCAGTCAGCAGAACACAACATCTTAGCCCTGTTGTTGAGTGATTCTTAGATGTCCACACATAGTTTGGGGGAAATGTCAAACTGACAATAAGGATTATTAGTGTGGTTTAGCAGAATTTGTGAACTAGAGCCTTCCTGTCCAGGGATAGAGCCATGGCCTTGCACTTTCTCTGCCCTTCTCCCTGCAGCCCAAATATTATCTATAGGTCTTTTTCCTTGAACTGGTATTTTGCTTAGGGAGGAGTTTTCTAATCTCCTGACTGTTGAGTCAAGCTGGGCTGTGTGTGGTTCTGTAGATTCTCTGAATGGGATGTCAACTTTTGCTTATTCTTCTCGTTTTTCATAAGTTGTCCCTGTTGACTTTGAATGCTGGGCATCTCTGCTTCCCTGTCCCCAGAGAGCAACAGAATTGAGTCTGCTGCTGGATTGAGGAAAGGACAGCCATCTGACTGAAAGTTAAGAGGGAGAACCTGAGACATGGAAACTCCTTACACAGATCATCAGCGAATTATCCTGTTTTCATTCTCATCTGCCTATTCCTTCTTTAGAGCTTCCTACTTCTGAGGCTATCTAGGATTCTAAGGTCACATCAGATATAACCAGTGGGCTTCCTCTAGGATTTTTGGCCACTTACTCAGCCTCAGTTGTGGTGGCAGTGATCTGCTCCATTGCTTCTGGGCAGTTTGGTCACCAGAGGCTGACCAGCTGCATGCCCTACCTTTCCCCATCATTTCCTTACCTAAATGGGGTACTGGTACCCAAAGCCAGCCTCAGGAAATATCCAATCAGGAGAAAGAAATGCATTTTCAGTAACTTTCTCCTGACTTCACCCACCTGGTTGTGTGAGCACAAATGAATCCACTGTGAAATGTCGGGTGTGTAGACATTCTAGGATACCCTCACCTGGAGTCTTACCCCCTACTTGTCCATCCTTTCTCTGGCTTTATGAAGAGCCTTCTTACTACCATTCTTTCATTTTTTTTCAATGTATACATGGAAACTTAAGATTAATTAATCTATTTTTATTTTGCAATAAATCAGAAGAAAACTAGGAGAAGCTGGAAAGAAAATGCCCTGAGCAACAATTTTGTTTTCAAGACTCAAAAACTACATGATACAGAAATGCAGCTGGGGGGTGTGAGCTCATTTTGTTCCCTTGAGCCACATTTTCTTGCCTCAGTATGATATCAAACCCAGTGGGCAGTTCTTTAGGCAGAGGGAATGACTGTCATTCTTCCATGTGGGTGTCTCCTATTCCTTTCTGCTTTCCTGTGTGGTGTGATGAAGGGCAAAGACCTTACTTATCTCTGTTACTCCAGTACCCAGAGAAGTGTTAGGTGTGGGTTAAATGTCAAAAAATATTCATGGAATCGGTTGACTAGGAGTCTTCAGACATCTCCCTAGGGACCTGCATGCCTGGAGGCATCAACCTTTCAAGCAAGCAGAGTGGAGGGTCTATTAAAACAGACATTGCTTATAAATATGAAATGGGTCTTTCAGCTGTGAACAGGTCTTGCCTGTCAGGAGCAGGAACTCTGTTGTTTCCCTCCAAACAGCAGTGGCATGGTTAAGGGGTGAATGGAAACTTGATCTGATAGTCCTTCCAGTCCAGGAAAACTCTTCCCCCCTGACCTCACATGCTTCAGAATGTCTTTTTGACTTGGCAGCTCCCCATAGTATGCTGGTCCTTCTAGATATGCTATCAATCCCAGGAACAACATCCTTTTTTTTAAGAGAGAGAGATTTTGCTATAGGGGGAATGTGCTCATTAGAGAGATAAAGAGAGATAGAGAGACAGAAAGCAAGGAATCACCCCTGGGGGATGACCACACCACAATCCTTTCTCCTCCATTCTCATCTTGAGATCTTGGGCATGCATGCACACACACCTGGTGTGAGTTTTAAGTCACTGGGTCTGGGACTTGAACCATGGTCAATTACATGGGAGTTCAGTGACATAACCATTACGCCATCTGCTGGTCCCAGGAATGGCATCTTTATCTCCTTCCAGTGCCAAGTTTTATTGTTCCCTGCAGAAACAGATCCACACCAGTGTTAGATGAGTCAGTCTTGCCATTTAAACCATGCCATTTCTTAGGTTCAAAAACAAATATGTAAAATACATAAATCGTTAAATGTAATAATAAAATAAACATCGGTCACCCAAATCTTGATATAAAGAAAATTACAAGACCAATGCCACTGAAACTCTGAGTCCCTTCCACATACATAATTGCATGTATAATTTCTTGATTTTGTATGCATCATTCACCTATGGGGGGCAGGGAGAAAGAATCCATAGAAAATGCATGTTATGAAAAAAAATCATGAATTTCCAAGTTTTTTCTTACACCAAGTAAACTCATACTTTAATTCCTATCTCTGTAAACTTTTTGGATTTTCCTTGTATTTTTCTTTAAAACATTTTATATCAATCTTCCTAAACAATATTGTTAGACATTTTTATTTGAGTTTAATTTTAGAAAACTTATACTGTAAGGATTCTTATGCAACTTGCTTTTATTCTTGTGCTATTAAGTTTGTGAAGTTCATTCATGATCATGTGTGCTGTCCTTTGTTTCTTTTTCACTGCTATATACTATCCCATTGGATGACCTACAAAAATTTATTTCTCTGTTCTTCTATTAATGAGTATTTGTGTGGTTTCCTGTCTTTCATAGGAAAAAAAGGTGCTATAAAAATTGTTGTAAACATATCCGTGTACACATCTGGAATTTACGTGAGAAGAGAATTACTGGGCCTATGTAGCAGTCAGACTAAACTCTAGTTTGAGCTAATAAGCTAATGGCAAATTGTTTTTCAGAGGACTTGAGTCAATTTATACTTTTCTTAATAGTGTATATGATTTCCAATTAGTATACATCTTTACTAGAACTTTACATTGTCAGATTCTTTAATTGGGTGTATTATATAAAGAATACATTCTAGCTTGTTTTCAATTTAAATTTTCTTTATTACATAATGATGTATCTTTCCAAAAGGTTATTAACAATGTTAGTTTCCTTTCTTGAGAATATCTGTTCAAGTATGTTCCATAGTTTTGGTTTGGATTGTTTGTCTCATTGATTTTTATGAGTTAAATACATATTATGGATTCTAATAATCTGGTCTCATGTATAGGTGGTAAATATTATTCCCACTTTGAGCCACGTTTTACTTTCTCTTGAATTTCCTGATAAACAGTTGTTAATTTTAGTGTAGTGGAATTCATCAATCTTTTCTTCTTTTCTTGAATGGTTTACTTTTCCATGTGGATAATCAATTCAATTGTCCCAGCACTAATTATTGATTAATCCTACTATCTCTCACCTGAAAAATTGGCTCTGTCAAAACAAATTGCATGCATATATACAACGGATCTATTATTTAGCTCTCTATTCCATTAGTCAGATTGTCTGTAGGTGAACAGTATCACATTCTCCACTGAGTTAAGATGGTCTTCTAATAATTCTTGATGACTGGTGAGAATAAGGTCCCCTACTGTTGATCTCAGCAATATCTTGACTATTTTTATTCCCATGTATGTTCTTAAAAATTCTTCAAGATACACATGATACCACTATCACACCTAAAATGCAATAATGTCACATATTGTCAACAAAGACAACTCACATTAAAAAAAAATATGTTTGAATCAAGATTAAGTAAAGTCCATCCCAAAAGTTTTTCATTGTCTGGATTTTGCTATCATATCACTATAGTGCCATTTAATTTGCTTCCCTGTTCACTGTATTTCTTGTTATTAATTAGTCTGAGACTCTATCAGATTTCTGTTCATTTTGGGGAGCAGAAGAGGCAAGACTGCTTCACAGGTGGTAGTTCGCACTTCCACCAGGAGGCATATACTATTTAGTTGTCTCCCTTTTATGTTAATAGCAGTCATTGATCATCATGGCCTTCATTCATTAATTCACTAGAAATTACAAAATGGTGGCTTCTAGTTCTATCAATTCCTTTTTACTTACTTCTTAGAATTATTTTTTGGGGAGAAATCTCCCCTAGTTAACTATTTTGTTACCTTGAGGTACAATTTATAAGTGAAAAATAAGACAAATGCTTGATTTTTTTTTCTGTTTATTAGTTTTCAAAATAGTGACTTGGTCCCTTAGTAGCCTCCAAAGGCAGCAACTAGGTTTTAAAAAATATTAGGGCAGGGTGGTGGCGCAGAGGTAACACAACTGGACCTACGGGGAAGAGGTCCTGTGTTTTCATCTCAGGATTCCCTGATCACAGGGGGATACACATTGTGTTTGTGATCCAGGCTGGCTGAGACTGGGGGTGAATCACAGCATGAGGACCTTGTTGTTGGGTGCTTGACACTCTCTTTCTCTTTCTTTCCTCTCGTTCTGTCTAATTTATGGAAGAAATAGGTAAATAAACTTTAAAAAAAATCCTGCAGTGGTCATGCACCACTCAAGAGAAGCCAGATCCACACAACAACTGTGATTCTAATTCCTGGCCTGGTTGGCCTGAAACATGCCAGACATGCACATGAGTACCCAAGATCTGCTGAGCCAGAGGACTGGAGGAAAGGGTTTGCAGTGTGACCAGACCCTTTGGAGGTGCCCCTCTCTCCCTTGTGCATGTGCCCTATCATGAATAAAGAAGAAAATATTTTAAAGAAGTATTATTATGAATTCAATGGCTAAATCTATTAGCTGTAGTTTAATCCATTGTAGTTATTATTGTCCCTACAGTCCAAACTGTACTATCTTTGGCTAACAGGAACTTCTTCAAGTCAGCAATCCATTTACACGATCCTGGAATCTCTGTTAGCTTCTTTGTAATCTGAAATTACAAATGTTCTAGGCTCATCTTGGGTGTTTCCTATCCCAGACTTGGAATCAACCAATTATCCAGGAAGTCCTGGTTCCTATTAGTGTAGACTGCTATTTATAAAAATGATACTCTAGGCTTTAAAAATCCTTATTACTATTGACTTAGTCATTGTTTCTGGATAGTTTTAGTGGACAGAGCTAGAGAACACACACACACACACACACACACACACACACACACACAGGGTTTTTGAAAAGTTTGTAGAAAGTGTATTTAAAAAACTAAGCGTGGATTTTTTACTAACTTTGTGAAGACTCCTCACATATATATGTATTAATGATACATTGTGGGTTCTTACACTTTCAACTCAAACTTGTGATTACATGATTTTATTTAACCTCATCAGTCATACTTCTTATATCCCCCCTCCTCCATGGCATTAATGTCACTTGCATTCTCACCAACATGAAAGTGCACGAAAGTATTATTGTCCCATGTATTTTTGGAAAACTTTTGAATGAGAATTGGCATCTCAGTGTAGTTTCAAATTACATTTGTCTTATTTTGAGTAAACTGTACATCCAACACACACTCACATACATACATTTTTTTATAAGTCAACTTGTCAAGTTTTATAATTACCTTACTGAGAATTTTATTAGACTAGCATAAAATATACAGATAAATTTTCCCCAAATTGAATCTTCCTGCCCATGATCATTTCCTCATGTATTTTGGTCTTCAGTATCTTTCAATAAATTTTTCTGATCACTTTCGCAAAGGTTTTGAGCATATTCTGTTAGACTCTCCTAGGCCCTTTATGTATTTTGTTGCTATTTTAAATGGTATCTTTAACCATTTTCATTTTTATCTATTTATGGTGAAAAAAATATATTTGGTTTTGTACATTTGTTAAATGATGAATGATTTGTCTAGTTTTCCTATTCTAAAAATTATAGATTATTTTGGGTTTTTCACAGACAGTCTTCTACGAATAATGACAGTTTTGATTTTTAAAAAAGAATTATTTTTTTTATTATTATTTTCCATTTGCCTTAGGGAACCTGTGCTCACTAGAGAGATACAGATAGAATGAGAGAAGGAAGAGAAGCAAAGTGATAAAGCAGACAGCCAGGTCCAGGATTCAAACTGTGGTCAGCCACGTGGGAGTCCGGCCCCTCAACCACCGTGTCACCTACTGGCCTCAGTTTTTATTGATTTATTTGGAGAGGTTTTCGCTATAGGGCGCATACGCTTGCCAGACAGAGAGAGACAGAGAGATAGAAAGTGAGAAATCACCCCCTCCCCAGGGGGGATGGCCACGCTGCAATCCCTTCTCCTCCATTTTCCTCTCGTGATCTTGGGCGCACATGCACCCGTGCTGTGCGTGAATTTTAAGTCACCCCGTGTGGAACGAGAACTGTGGTCAACTATGTGGGAGTCCAGCGACATAACCATTACACTAACTGCTGGTCCCTCCCAGTTTTTATTTTTTATTCCAGGCTTTCTGTATTTGATTTCTTTTTTGTGTTTCTTAATCTGCTGCTGAGGACCTTTTGAATGACATTGATCATACACCACAATCTTAGGTTATCTGTCAGGTGTCCCCTGTCTGGCCTGGGAGCAAAAATTAAAAGAAAAATTTTATTTTTCTTTGCTTTCTCTATACCCCCATCTCTGTTTAGGTTTGACTTTTGTTTAATGAAGACCTCAGCTTAAGTTTTTCCAGTAGACTTGCAGCTGTGGAGCCTTCCATAGTTTTACTTAGTCAATCCAGATGGGCAGAGGAGAATGAAATGGGGTTTCTTAGACCTCACATCAGTAGGAGCAAGACAGGCTGTGAGTCAGGCAAGCACTGAGATAGGGATCCTTGAGCTAGAGATGGGATGAGTTGATGGGGGTGAACCTGAAGAGCAAGGAGTCTTATGTCTGAATTTCTTGAGGGCTAGATGTAAGAAGTCATTCCACAGTTATCAAGACAAAGGAGGCAGAGACTCCCCAACAATGGCAGAGAGCAGTAGCAAGTGCCTGGATTTAGGTTGTGTTGTCTGGATATTATTTCATCAACCTAAGGTCAGAGTCAGAGTGCTTAAACTCAAGTTCAGCACTGTAGGGGCCAAATGTGTACATATGCAAAGCTCCTAGCTCATGTCCTGGCATGCAATAAGAGGTCAAGAGACAGTGGTTCTTGGCAGGTGCAGCACTGAATGTCTATGGGGGTGCTCTACCTGCCAAGAACTGGTGTTTATTGAGCTCCCATTGCATGCCAGGACATGAGCTAGGGGCTTTGCTCTCTATTAGATGTGGGCTCTACTGCCAACTCAATGCTGCTCCCCATGTGCCATGGCCCTAAGGTGCTCACAGCAAGCCTGTCATAGCACCCATTCTGGATAACAGCCCTCTAGAGGCTGCTCTTATTTCCCTGATCTGTGGATTCTCAGCTCTGTATGGGAATGAAAGTTGACAGTGGCCTTGTTGACATGATCTAGTGTCCTTCTCCAGTTTCTGGGCACAACTTAGGCTGTAAGCCCCATCAACAAGCTAACTTCTGGTCTCCACAGGGACTGGGGGATCTGTGTAGCCAGGGCCAAAGTTGTTTCAGTCATAGTTTGGTTAGTATTTTTGTCTCAATCCCCCAGAGAACAGATGAACAGTGCAAAGTCCCAGGATCCCCCACAGCTGAGCCACATGAAATCACGGTGGTCCTGGTCTGGAATCTGCTATTTGCTGTTTGACCTTAAGCAAGTCTTCTCCTATCTTTGGCCCTCAACTTTCCTGTTTCAACTTTCTGGGATTCTCTGACCAAAGACTGGATACCCCCTTCCCAGAGACCCTCCCCCAGGCAGGCGCCTGACTGTGGGCAGTGCCTTTCTGCTATAAAACTCAGTCAGGGAGGGGTTAGAAAATTCACTGCTCTCATATCTTGCACTATTATCATGACCAATCTCCTTTCACACATTTTATCCTTCATTTTATGATAGCTATTAAAGACTGTTAGGAGCTCTCTTGGTTCCTTGAGGAATATTTATGCATTTTATAGGACTCTCATGAAGGAGAGAAGCCCTTATTAGGAGCAGGCAGGGAGATTTTGCATTAAGGGGGCATTAGGAGGCCTCGCCCAGAGGATAATGATGCTGGGGTTTTCTATTTAACTGGCTAGTTTATGCACCTGTTTGAACTGTTTTCTTTAGGGGGATTAAGGGATCTTGGAGAATTTCAAACAGCATAGAGAGGTTGCTCTCTTGTTAAGATCTTGCTTCTGTTTGCAATCTCATCTGTACAAGCAGGAAGGGTGGGAAGAAAGGAGCCTGGACTTTCTGTTCTGCTTTTTTAACTCCTCCACCCTGCCATACTTCACTTGTCCATTGAGAAATCGGCGCCTAGCCAGCAACTTGGATTTACTCCTGCCATGTTTTCAGTGCCTTTAGTCCCGACCTCATGTTTCACTACTCAGCCTCCTCAGCACATCCCATATTTTGTGGGACCTGAGGCAATCTCCAACGTTTTTTTTTTTCCAGACTTTATTTTTTTTAGAGTGGCTTTAGGATCTCAGCAAATTCAAGCAGAAAGTATGGAGATGACTTCCTTCCATGCGTCTAGCCTCCCCCACTATCAACATCTATGGTCTGATGGTACATTTGTTAAAACTGATGAACCTACATCCATGCATCATTGTCCCCCAAAGACTACAATTTACATTAGGGCTCACTCTTAGTAGTGCACATTCCACGGCTTTGAGCAAATATATAATGGCATGTATCCATCACTGCAGTATTATACAGAATACTTCCACTGCCCTAAAAATCCTCTTTGCTCCACTGACTGATTCTTCCCTTCTCACTAGTCCCTGGCAATCATTGATCTTTTTAGTGTCTCCATAGTTTTGCCTTTTCCAGACCGTCATGCAGTTGGAATCACACAGGGTGTAGGCTTTTCAGAGCAGGTACTTTCACTTAGCAGTATGCATTTAAGTTTCCTCTAAGTCTTTCCATGGTTTGATAGCTTGTTTCTGTTTAGTGCTGAATGATATTCCACTGTGGGGATGTACCCAGGTTATTTACCCATTTACCTACTGAAGATATCTTGGTTGGCTCCAGGTTTTCGCAATGATGAGTAAAACTGCTCTAAAATTCTGTGTGCAGTTTCTGTATGCATGTAAATGTCCACCTCTTTTGGGTAAATACCAGGGAAGTGGCTGGATTTTATATGTTTAGTTTTATAAGAATTTACCAGACTGTCTTCCAAAATGGTCCAGCCTATTATGAGTCATACTTAGTCTTGGAAAGTGAGTTAGCTAAGCTAGGTGACTGAGGGATTTCAAAGACCACACCTTTCTTTATCTCTCCAACCAACCCCAAAACTCCCAAGTTCTATTGAATTCCCTCTCTTAAATATTTCTCCAGAAGGCCTCATCTCCGGAGAAGCTAATGCATGGGCCTTTTCACTATCTCCGAGTGTTCTGCAGCAAATCCGGGGATGAGCAATGCCACTGGTCATTATTGTTGTCATGATGATCAGAGGCAGGAAGACGAGAACAACGTGAAATCTCTAGACTAATGTATGCTTCTCAATGTGTGGTCCAAGATCACTTGTATTGGAGACTGGGGATGGTTAGATGAGCAGATTCTCAGGGAAGATTGCATCACAGACCTGATGAATAGGAACCTTTGGAAACGAGCACCAGACTCTACGCGTTTAATTCCCTACCTTCTTTTCTGCAAAGCTGATTTTGATGCTTGCTGAGCTTTGAAAAACCCTAACTCATGTCCTGGATCCATTGTTCACCAATCCTCAAGGCTTGTAAAAGAAAATCTCCTAGAGTCCAAGAATCCCTCTCCTTCCATAGGGTGTCTCCCTGGATTTTGGTCTTCCTGTTTTGCTCTCCACTAAGCTTTGCTTCTCTCTACCCTCCTTTTTTTTCCAGTTGGGTCTGCTGTCATCCTGTATTTCTCTGTGCCTTTTTCTCCATCTCATTTTAATTGATTCTGAAGTGTTAAGGCATTTAGTGAGTATGAATTTGTGTTTCGCTGAAATCAATCTGTTTCTGCAAGCTTGCTTCCCCCTTCTTTCAAGTCAGCTAAATCTTGCCTCCCCAAAATTAAATGGCTCCGGGCGGAACCAGCCTTGAGTTGATTACCTAATGCCATAGCAGCTCCAACACCGCTGATCTGGCTTGACCTAATTTGACCCAAAAATGCTGCCCCGTGCACGAGCATAATCTCTTATGGAACCAGGTGTACTCCAATTTGCCTTCCATGGGACAAACAGCAGGAAGGAGAGGGAGGCTTCAGAATGAGGAAGGCACTTTGTCCAAATGGGAAAGAAGTTCCAGAACTGGGAATGGGTTGTACAAGGGGAGGGCCTCTGATATTTGGGGTGACCCCTCAAGAAGATAAGGCAATGCTTTCTTTTCCTAGCTACTATTGAAATCTTATAGTTCACACTTAGGCCTGGGAGTCTGGTGTCTCTGCATTGAGTGGTGCCGTGGAAACAGATGGGATTCCCTGTGTGGCCACATGACTCTAAACCTTAGTTTCCTCACTGGAAAATGATGAATGTCATGCAAAGCCATCACCCATTGATGGCTTGATTATGATTATCTTTTTTTAAGAGAGATTTTTGCTTGCTGGAGAGACAGAGACAGAGAAACAGAAAGTGAGAAATCACCCCTAAGAGGGATGGCCATGCTACAGTCCCCTCTTCTCCATTCTACTTTCAGGATTTTGAGCACACGTGCACATGGGCCTGGTGTGTTTCAAGCCGCCAGGTCTGGGACTCAAACCACAGTCAACTATGTGGGAGTCCAGTAACATAACCATTACACCATCTGCTGATCCCATGTTTCTCTTTAAAGCTTTAATGAACAGGTATTAACCTGTTCTCTTGACAAGAATGAAGTGGCTACTGGGTACATTCAGGTGGCTTTTCCATGCTCACACATCTGTCTCCCCAGGAAGTAGCAGGGTAGAATCTGAATTTAGTACCTCTTTCCCCTCTGCCAGGCTTTTGTAGGCCCAGGAGGTGGGGGTCCTGGCTAGGCTGAATTTATCACTCTGACATTCGCTTTCATCTGGGAAAGTCATGACTTGTTTTTCAGCTCATGTTCACTCATTCTTTGGATCTGAGAAAGTGGGGTGTGTTCAGACAATGAAGGAGGAGGAGGCCTTTCCATAGCTGCAGTGCAGTCCCTATAGGATGCTGTTCTGAGAACAGTTTGAACACTGGTCATCATGTGGGTCTGATCAAAGATTGAGATTGAGGTGCTCATTATAGCAATGACTTGAATGGTAATTGATCCCTTAGGAGGTAGGTTTCAATGTTGAATCTACTTTCTGTGCCCTCGTTCACCTCAGTTTCCTCAACTACCAAGTGAGAGAGAGTAATACTGCCTTCTCCCTGCTCCTGGGGTGTTGTTATGAAGGATGAATGAGTTACTGGCTGTGCACATTCATTGGCACATAGTAGGTGCTAAAAATGTTTTTTTAAAAATATATATCTGTCCCTATAGAGACAAACAGTATAAGACTGTTTAGCATTTTGTTACAATATACATGAAGGCTGTGAATTGGCCAGTGAATGCAGGCAGGGCAGATTTCAGTGAGTCTACCTGCCCAGGGTCATGCCTTCAGTTCTGAATCAGGGGACCAGACATGATTCCAAATCACAGGGATATCTGTCTTTGCTAAAAAACATACAGAGTCTCATTAGTGGATGTGCTGATTATGTGCACATGAAAAAGTTCAGCCTCAGTTGGTTAGATCAGCAATTCTTTCTCCTGGAGTCTTATCACCCCGGGGAGTCTCCAATTATCTCAAGAAGGGTCAGGAACCACTCAAGATGCTATTAATTTTAATCCATTCTAATTAAATATATAAATAAGCCATGTACCACTTTGTAGAAAGAGAAAAGGGGTGAGACAATATCTTGAACTTAAATATGTAATTTTTGAGTACTAATAGTCAAGTTCTTCAAGGGTTGGGTATATTCCTTCTTTCCCTTCTCTTTCTCCTCCTCTCTCACTCTGTTCCTTACTGGATGATTATATATACAGAGCCAGTGATATGATAAGAAAAGTAAGGTTCAGGGGTGGGGTGGGGACACCTAGAGACTAGCCTCTTGTCCTAATGATGCTTTCTAGTGCTGTATGACTTTGGGCCAGTCTACTTTGGATGAGGCTCTAAGACTCTGGTCTTCTTGCATCATTGGGTCATGGTGAGCTTTAAGACAACAATGAATGGGCCAGTGCTTAGTAATTAGGATGTCTGTACATTTGTACATCCCTTCCCTACATTTATTAAGCACCATATTGTGCCAGGCACAGGGCCACATGCATTGGTTTCTTTTTTTTTTTTTTTTTTTTTTTGAGAGATTTTCACTGTAGGGCGCGTGCGCTCGCCAGACAGACAGAGAGACATAGAGACAGAAAGTGAGAAATCACCCCCCGGGGGGATGGTCACGCCGCAATCCCTTCTCCTCCATTCTCCTCTCGGGATCTTGGGCACACACGCACACGCACCCGGCGTGAGTTTTAAGCCACCGGGTCCGGGACACGAACCGCGGTCGACTACGTGGGAGTCCAGTGACATAGCCATTACGCTAACTGCTGGTTCCCAAGGGCCACATGCATTGGAACAAAGATGTGCAAAAGATGACAGTTCGTTCTGGGCAGCTCAAAGCAGAAGCAATTGAACTGAGATCCTGGCAGTGCATGGAAAATGCTGCCCGTGGGAGAGAGCAGCTGCTGCCTTTGCACTAGGAAATTCCTGCACCTCTAGAGACTACTTCTAGGGACAGAAAGGGAATATTCTCAGTTCATAATGAGGACTGATAGGGGAGAGGAATCCTGGTCCCCAGGCTTCTACTTTTCCCTCTGGCAGGTTTTGGGTGCAGCCTGTCGTTCTCTGTTGAGGCTTGATATAGATCAGGTTAGACGAGGCAGAGAGAGACCACAGCTTAATATGGACTGGTGGGAAAGGGAGGAGGGGAAGAGTAGACAGAGACTATGAACTGGCCCGGCTTGTAGTAAAAAGAGTGTTATGTTGGATGGGGGGGTAGGATCCACCACATAGCAAGGACTGAGTAACTGGGGAGATACTTTGTCTTCCACACTGAGAAGTTTCCATGTGAACTTCAGAACTTCTAATCCTTTAAGGCCTCCCTGGATACTGCTGCCTGAGTGTCCTCCCATAGGCAGGCCTGGAGTAAGCCAGTGGGATTCTGGGGGGTGGAGGTGGAAGAAAGGGGAAAGAGCCTCTTACTCTCTTACTCAAGAATCCAAGAGACTCTAAGGCCACTGAGTGAGCAGGGCCATGAGCCTTGTGGCGGTGGAATCCAGTTACTACCAGGGGAGGCCAAGCAGATGGCCTGGATAGAAGGTCCAGAAGTGGGCTGGCCACACTTCTTTCTGTTCTTAATTTCTCTGTGGCTCTTGCCTTGGGTCCTTGTATCTGCCCTCCTCTGCCTCTTTTCTGAATTTCTCTCTTCCTGGTGTTCTCTTTGCATCTGGCCAATGCTACCTCACCTCTCAGGTCTCATTGTAAATCTCCTTTCCACCAGGAAGCCCCTACCCACCTTGAGCTCCCTGGATGGGACAAGCACTAACTCAATGTGCCCTTTATGTTGTGGCTTTCCACCCCCGTGTCATAGTCTCTGTGTTGTTTCTTCTGGTTATCAGCACAGGGTAAGGCACCTTCTAAGTACTCAATAAAGGTTTCTGGAATGAGAGATGTGCTGAGGTTATGGGTGCAGAGCCAAGGCATAGGGGTTAGGGAGACCAGGGCCAAGATGGCAGGAAATAGACATTGTTCTGCTACTGGAGGGGGCTCTGGGAACTGATGTTATGAGGCTAGGTCATGGGTGGTCTTGAGGGTTCTTTCTCCTACTGTCTCTTGCCCCAGCCTGCATCCTCCTGAGGCTGAAACTGCAAGCTACATTTCAAATTCTTTAAATGTCTTGGGTGATTTTTCAAACGTTTTACCTCCAACGTGCTTTGCATACTGCCACACATTTTAAAACCCACATATAATTTAAGGAACATTTAATCAATAGAGTCTTGATTCATTTTTCCCTTAAATCATCAGTATTATTGTTGTGAAGAGCCCATTTGAAGTTCAGGAAGGCTCTTAAGCATTTTTAATAACCATTTTCTTCCCCTGCGTCCTATTTTTTTTTTAAAACTATCTTTTTGAAAGATACTTTTTCCAATGGTTGAACAAGCTTAAAATGCCAGGTTCCCAACTGCTTCAATTGTGTCCAATATGCAATTTGGTAAGGAAAATGGACTCCTCCGAAATACTTTTATATATATTTAAAGGAATCAGTATTTGTTGGTGATCTTTTGAATTACTCGAGAAGGGCTCTTATCTCCTAGTTATGAGTTGAGGGGCTACCAGTGGGGCAACTGGCAAGCCTTCTGCAAGGATGCCTCACTTCTTACTTCCTTGAAGCTCCAAATACATATGTGGTAGGCAACTTTATTTTCTTGGGGCTGATCTGATTCTCCGTCCCTGTTTGATTTTCCAGCATCTTACACTACCAAATGCTTAGTGCATACTGGATACTCATATCTTGCAGAACTCTTTGTATACATCATCTCCTGGGGTTATTATTATCTCATTTATAGACAGGAAACTGAGGCAGAGAGCTTGTGTATTAGTTTCCTATGGCTGTTGTGACAAAAGACCACAAAGCTCAGTGACTTAAAACAGAAATTTATTCTCCCATAATTCTGGAGGCCAGAAATGTGAAATTAAGGTGTCAACCATACTCCTTCTGAAGGCTTTAGGGGAGAATCTGTTCATTGCCTCTTTAAACGTCTGGTACATCCAGGCATTCCTTAGTTTATGGCCATGTCACTCCAATCTCTGCTTCTATGGTCACGTTGCCTTCTCTTCCTCCTGTGTGATGTCTTTTCTGTGTTTATCTCTCTCTCCTCTCTCTCTCTCTTTTTTTTTGGGGGGGAGAGATTTTTGCTATAGGGCGTGTGTGCTCACCAGAAAGACAGAGAGAGACAGAGAGACAGGAAGCGAGAAATCATCCCCCCCAGGGGGGATGGCCATGCTGCAATCCCTTCTCCTCTATTCTCCTCTCAGGATTTTGGGCATGAATGCACATGCGCCTGATGTGAGTTTAAGCTACCGATCTGGGACTTGAATAATGGTCAACTACATGGGAGTCCAGCGAAATAGCCATTATGCCAACTGCTGGTCCCATATGTGTTTATTTCTTAAGAAAATATTTGTCATTAGATTTAGGACCTTCTGGATAATCCAGGATAATCCTTGTTAATTTCTTTAATCACATCTTTGGCTGTATAATATTCACTCTTTTGCTATACAAGTAAGATTCAGAGGTTCAGGAAACTAGAACACATCTCTCTTTTTTTGAGCCAGCATTTGACCTCCTATAGTTGTAGGGAGCTGAACCAGGACTTGAAATCAGGCCCCTTGACTGTAGGGTCAGGGGCTATTAGGCACCCTTCTTTCTCTTTGGTCCATTGCTAACCAATGAACAAGCTAAGATGATGGTAATGCGAACAGTTGCCAGGCTCAAAGAACTTGATGGGAGATTTAATTGGTCTGCTTCCCAGAGGGTACTCATATCCTTTCTGTCTTTTTTTCTCCTCCTAATTGGTCAAAAACATGTGTGCCTAATTCCATCATGGAATTACAATCTTTGTGTGGTCTCTGGCACCATGGTCTGTGGTCTTACATTGCGTTGGAAGACTTGCATGTGGGGTTATTGAACCATATCAAAGTGCTATATTTTGGTCAAAAATGATCAAATCTCAGCAATTTACATTGCATTGGAAGACGGTGCTGACTTGCATGTGGGGTTATTGAACCATATCAAAGTGCTATATTTTTGGTCAAGAATGATCAAATCTCAGCAATTTCACATGATTCAGTCTTATATTTATTTAAAATACATTTCCCATCAACATCCTCACCTCTTCTCCCAGTCTGTTTTCATCCTCCTGCTATCTCCAAAGGTCAGCAGAATGTTCTAGTTTCCTTCACATGCTTTTGGTTTCCACATGTGGTCATCGGTCCCTTTTCTGTTTCTTAGGTATTTAGGAACATCTTTGGCAGATATGATGCTTTGTCATGCCCTAGATCCCATCTTAATTTCAACTGTCTCCATTGAAGCCACCAAGCAGTCAGCCCATCTTGAAGTCATCATTTTCCATTAAGGGCTTGGAAGCATCTATTTGAAACTAACATGCTATTTTCCTGCCTGGCAGATCAGTAGCAGGGTTGTGTACTGTGCCTATTAACGCAAAGCACTTACGGGTAGTGTCAGGTTGTATCCAAATCTAAAAATACCCCCTTCCCTTTAGCATCTTGTCTTTTCTGCAGCATGACCCAGCTCATGATCAGAACTTCACCACACTGTAAATATTTACACATTTAATGCATCCTGAAATATTAATCTATATTATGCATGAGCAACAGTTTGAATGCTTCCTTTCCTGGAAAAAACTGCATTATTAAGAACCATTTATTAAGATTTATGTCTTAACAGGGCAGAAGGGGGTGTTTGCATGGTTAAGGTTCCCCAAAGCCAAACTGGAAATTCTGGGATTGAGGTTCTATAGAGATTTGGAGTCCCTTTACCTTCTGAACCCTAGCTTTCTGTTTTCAAATTGAGGTGACAGTAAGGGCACATGTATTCTAGGGTTGCTGGAAGGGCTCATGAACTTGGCACAGGGCCAAAATCACATCCTCCTAATCCTAAATGTAGAAGAGTATTTTGTAGTTAATGAGTTTTCTGATGGTGCAAGTGTTTCGACAGAGATAGAAAGATTGGTCAGTGAGGATCTTGCTGAGGGGATCCCATTCCTGGAAGAGAGGAGAGGCTTAGCTAGCTAGGAGAGTCCAGGATTGCATGCCATCTTAAACTGGGAAGAAAGTTAAATGTATACACTGAAGTGAAAGGCAGGAGAGATTCTTAAGAGACCTTGACCTCTGGTATCTAACATAGTCACTCACTTGGTAAGTGATAATGATTGTATATTTTCTCTATGATACATATTTACTGAATACCTGCTCTAATGCCAACCAGTACAGGGTGCTAGGGACACATGGATGGGTATGCTTGAACATCTGTCCTAAAGAAATTATGTCTTAAAATGTCTAATTCCATCGTAAGAAGGTAGTATGGGAAAACAGTGGAGAGAAGAGAGAAGGCATGTTAATGTGTCAAAGGCCTGCAATGTATCAAGCATGGTATATGTTATTTCCTCAAAACTTTATGAATGAGATGCTTTTGTCTCCACTGTACAGGGACAAATATTAAGTCTCAAGGATGTTGTGATTTAATCAGCATCTCTGTAACAGTCAGGATGGGTTAGGAGACACTGTAGTAAACAGCCCCAGAATTTTAGTGGCTGAAAAGAAAGGTTTATATTTTCTCTTTCTTTTTGCCTTTTATAATAGAAAGCATGTGCACACACTCAAGAAAGAGAGAGGGAGGGAGGGAAGGAGGGAAGGGGGGGGGGGGGGGAGGGAGGGAGAGAGAGAGAGAGAGGGAGAGAGAGAGAGAGAGAGAACAAAACACCCTTGATAGGGTCTAGTTATGCCAGACAAGTCCCCAGTCCTCTCAGTCCTCTAGCTCCACAGGATCCTAGGTGCCTCTGTGCCTGGCCGGCATGCTTTTTAAGCTCACCTGCAATTTGAACCCTTGTTGCCAAATGGTTTCCAGCACCACCACACTCCAGCATAACAACTGAACCACATGGTTGGACCAATGAGGTTCTGCTCCTCATTGTCTTTATATAAGAACCCTGGCTGGTGAAGGAGCTGGCATCTGGGTCGTTGCCCCTTGCCATGCAAGGTGGAAAAGAAAATGTGGTTCTTGCACAGTGGCAGGCATGCAGAAAGCATACAACTAGTACTCTCTCCCTTGTGAGCACCTGTTTCCTGGTTGGCAACTGGACATGACGATTTTCACCTTGCAGAATTGCTTTGGCAATCAGAGGAGTAAGGGTTCACAAACATTTCTTTCATTTTGTAAATATATATCCAGAGAGTACCTGCACTAACTGGAGAGACAGAGAGAGAGAGAGAGAGAGAGGGAGAGGGAGATGGGGAATGTACATCTCAATGGGGTGCGATCAAACTATGACCTTTTCTCCTCCATTTCACCATCCTGCTAGGATTTTGGTCACACATGTACTTGTTCCTCATATGGTTTTCAAGCCACTGAGGCTAGGATTTGAGCTGTGGTCAGCCATATAATCCTATTTCTTTAACTCCTAGGCTTCGGGATTGGTCCTCATGGATATTTTAGAAGGTTGGAGTTGCCTTGGGGATGGCATCATTGCTCCTTGCCTACCTCATGCCCAGCACAGAGGGTGGGACAGAGCAGGGCCAATAGATACATGTTGAATGACTGATGGAGTGATTAGAGAATGATATGCTTGGCAAAATGGAGGATCCACACTCATCCTTAGCCAGAACAGTTTAACCTCTACCACCAGGGGCAAAAAAACATGCTGAGCAAACAACCCCTATGGGGCAGAGGAAAGACCATGAGTTTGGGGCACAAATGTGTGAGTTCAAATCCTGACTCCCAAGGTTTCCTAGATGTGTGCTTTAAGGCAAGTTACTAGTCTCAGCATCTCTGTCAGTGAAGTGGGAGTGCCAGTCCCTTTCTTGTGTGAAGATGAGGAGCAGAGTTCAAAAACCATGCAGCAGAAACTCAGTCGGTAATAGCTAGTACCCCTGAGATATATATCAGCCCCACATGGTCAATACATAGATAGAGTGCATGAGAATGAATACCTGCCCTCTTTCCACTGCCTTTTTCTGGGGTGGAGCTGCATTCCAATGGGGCTTTGCTGATGGGGCAGTAACTATCCCTCTCACTGCCTCTCCTTAAATCATACTTTTCACCTCTACACCACTCTGAGCACTTCCAAGAATGACCTTCCCCTGGGCATCCCTCATCAGCTCATTCTTAAGCTGTGGATGATGTAGAATCATAATCTTTTGTCCTCAATGAGAAATTCCTGATGGGATGGTGCTTAAATTTGACCAATGGCTTAATATTTTGTACTCAAGAGGAGGAAGTTTCCCTGGGGGCCTGCCTGGCTATGGATCATTGTAATGGCCCCTCTCCGAAGTACCTGGAAGTCATCAAGAGAAAAATGGCCCCTTCTTCTAACCTTGGACTTCTCTGTATGCCACTGGTTTCCGACAAGCCCTCCTGATTTCTGCAGACACTTTCCTCCTAGCCCTGTCTGAGGTTCCAGGGACTCCCCATGGCACTGGTACATGAGCTGATGGCTGCTCAGTTATTTTACTGTCCTCTCTTTATTATTCTTCCTCCCTCATCATTATTCTTGTAGGACCATAGGCCATGGGTGCATGAACTCCTTCTGGGCTGAGGCCCAGAGACAAGCTAAATTGTTGGCTGTGTTTAGCAGTGTTCACGGTCCAGATGGCTCGAGGCGCCATCAGAATGCCCTCAGCCATCTGGGGGTCCCGACTGGCCTTTTAGTTGTATTCAAACCAAGTTTTATTGAGCACCCACTGCTGGCTATATCTATTCCTGGCAGTGGGTCAGCACTTTACAACTTACTAATCTACACTTCATTGTGCGTTTAATAAACATTCCCCATTCACTTCCTCATTCATTCCTCATTCATTTCTTCAACTCATTTATTGAGCACCTGCTATGCAACACAATGTACGTAAGACTATGTGCTTCCTAGTGTTAATCAAATATAAAATGGTCCTTGCTTCTTACAGGCTTATGGGGAAAACAGACACATTATCTCACTCAATGATTGAGAAAGGAAATATTCTGGAATTCTATATGGAGAGACTTTTAGGGAGCACAAGGAAGGGATATTAGAGTAGCTTCCTGGAAGGTATACTTTCTGGGCTGAGTCTTGGAGGATCTACAGACCTAGACAAGCAAAGGATGCCATTGAGAGGAAGGGTGAGCAGGTACAGGTGACATCATGGGTAAAGGCTCAATGGTGTGGAATTGTGTGTAGAACATTACAGGCAGCTTGATTTTTCTCAGGGTAATACATCTCTTTTGGGGTGTCAGGAAAAGGCAATGAAATAATTTCCCTTGACAGGGGACTGCTTCCCTTTTCTGGGAGAGAAAAAACATTGCTTTGCAGAGAGGTATGGGTGGCTTCTAGAACAGGGCTATGGGATGGGGTAGTCTTTTCATCACTGAGCAGGACAGTGAGTTGGCAATGGCCAATATAGTGGTGCTTGTGCAAGTCTTTTCCCTTTCCAGCCCTGGCCCTGAGCTTCTGCTCACACCAGAGGGGGCTGCCTTGGGTCTCCCTTGCCTGATTCTGCTTTGGTCTATCCCTGATGCAACATAAAGCTGGAGAACATTCATACCTGGCCTGGAAAAGTGGAGAAACAGTGGCCTGAATGTCAGGGCCTGGGCTCAGGGTAGGCTCAGCTTCGGGCTCCAGGTGAGATTTTGGGAAGTCACTTATCCAGTTCTGGAGTAGTGATTGGAGGGTGATGACACCATATGGAATGTTTCCTCCATGACCCGTGGCTTTATGCTTCTAAACAAGTAACTCGATCTCTGTCATTGTGCTATTTAATATGTCAAGAATTATTCCCAGAAACCTGATTTTTGCCAGTTAACTCTAAAACCAATGCAATATCTGGCAACTCCCAAAGCAAAAGGAGGCAATATGACTGCTGTGTTATCTTGTCTTCTAAGACCACAGATCCTAGAGTCTTGTAGACTTAGTTACATAAAACTGGACAAGTTACTGGCTTTTCTAATTCTCATTTTGCCCATCTGTTAATTGATGTTACAAATAGTCTCCAGAAGGACAGTGCTGAGCAGGACAGCGGGTGCAGATGTGCTCCTTGTGCACCGCCCAAGAGCACTGGCTGAAGGTCACATAGGGACTGACATCTGGCCCATGTTTCTCTCACCAAGCTGTATGTCCTGTCCCGCTATGCTTCCTCCTGGTGCCTACCGTTTACCCTAACAAAGATACAGTAGGGGCTGGCAGTTGCCCTGTCCTTAGCAGTGGTTTACCCAGAGATAAGTCCTCATTTCATTTGCTTTTCTTATTATGAGGAAAGTTAGTATTTAAAGACCATCTTGAACACCAAACCTGTTTCTCTATCAGTAAGTTATAGAGGTGAGCTTATTTATCTCTACTGGCTTCATGTGCTTGGATCATTCATGTGATGCTAAAATCCAGGGCACTTGGGCTCAACTTTTTTTTTTTTTTAAATGTTTTTGCCATAAGGTGCATGTGATTGCTAGAAAGAAACAGAGAGAGAGAAAGTGAGAAATCACCCCCTAGAGGGCATGCATGGCCATGCCACAATTTCTTTTCCTTCACTCTCCTCTAAGGATTTTGGTCATGCACACACATGTGCCTGATTTGATTTTTAAGCTGCTAGATCTGGGTCTCAAACCATACTTGGCTGTGAGGGAATCCAGAGACTTAATCAGCACGCCACTTGCTGGCCCTAAATCTACTATGAATTTTTTCCCAAGCATGTGCTAAAACTATGCTAAAATCCAGGGCACTTGGGGTCAACTTTTTTTTTTTTTTTTAATGTTTTTGCCATAAGGTGCATGTGATTGCTAGAAAGAAACAGAGAGAGAGAAAGTGAGAAATCACCCCCTAGAGGGCATCCATGGCCATGCCACAATTTCTTTTCCTTCACTCTCCTCTAAGGATTTTGGTCATGCACACACATGTGCCTGATTTGATTTTTAAGCTGCTAGATCTGGGTCTCAAACCATACTTGGCTGTGAGGGAATCCAGAGACTTAATCAGCACGCCACTTGCTGGCCCTAAATCTACTATGAATTTTTTCCCAAGCATGTGCTAAAACTGATTTGACTGCTGACACTTGAGGTTGGTGGGACTTTCTGGTTGAGTGGATTCCTATGATGGAAGGAATCATCATTTCTATACAGGTTTCCCCCCATAGCCCAAATAAAGTATGTGGTGTGTCTTTGTTGCTGATGAAGACAGAATTCGCTTCTTGACCAATATCTCCAAAGAAGCAAGGATGCTAATATGAATGGTCTTCTGCCAGGCTGCTCTGAGGAGACAGGGATGGAGGTAAATAGAAAGGAGAGTGGTCTTTCTCTTTATCTCTTTCCCCATGTCTTCCACCCACTTCTAAGAACCAACCTTTGAATGTTTAAAACAAAACAAAACCAAAAACAAACAAAACTCTTTCCAATCTCCATTTTTTTTTCTTTTCTTCTCCTCTTCTTCACAAAACTTCTGAAATAAAGCCTGAAGCTTGAATTGGGCTCAAGCAGTTTTCAGAGCCTTCGTGACACAGGCTGAAAAAGGTTTTAGACACATCCGGCTTGAATTGGGCTCAAGCAGTTTTCAGAACCTTAGCGACACAGGCTGAAAAAGGTTTTAGACACATCCATACAGAATCTGGTCTGGCTGTCTGCCCAGCTCTCAGCTGGCCTCAGAGGCTCTGACCTGAAGGCTGTAGGACCCTCACTGGGTTTGATATCAGGTCCTGTGTTTGGTGAGTCACTGACTGGGGATGCCAATTAGCGAGAGTTGCCTCTGGTGGAGCTGGTCAAGCTTGCCCATGGGGGCCCATTCCTGGAACTCCTTCTCATTAGCCTTGACTCATTCTCTGTAGTGCAAGGAGCTAGCGCTTTGATGCTCTGATACCTGCCTGTGGCCTTGGGTCCTAGGACCATTTAGCTCAGCTGTTCTCTCTCTCTCTCTCTTTTTTTTTTCCTAAAGGCCAAGACATGCAATCTGTCCTCTCCAGTATGTTTTCCACTGCAATTTCCTATTCCCTATTTAATCTTGGCACAATGCTCTGGCTTAATGCAAATATAGACTCCAATCCACCTCATTGCTTCTCCATCTTTCTTTCTTACCAGGCCCAGCAGAGTGACAAATCAATGATTTGGAAGACTGACCTATTAAAAGTAGAGTAGATTGATTATTCCCAAATCTTTACTCCCTCCTTTTAATAGGATTATACATCCATACTCCTTGACATATGGTTTTACACTGTCTTACTGTAAGAAGGGTGGGGTATTTATCTCTGTCTCATTGACCTTGGGTATAGCCATGGGACTTGTTTCAAGCAATAAAATGGCAGTAGATGGGACGGAAGCAATTTTTAATTGTACTTTATAGGGTTTTGCTCAGATTCTTACGTTTCTGCCATTTGATATGAAAAAAGAATGCCTAGATTAGCTGCTGGTCTTAGAGTGATGTGGGGCAGACCCAAACTTGCCCTGCTTTCCACAAGCCAGAAGTAGAGTATAAGTATTGTTGAGTATGGGCTTAAGATGTTAGGTGTATGTGTGTACATGCCTAAACTTCTGACAGGATGCACAAATGAAAGAGAAGGGGTTGTGGTGTGACCACTTTCCATCAGGGGAAAATTTCTCTCTCTCTCTCTCTCTGGAGAGAGAATGCCCTAGGGCAATTAAAACTAAAACTAAAAATGATATGTCTGGTCTTTATCCTGGGTTCCTGACATAAAAAGGTTTTGGAATGTTATTGTACCGCTGAGAGTTTGGAGTTGTTACATAGCAGTATTTTACAAAAAGATCAGATTACCATAGAGATCAACTTGGTGGTAGGGGTGTGTCATTTTCATTTCTAGCTCCATCAGATCATAGATAGGTATTTATTTATGAATGGAGATGGAGAAAAGGAGCATCCACTCTGGTGAGCTCACTGGGCTTGGTAGGCACTCTGCTTCCAATGTAGGGGCAGACTCCTGCATCAATCCATTACCAATCTAAGGGATTCTAGTGCCACAGTATAGCTCATATTTGTGTGTGTGATATTTTCATTTTAAAGTATTAGATAAAAAATTTACATCACTCTCTAGGCCAAAACAAAAACTCTGACTTGACCCACCTGTGTTTAAATGGCTGGGGAAAGAATCCTTGTTTCTGAGTGGGAATGGTTAGCCAGACTCCTCGACTCATGTCTGTCTCCCCATCCCATTCCCCCCTCTAGTTTAGGCCTCATCTTTGTCCATTTGAAGCTGATTCTTCTTTTTGGCCTCTCACCTTTCTTTGTCCCCCTCCTGTTCAAGTCCTGTGGTGCTTTAAGTGCAACTCTTACTGTGCCCCTTTGCTCAGAAACCTCTGCCTGTTCTTATTAACCAACAGAATAGAGTCTTAGAAAGTTTGTTTTTAAAAATACATAACCTGGGGCTAGCAGATAGCTTGAAGGTTAAAGTACTGTATCTCATATTGCTGACTGCAGGGTTTGAGTCCTGGACCTGTGGCTTGGAAAACACTCCAGGAGCCTGTGCATGTGTTCTCAAAATCCTGAGAGAAGGGTGGAAGAAAAAGGATTTGCAATGTGACCATCCCCCCCAAGGGATGATTTCTCTCTTTCCTTCTCTCTCTCTGGTGAGTGCACACATCTGATAGCTAAAAACTAAACAAGAACAACAACAGTCCCCTCCCCCCAAACCAGTAAGGATATATATATATATATATATATATATATATATATATATACCTTACTCTTACCTCTGTTCCAGGCTGGAGTATGATGGCCTGAATTTGAATCTTGTTGCTGCTTTCTATTAGCCATGTGACTTGGACTTGACATTCACCCTTTGGGGCTCAGTCTCCAGTGAAAAGCAGTTTAAAATCTTTCTCTCTTTCTTCCTCCTTCCTGTTCTCTTTCTTTCTCCTACTCTCTTTTTATCTCTCACCAACCTTTTATCCACTTTGTTCCCTTCCTCTCTCTTACCTTGTGTCATTTCTCCCCCACTCTCTTCTTCATTTCTCTTCTCCTTTTCCCCTTTCCTCTCCCTCTCCCTCATACACACACTTTGTGGTGCTATCCTGAAGATGAACAATGTTTAGCACAGATCCAACGTTCAGAGCAGCAAAGGTGTGGGAGGGACTCTGCATACGACTGGCTTATGTTTTCACCTCCTTGTACTCTTGATGGATGATAGAGAATTTGTGGCTGGCATTATAGCCTGGTGGTTAAGGGAGTCAGATTCCACGTGGTTGACCACAGTTTGAGTCCCAGCCCCAGTAAATTGAAAAACATGCCAAGTGTATGTTTGTACATGCCCAAACTTCTGACAGGATGCACAAATGAAAGAGAAGGGGCTATGCTGTGACCACTCTCCATCGGGGGATATTTTATCTCTCTCTCTGGAGAGTATACATGCCATAGGGCAATTAAAACTAAAAATTAAAATGATATGTCTGGTCTTTATCCTGGGATACTGACATAAAAAGGTCTCGGAATTGTCTGAGAGTTAGGAGTATCTGTTTTTTGAGAGCCCCTTGGATGACACATAAATTTAGGCTAAGAGATGAGATGTGGGCTGTTTAGAAAGACAACCATGAGATTAGAGAGCTGGGGCTTAGAGCCAGGCAAATCCTCAAAGAGGGGAGAAACACTGGGTATTGGGTTATCAGTCATGCCTACTTAATGAAATCCCAGTAAAAACTTTAGACATTGAAGCTCGGTGGAGCTTTCTGGTTCAGCATACCTACTGGGGTGACATGTTTTGGGGATGACATCTCCGTGGGGAGAAGACATAGAAGTCCATGTTTGGGACCCTCCTAGATCTCACCTTTTCATTTAGCTGACCCTAATATATAACCTTTATAATAAAATTGTAATAATAAGGATAGTGGTTTCCTAAGTTCTGTGACCCATTCCAATGAATTAATCAAATCTGAGGGGTAAGAAGGAAACTCCCAAATTTGTAGCCAATTGGTCAGAAGTACACATGGCCTGGGGAATCCCACCTGGACTACTGTCTGAGATGAGGGCAGTCTTATGAAAGACTGGGTCCTAACTTGGGTCTACTCTGACTCTGGGTGATTAGCACAAGAATTGAATTGCAGTTCATGAGATGAGGTTGAAATAGAATGATCTTCCACCTGATAGCTTATCTCTGCGTGCTGCTTCTGTGATATCTTTTCTGTCTAGATTGTTACTTCTCCAAAAATGCTTATTCCTCCTGCAAGACTCACACCAGGTACCCAGTGCTCAGAAGCTTTCTCCCTCAGTTCTTTTTATTGCTGAAAATTTCAAACACATGCAATTAGGGAGATGAATTACAACTGACTTTCACATACCTATCACTAGCTTCAACAAACACCAAGTTGTGGTTTTCATATCATCTGTTACCATCCCCGTCCCCACCTTTCAGAGGCACTTCATGCCCAGAGAGGACCAAAGTGCTTTGTGGGGTAAAGAAACAGAGAGCAGGCCAAGGTTATCCTCCAAAAAGCATGGCAGACCTGAAGTTTATCTGCCTTGCATCAGTGACTTGTATGCAGAGGAAAATGAAATGAGAAATGCACTTACATAAAAGCTGAATTGGCACGACAAGCGAATTTACAGAGGGAACTGCATGTCATTTGAAATAATAAGTCCAGCATTGTTCAAGAGGCAGCAGATGGGAAAGAGCACATGTCTTATCAGCCAGAACTCAGATTTACCTAACAGCTCCATCTTAGTCAATTCATCAGATATTTCTCCATAAGCAAGCAGTGGGTTCCACACCAACTCCAAGGGCTGGATATTAACAAATAAGTGGCCTTTAGCAGGGAAGGGATACTGGATGGAAAGGAAGATGGCTCTAGGGTTTGTTGACATATCCTCTGTTCTTTGAAAAGTTTTTTTTTCCTCTACCCTTCTTCCTTCCTCCCTCCATTCCCTTTTTCCTTCTAAACCATCTGTGGAATCCTACTTCTGTGCCAAAGTCTGGATTGGGTGGTAATGGTGGGGATGAAGACAATGAAGATGATAAGGATAAAGATATGTATTAATACACACTTACTTAGAATTTGTCATGTGGCAGGAACAATTTCAAGGTTTTTACATAATCTAACTCACTGAATTCTTACATAAAACTCGTCAAGGTCAATTGTTATATTATCTATTTTCCAGATGAGGAAACAGAAACAGAAAAATTAAGTCATATTTTCATAGTCACACAGCTATTAGACATACAGAGAGTAATTAAGGTACAGTTGTCATCTTTCATGAGCTTCCACAGGTCAAATTTGGGACAAGTTTGAGCATCAAACAGAATAATACAGGATTTATGAGTCCTGGCACATAGAATTTGTCATGTGGCAGGAACAATTTCAAGGTTTTACATAATCTAACTCACTGAATTCTTACATAAAACTCGTCAAGGTCAATTGTTATATTATCTATTTTCCAGATGAGGAAACAGAAACAGAAAAATTAAGTCATATTTTCATAGTCACACAGCTATTAGACATACAGAGAGTAATTAAGGTACAGTTGTCATCTTTCATGAGCTTCCACAGGTCAAATTTGGGACAAGTTTGAGCATCAAACAGAATAATACAGGATTTATGAGTCCTGGCCCTTGATGTCTCAAGTTTTTTTTTTTAATTTTATGATTTCTTATTTACATTTAATCCTTGTACATATTTACAGCATACACTATAGTTTTTCATTTTCTCCCCCACCTTGATTTTCTCTCTCTTTCACCTACCATTGCCCATTGCCTTCCTACAGTCTCTAGTATCCTCAGTTGCTCTCCATGTTTTTGTACCTTCCAATGCTTCAGTTTCTGCCAGAGAGTGCAGACATTCAGTATATATTAAATGGGGGCATACAATGCCTCTCTTTCATAGTCTAGCTTCACTGAGCATTAAATTTTCTGTATTTGTTCATGTTCTGTCAAATGCCAGAGTCTCAACACTTTTTTATGACTGAGTAGAATTCTATAGTGTATATGTGCCATACTTTTTCATTTAGCTCTTCTTGGATATTTGGGTTGATTCTGTCTTAGCAATTGTGAATAGTGTTGCAATAAACTTGAATGTGCAAGTGTTTTTCTTATTGAGTGTATTCCTATCTTTTAGGTAGATACCAATCAGACTTCTCAGTTTTAACCATTTTCTGATGATGTCTTAACTGGAAGATGAGGGTTTAGTTGTCTTTCAGCCTCACACATTTTTCCAGTTCCTAATCCTCTCAATATGATTATATCATCATTTTCATTGGATTGACCTTCAGAGTTTACATTCTTTTGACAATGTAAATGATATCCATGACTGACCTGTCAATTATACTACGATTTAGTTTCTTGCACACAGTTCCAGGAGAGAATTATTTAATAAGATAAAGTACCCAATATATCTGAACATAGAAAGTGGGGATTTAGACAATTAGCAGGGAATCTGGAATGGAATTAATGATTCATATCTAGAAACTAGAAAGCAATGATTAAATCTAGGTAAATAACATTTTACAAAATAAAATAAGTAATCATAGATCCATGCTTCTGTTGGGAGAATTAAAGAGTTTGGCACTTTAGAATGTGCAGTGAGTTAAGGAGTCAGGGGCTGCAAACTTTGAGGGGGAAGTAGTGAATGTGGTCTTAATACATACCAATATATTCAACCAATGTCAACTGAGTGCCATGTGCTGGTTAGTACACTAAGTTAGACTTTGTAGTACAAGTCTTGTAAGAACTAGTGAAAGATTCTGGTGGTTCCTGGTGCTGAGCCTTTTAGGGACCTCGTTATATAAATGGATTTTTTTCTCATCTCCCTGCAAGTTTAGAAGTCAGTTTCCTGGAGTCTACATCATTACTTGTTATCTACTTAATTTGCTGCCTTCAGTGTTTTATGGCTATTTCTCCTTGTTCATTCTCTTTATGTTTGTTTATGTTTTATTATTCTTTAACATCTATTTACTGTCATTTGCATATGATTTGGGGAGGGAGAAAACTAAACGAAGAGATGAAGGTGGGGGGGAGCAATGTATAACTCCAACCAGGTTCTGAAGCCACAATCCATCCCTAGCTTCAGCCAACCTGGATCATGGGTACCCTTGTGCCCAGTGTATTTCATGGAGATCTCTAGAGATAACCTTCCCATGTGCTACTACCTTACAGAGCATTGTGTTTAACCACTGTACTCCTTTGTAAATTTTAATTTTTTCTCCATCTTCCTGATCCTGTGGTAACCTCATTGATAGCCTTGTCTTTCTAGGATGTTGTAGGCTTGGGTGTGTGTGTAAATGTGTGCCTTGACTCACTTTGGATCCCAGGAATATGGCTCCATGGGCTTCCCAACCTGCAGAGTGAGGGGAAGCCCTGTCTCACACTTGGGGACATTGCTTAGTTCCCTGTTTCTGTTATTCTTTTCCCTAAGTTCTCAGAATGCAGCCTCCTGCCCCTGCCCTTGAGCCTACATCATGGTTCCTTTGTCCCACTTCAATGGATTCAACATTTGTGAACTGTATTTCTGTTTAAAATTAATTGGGACTAGACAAGAGGGAGAAACAAAAACAAGTGGGGAGTTGAAGCAGCCAAGGGCTGCTCACTCTGAGTGCCTCCAGCCCGTCGCCAGCTGCAAAGGCTTTCCTCTTTTGAAGTGGGCTTTCTGCTCTGCAAAATATTTAATGAAGGCACATTGCAGGCTTGAGAAGGTCTCTGAACCTATTGACCTCCCTTCTAAAGTGTGCTGCCCTGGTTCTGCAACAAAGAGCCCAGAAGGGCCGGCAGGGCTGGCTGAGGCTTTGGGGATCCCCGCAAGACATGTCCTTTCCTCTCGGTCGGATTGGTGTTGACCTTTTTGGGCACCTGCTGCCCGATGCTGCTCTGACCTCACTTGCAGGCATCCACATTGTCTCTGCTGAAACTGCCTCTGAGTTTGTGATCTCCAGAATAAAACGTTCCTTCCTGCTGGCTGCTCTCGATTCACCAGTCTCTGCTTTGGACTTGAGTGCCTTTGTTCCATCGTCCTCACAGGGCAGAACATAGAAGCTTCCTGTGATGTGATCGTTCCATTTATGGTCTTACCCAATTCCATTTAATTGCTTCTTACCCAATTTGGCTCTGAGATACATAAAGCCAACTCTCTCCCATTCCCCCCCCCACCCCCCAAAAAAAGCTCCTTCATGTTGTTTCTTAACTACTTCATCTTAAAGAGGACATGTTTCACTTTTTCCCCAAGCTTCACATTTGCCTGAGGACTGAGCCCCCTTCCCAAACTAGCCTCTCATAACTCAGAAGAAAAATACTCTTTCTCAAACAGAAGTCAGCCATTTTATTTCCTAGCTTGTAATCCTTCAGTGGTTCTACCCAAGCAAACAGAATATATGCAGCCCAACTTAACCCATGCGAGGTGTTTAGGAAACATTGGCTCCATGTGTGAATCCATGTCCCTTTCTCTGGGCTGCCTCTCTGGACTTATAGCCATGACTCTCCCAGTTAGACTGAGTATTGGCAAATGCCACACTCAGTTTTGTTCCTCATGTATCTCATGCTATTTCATTCCTCTAGTCACTCAGTTGATATATAGTTGGTGTGTATTGTGTACCAAGTATTCTAGGTCAGCACGGTCCAATAGACGTGCAAGCCATATATGGGATTTAACATTTTCTAGTAAGCACAATAAGAATGGTTTAAAAACAAAAAGGTGACTATGTTTTGGTAACTTATTTTATGTAACCCAGCCTTTCCAAGACATCAACATGTAATCAATGTAAAAGATTGTAATGAGACATTTTACATTCTTTTGTTTCATATTAAGTCTTTGAAATTCAGTGCATGTCATGCTTACAACACATCTGAGTCTTGACTAGTCAAATTTCAAGTACTCATATGTGGCTTGTGACTATTGAATCAGGTGATGAGGCTCTAGATCATCAAGACTCAGCAGTGAGCAGAGCATGCAGAATTCCTTCCCTTGTGGAGGAACACTCCAGGTGGGGAGAGACATAATGAGCAGTATAACAATATGGACTATAATTTCAGGTAGTCATACTTTCTGTGTCACTCCACTCACCTCCTATTAAGCTACAAGCCCTGCCAAGATTGCTTCTGTCTAGGCTAGTGGTTAAAACAATAGGATGAAGGTTTGAATCTCACCTCTGCTCCTTAACACCTGTGACTGGTTGAATAATGGCCACTCTGTAATGTTCATGTCCTAATCCCAGAGACCCGTGACTGCATTACCTTATGTGGCATAAGGGGCTTTGCAGATGTGATCAAGGCTAAGGATCTCGATGAGGGAAATTATCTAGCCAGGCTGGATTATCCAGGAAGACTCGATCTAACCACAAGATTACTTGAAAATGGAGCCAGTTTAGTCATGGATGATAAGGAAGCATTGAGAAATCAGACCCCAGGAAGAAAGAAGACGTGATCGGACTTTGGGCACTATCTTTATGAGAGCCCTGGACACTGCATTTCTCTCCTTTTCTCTCTTATCTCCACTTTCCTTTGTGAATGACTGTGCATTGCTCCTCGTCTTTGTGTCAGTCTCACATCTTTTGCTACTAGATAGCAGAGAGGGTCTGATTTTGATTTACAGTTACAATGTAAAAAAATCCCAGAGGAAGATTGCTATTGGTTGAACTTGAGTGGAGTGTCAAACCCTGTACAAGTCAGCTGTGTTCATTGAAAGTGGGGAAGGACCAAAGGCAAGGAAGATCAATGCTGCCTTCTCTCAAGTCACAGGATGCTGTTCTGCAAAAGAAGGTGGTAGTGAGATGTGATGATTGGCCTAGTCAGAGGTAACCTCTGGATACACTTGAGGACCTGCAAAGTTTATTTGCCTAGCTCAAACCACTGCTTCTCCACTTACTAGTCTTTTAATCATGAGAGTCTTTCCAATGCTCTAAGACTTAGTTTCCCTACCTGTAAAAGAGGCAATTACAATAGTTATTTTGTAAGACAGTGTGAGGATTATGGGAAACAACAGGTGAAAATGCAATATCTAGTGCACAAGAGATCAAGAAGTTGTTGCTTCTTTCTTTCCCAAGTGGCCAATTTTTTTTTTTTTTTTTTTTTTTTTTTTTTTTTTTTTTGTTGCTTAAGAAGCAAATTTCTCAGCTCATGATTGAAATCCTTCTATTATTTCTTCCTGTTGATTGGAAAGAAGTACAACTAGTTCCCTGCTGTAATTACTTCTAAAACTGGTTTTAAAGCATACTGGGTTAATGATAATTGGAGAACACCTAGGACATCAAAAAAATATGTAGGTCATGCTAATAGTGACTGCTGGAGTTCCTGAAATAAACATGATGGAAACTATCTGGGGAAACATTATGCAAAATACTAAAATGAACAAGGAGTGCATGGTGAAGGGAGGCTTTGGCTTCTTCTGGGGAAACTGACTCTGGAAGGAGAAATATACTGTGTGACACAAGAGCTACAGGGCTTGACAAGGTCCAGGGTAGACTCCTACCTTCTTGAGGGTCTTGGCTTTGCTCTCTTGCAGGATATCTGGGTGATGGCCTTTGACCCTTAGACTTTTGAGAACTGGCCCAAGTAGGTAAAAAGGATATAAAAAAGAGCTTTCCACAATGAAGTCAATGCATTTCTTCAGAAGATGAGGAGAGCCTGAGGAACTTCTGGGTCATGTAGATACTCCACCTGCTAGAGAAAAAAATGTGGGCCTGTCTCAAGTAGTATTGGGAAAGGGAAAATGATAATGGGTCTGGGGTGCTAGGAATAGAAAAGAAGCCATAAAAAACTGGGTAGGAAGGGAAGAAGTAAAAAGAGACCTCACCCCTTTCCTCACCCACCCACGATTCCATTTCTCCACCAGACTCTATTCATCCATCCTCCTTTCCATTTACCTTGCTGCTTACATAACTCAATGTGTAAAGAGGCATGACAGTTAACTAGTCAATGCTGCTTGAATTAGAGAAGACCTGGTCTATTTCACTGAGTTCACAACCATATATTTAGCACAATGCATAGTGCAGGAAGGAAGCTTTTGTCTTGTGCATATAGAAATGGGAAAATAGGGAAAAATATTTGGAATACATAGCACATACTAGAAAACCTGATCCACAAACTCAATTACCTTTGCTCATTTATTTATTTTTTTCCCCCCGGTGCTTTGTTCAATGAGTAGTGTCCTGATTCCTCTGGGGAAATTTGTCAGCTTGGCTTGAATAATTATTTTCCTTAAAGTACTCATTCCATGATACTTTGTGATTCTTCAAAAAATGTTGTAACTAAACCTGCTAGAAAAGACTAAAGTCCAGGGACCAGCAGTTAGTGTAATGGCTATGTTGTTGGACTCCTATGTAGTTGACTGCGGTTCAAGTCCTGGACCCGGTGGCTTAAACTCACACTGGGTGTGTGTGCGTGCATGCCCAAGATCCCGAGAGGAGAATGGAGGAGAAGGGATTGCGGTGTGGCCATCCCCCCCTGGGGGGTAATTTCTCGCTTTCTGTCTCTCTGTCTCTCTATCTTTCTGGTGAGCGCACACGCCCTATAGCAAAAACCTCTCAAAAAAAAAAAAAAAAAAAAAAGACTAAAGTCCACACATCCGAGTTCCAACTCACCGTCCGTGAGTGGCAATGTAGAGGTGTAAGAAGGATGCTTGTGCTGGGATTTGGAGTCTGGGCTTCTGGTCCCCACACTGTCCTGTTGAGCAAGTTATTTCCCCTCTCTTGGCTGGGTTGTATAATTTTCCAGCTTTGCACATCTCTGACATTCTGAGGCCCTCTGGCTCTTCCACTTGGAGTCTCTGTGTGACTGGGCCTCTGTGTTGTTATCTGTGGAAGAACATCATCCACTTCCCTTCCACTAGAAGAGGTAATTTTGCATGGTAGATATACCAGTAAATGTTAGAATGAATCACGTCATGTCTCTTCTTTCAAGAAAAATTTCCTTAGGGGCTGGCAGGTGACATGGTGGTTGAGGCACTGAACTCCATGTGACTGATTGCAGTTTGAGTCCTGAACCTGGTAGCTTGCTTTTTTCACTTTCCCTTTCTCTTTCTCTGATTCTATCTGGTCAAATTACAATATAATAATAATAAAAATAAAATAAATAATTCTAAAAAAAAAATCTCTGTTGCTCACATAAAATACCAACAATGCTCTAGACACTTAAAAGATACCAAATCAAGCTGAGGACAGAAGGAAAACCATGTTGCCTTTTAATCATGTTTGAATACACCAAAATTCTACCAGAAGCCCTAGGCTACACTGGCCTACTAAAACCCAGTCCTACCTTTGAGAAACACCATTTTATAGGGGATGTGAGCCTGGATACAAGTACAAGTAGTCTTTGAAAAGTTCATAGGAGGGAACCAGCAGTTAGCGTAATGGCTATGTCGCTGGACTCCCATGTAGTCGACTGTGGTTCACGTCCCAGACCCGGTGGCTTAGAACTCACGCTGGGCGTGTGTGTGTGCGTGCCCAAGATCCTGAGAGGAGAAGGGATTGCGGCATGACCATCCCCCCGGGGGGGTGATTTCTCGCTTTCTGTCTCTATGTCTCTCCCTGTCTGTCTGGCAAGCGCACGCACCCTATAGCGAAAACCTCTCAAAAAAAAAAAAGTTCATAAGAAATGCATATTATGAAAATAACCATGCATAGATTTAAAAACTTTTGTATCAAAATAAACTTGTATCTAATGCCATCTTTCTTTTTAAAAGTCCCTGTTGATTAATGCCACTATGGAGATGCATTCTGGTGCAGAGGATGGAGTGGGAAAGGGTTCCAAGATGATGGGTACTAAACTAGCACCTGGGGTATAAATAGGAATAAAATTACTACAAGGAAAGAAGAAAAAGTGAACTCAGCATCTGAGAGGGTGTGAAGGTGTGCGACTGAGTGGAGATCGTGATCATAGGTAGGTAGGTGCAGCTGGCATTTGGGATTTGAATGAAAATTGTCTAGAGCCAAATTCTTAATCACTTAAATCGAGAATTCTTAAATTCTTGATACTAAGATAAAGAGCCTCAGATATATTGAAACACAAAGAGATATCCAAGGATTTTAAGGAAGAAAATGAGATGTGTCTTAGTTTGTATTCTCTGAAAGTCCTCCTATAGGAAGGACTTGCATGCATATGATTTATCTGGAAGGTGATGGGGTATGGAAAAGTAATACAGGAAAAGAACAACAGAAACTTTGTGTGTTATTGAGCAGGCACCACTATGGGCAAGGCAGATCTCAATCTTGCTGGGGCTCCTTTAATGCATTGGGTAGAGCATGCCTCAGAGTTATCCCACTGAATAGGAGTCTGGCATATTGATGCACTGACTCCCACCCTTCACTGAGCATAACACCCAGAGGCAATCATTCTTTGTGCTTTGGGATGCACTCACCATGGTTTTAGCTGGCATTTGTAACTTTGGAGAAAGCCCAGAGGTAGAAAAGTGGCATCTCTGTGTGTCCTTGAGGTGAGATGTTGAATATGTGTATAAAACTGTCTGTCCCATCCTCAACTCAAGTGGGCTTTGGGGATCTGGGGTATCTGTTATGCAATGGGTAGATTTGTGGTTAAGAATGTTGCTTTGGTCTTAGAAGTATGGATTAGAGGAGGCAAAATTGGTGGTAGACAGACCGACATTTGGAAATTCCTGGTAGTCACCTTAAGTTTCATCAAAGTTGTATGATTTGAATATCTCTTGGTGTCTAGCTTGTGCTTCTGTAGAAAAACAAACAAACAAACAAGGAAGTAGTAAGAGTGGGTCTATATAGGAGGAATGCAGAGGTTGAGCCTGTTCTTCATTAAAGGATGTTTTTCTCTCAACTCATGGAGCATAAGACTTTTATCCTTGGAGATGTTCAACAACAAAAGTGGGGTCAGATGTCAAGGAGGCAATTGACAATTGAAAATTCCCCTTTTCCAAAACCATTGGAAAGCAGGAAAATATTTATGGAGTTGGAACTACTCCTAGTTTTAAAGTTGAAACTTCTATCTCATTGCAGTGGTACAATTCAGGCACTCACCTTGTTGGGGGGAAATTAAAGATTAAATCGGAGCTTTCAAATATCCTGTGGGATATATTGCTATAAATGCAGAGCATTCATATCAGATGTCTTTGGTTCAGAGAAAGAAAGGTTACCTTTTTTTCTTGTGGAGAAATAATATTTAAGACCCTACAGAGCATTGTCCTTTGCATTTCCAATGTCTACCATGTAATTGAGGTTATTCTTCTCTTTCTTTTACATTTTCTACCTGCTGCTCAGAGGAAATACCTCTTCATGGCTTTGAAAAGCATCTTTCTCTTGACTTCAAGGCAAAGAAATTCCTAGCCATTCTCTGGCCATAAAACTGCTGGGAAACTCAGAGAAGCAGAGTCAGCAGAGTAATTCCTAAATTTGCACTAGAAACTTGGGCCAGAGCTGTGAAGTTGGACTTGGTATTAACTGGATAGTCTAATCCTATCTCTTGCAGCTAAGTTATAAAAGTGTTCATAATTATTGCTGTGTTCTATTCTCTGAGTAATTGCATACACATAAATAATATCTGTCTACACTGTTAACTGTGCCCTCGTGAGCTCTATCAGAATTTCACATATTTGGACTGAGAAAGTAGATTATCATTGATGTCAAAGGATCACGTCTGATCATCTTCTCTCTGCCTAACCTCTCCTATGTGTGGTGATCATATTTTTAGAGTCAAACAAGTTTAAGTCAATCCTTTCTTCATGGTCAACCAGTTTAATTCTCCTACATCAACAATTCCAGCACACTTTCAATCCTTTCACCTCTTTGTGGATATTTGAATTAGCTCCATGTCTTAGCAATTGTAACTAGTGCTACAATAAATATTGATGTGCAAGTGCTTTTCTAGATTAGTGTATTTCTATCCTTTGGATAGGTACCCAGGAGTGGAATTGCTGAATCATATTGTAGTTCTATTTGTAGGTCTTTGAGAAACCTCCATATTGTTCTCCACACAAGCTGTACTAATTTATATCCCCACCAATGATGTAGAAGAGTTATCTTTTCACCACAGCCTCACTAGCATTTAATGTTCTTCTTCTTTTTTTTTTTTAATCTTAACCATTCTGACTGGGGTTAGGTGGTATCTTATTGTGGTTTTGATTTGGATCTCCCTTATGATAAGGGATGTTGAGCATTTTTTCAAGTACTTTTTGGCTGTTTGTATGTCTTCCTTAGAGAGTTGTCTGTTAGGTTTATTTGCCCATCTTTTAATTGAGTTGATATTTTTTTTTCAGGTTAGCTGCTTGAGTTCCCTGTATATTCTGGTTATCAGTCCCTTATCTGAGGCACAGTATACAAATATATTCTCCCATTCTGAGGGTTGTTGATTCACTCAAATTATTGTTTCTTTTGCTATGCAGAAGTTTTTTTAACCTGATGTAATCCCACTTGTTTATTTTTAGGATTATTGCCTGTGTTTTGAGGTCTTTAAGAAGTCTTTATCTACTCCAATGCCTCTAAGAGTTTTCCCTGTGGTTTCACCAGTAGTTTTATAGTTTGAGGTCTTAGGTTTAGTTCTTTGATCCATTTTGAGTTGATATTTGTTAGTGGTGAGAGATGGGGTCCAGTTTAATCTTTCTGCAGGTGGATACCCAGTTTTTCTGACACAATTTGCTGAAGACATTTTCTTTCCACACTGGATTTTTGGTGCCCTTTTTCAAAAATCAGTTGGCTATATGTTTTGTGTTTTATTTCTGGACTCTGTATTCTGTTCCATTGGTCTACATGCCTGTTCTTGTGCCATTATCATGCTGATTTGGTTATCATAGCTTTGTAATATATTATGGAGTCAGGAGTGAGATGCTTCCTGCTCCACTCTTGTACAGTATTGCTTTGTCAACACAAGGTTTTTTATGATTCCATATAAGTTCTATGATTTTTTCCCCCTAAATCAGTAAAGAATATCTTTGGTAATACATTGCAGAATACTACTCAGCCATAAAAAGCAATGAGGGAAACCAGCAGTTAGTGTAATGGCTATGTCGCTGGACTCCCACGTAGTCAACCGCGGTTCGTGTCCCGGACCCGGTGGCTTAAAACTCACGCCGGGCGCGTGTGCGTGCGTGCCCAAGATCCCGAGAGGAGAATGGAGGAGAAGGGATTGCGGCGTGACCATCCCCCCTGGGGGGTGATTTCTCGCTTTCTGTCTCTATGTCTCTCTCTGTCTGTCTGGCGAGCGCATGCGCCCTACAGTGAAAATCTCTCCAAAAAAAAAAAAAAAATTAAAAAGCAATGAGATCCTGGCATTTGATAAAATATGGATGAATATGGAAGGTTTACTGCTAAGCAAAGAAAAGTAGACTATGAAAGAGAGGCATTGTATGTCCCTACTCAGTATATACTGAATTTTTCCACTCTATGGCAGAAACTGAAAGACTGGAAGGTATAAATTCATGGAGAGCAATTGCAGATACTGGAGGCAGTGTGGGAGGAGGGTAAAAAATGGAAAAGGGTGAGAAGAAGGGAATCAAAGGGAAAAATAAAGAAGTGAAACATTTAAGGGACAGGAAAATATAAAATTATCTTTTTTTTTTTGAGGTTTTTGCTATAGAGCGCCTGTGCTTGCCAGAAAGACAGAGAGACAGAGAGACAGAAAACGAGAAATTACCCCCCAGGGGGGATGACCACACCGCAATCCCTTCTCCATTCTCTTCTCGGGATCTTGGGCATGCATGCACATGTGCCTGGTGTGAGTTTAAGTCACCGGGTCTGGGACTTGAATCATGGTCAACTACATGGGAATCAGTGACATAGCCATTATGCTAAATGCTGGTCCTGAAAATTATCTATTGATAATAATGGGTATGATAATATCTTTGACTGGACTAATATATAGTGTACTCATGCTGGGAAAATTTATTTTGTATGTTGTAATGATATACAGTGATTGAATGTAAAGCAAAACAAAAACAACCCCAAAAAACCAATCCCAGCACATTAGTTTGTGCAGATGAAATAAAGCATTCAAGCCCTCTATTCAATGATATTTTCATGGGATTTTGTGTCTTGCATATATGAGATGCTTGATAAGCATTTGTTGAGTGAGCAAATGAATGAGTGAAAGAATAAACAGGATAAAACAAGATGCCAGGCATTGAAAAATGCGGCACTAAAATATTTCTGGTGATTAAGACCAGCTACATAATTTTCAAGATTCAGTTCAAAATGAAAATATAGGAACCTTCACTGAAAAAAATTATTAAGTAATCGAAGATGTGACAGCAGAACATCAGATCAAACATAGGTAACTCCTAAGTGTGAAATCTTTTGTGACTGCACAGTTTGAAGGACCATGAAACTGGTCTTGACAATAGCATCTTTAAGGACTGAGATTATGGAGTAAATACATTCCATATTTTAAAACGTTCCTATAATAAATCTGAATACATTAAGAAAATTGATTGCCAGAACATGTGTGCACTTGCCAGGAGAGACAGAGAAACAGAGGTGAGGTAGAGAAAGCACCCTCCAATGGGGTATGGTCACACTGCAATCCCTTTTCCTTCATTTTTGCAGCCTATAGGGATTTGAGGCATACACATACATGCCCTTGGCATGTTTTTCAAACTGTTGGGGTTGGAATTCAAACCAAAGTTGGACATGTGGGATCCAGTTACCTTAACCATTAAGCTGTAGGAGCAACCCTATGAATACTTTTTTTGTTTGTTTTTTTGGAGAGGTTTTGCTATAGGGTGCATGTGTTTGCCAGAAAGACAGAGAGAGAGAGACAGAGAGACAGAAAGTGAGAAATCACCCCCCCAGGGGGGATGGCCATGCCACAATCCCTTCTTCTCCATTCTCTTCTTGGGATCTTGGGCATGCACATACAAGCGCTCGACCTGAGTTTAAGCCACCAGGTCCAGGACTCGAACCGTGGTCGACTACATGGGAGTACAACGGCATAACCATTACGCCAACTGCTAGTCCCATGAATACTCTTAATAATCAGGAAAAAAAGAGTTATTTTAAAAGAAAACCTATAGAATATAAGTAGCGGTATGTATGCTGAGCCATGAGTCAAGAGATTTAGATTCTAATCTTTGTTCTTTTGTCGTGTGACCCTTGATGAGCCTTGTGCAATCTGCTTGCTGATTTTCTTCCCAGTACCATGACTGGGATGGCAAGGAAAAGTACCTGGGCCTCCTACTGCTCTGAGATGGTTGGATACTAAGATAATTACCAGGAATCCCAAGAACTTCGTAGATACAAAAGTTATAAACATGAGTGAGGGCAGGGTTGACAAGATTTTCTCTGAATTGCCCTTAGAAACATTCATGGTCAGGCTGTCTGGAGCATAACTCTTTCCACAAAAATATCTTCTCCATAAAATCTCTTTTTTTTTTAAGAAAAAGAATTATTTTATTTATTATCATTATTATTCTTAATTCAATGAGAGAGAGAGGGAGAGAGAGAGAGAGGGGAGAAAGAGAGAGAGAGAGAGAGAGAGAGAGAAAACAAGCCACCAGGTCCAGGACTTAAACAGTGGTTGGCCTTGTGGTCAGCCAGCACCTTAAACACTGTGCCACCTATCAGCCCCCATAAAAGCTTCTAGTCTCAAGAAGGATGGATGCTATTTGTGGCTCTGAGTCAGCAAAGCAGAGGATTAACCAAGCAATTATCTTTCATTTTTTATTTTATGTTTTATTTTTTAGGTTTTTACCATAGGGTGTGTGCACTAGCCAGAGAGAGACAGAGGGAAAGTGAGAAATCATTCTCCAGGGAGAAAGGCACATTGAAATCCGATCTTCATTCTCCTCTTGGGAGAGGAGAATGCATACACATATACCTGGCATGATTTTTGAGCCACTAGGTCCAGTACTCGCATCATGGTCAATTATGTGGGAGTCCAGTGCCTTAACCATCACGCCACCAAGCTGGCCCCCAATTGCCTCTCATTTTAACCCAATGCCTTGGTCTGGGCTGAGAGTGGGTGGAGAGGGAGTGATCTACAACACGCAGTTCCCTGTTTTCTTACAGCAATTGCATGAAGACTACAAATATTTGAGCTGATTGTACTCGCTTACACGCAGCAATGAATCATCTCGTGATGAGAGGCCTGAAATATGCAGGGATGAAATTAACGTCAATTGAAACAGAAAATGGATTCTAGCTCCCACCACAATGAGCTTCAGAAGACTGGCCCGGAGCGCAGGGAGCCGAGTGCTGCTATTCTTAGTGGCAAAAAAAAGCCCGTGCCTCTGGTATTTCTTTTTCTATTTTTATTTTCTTAAAAAGCTTCTTTTTAGCTCTTCCTATGGGGGCACCTTCTAATCAGGGATTTTGTCTGGTTCAGGCTCCTTCTTGGCTTCTTGGATCTCTGGGGATGAAAAGAAAAAAAAAAAAAAGGAAAAGGAAACCAGCATAGACCTTTAGACTCTAAAGGAAAAGAAAAAGAGGAACTGTATCCCCCAAACACAATTTGAGGTTCACACTTCCTCTAAATGCTAGATAAAGCAGTGCTTAACAACTGTGGTAATGTATTTGAGGGGTGAAGGAGGTGGTGGTGATATGATTTTGGAGAATTAACAAATGTTCGCTTACCTTCTACTTCCTTTGCTCCTTTTTGTCCCCTTCTAGTTATTCGTATTTTCCCCTTGATTTTTGAATTGAAAAAATGTATACCTTGCATAAAACCGAAGAAACTCATGCATAGAAATAGATTTGGGAGAATTCATGGTAGGTTTGAGCAAGGCTTTCTATTATAGAATCAGCTAAATATTCCTGATACTGAGGAGGGCTGAACCGAGAGAAGACAATGCAAATTGAGACAATATTGGGTCTCTGGAAGAATCTTGGGGCTCATGAGATCTACCTCAACTCTAGAGACCCCAGGCAGGAGCTCCAACATGTGCTGGATGAGGTGTTATTCCTGAGTTTGAGGACTTACCTCCGTTCATTGCTTATGTCTGGGCACAAACCACCACTGTCTGAAGAGTCCCGTCCCACATATGTAGCTACCTACCTGATAGGGCACCTTGGGTGGTCTGTTAGGCCAGAATCAGCCAAACTTCTCTGGGTAAAGACATGAGCTGCAGATGTCAGAGAAATCTCAAGAGCTCTGACACTTCCCTAAACTTTGCTTATTTTCAGAAGTGACATGAGGGTAATGCAGGATACTCAACACATGATGCTCTGAGTTCTGTGCTCTTCATGTGGTTACCAGCTCATGGACGGTAGCTCATGTCTGATATTATAGCAGGTGTCCTAACTGATCTGTCTTGACTCTGGTTTGAGTGTTGGGACAGGGATCAGCCATAATCAAGCCTCATTCAGACTCTCTTCAGCCCTCTGAAGGTCCCAGCATAGCTTGGGACTGAATCTATAAAGAATAGAGTTTTATTTATCTCACACACTATCCCATGATAGTTTGGAGGTCTGAGGTCAAGAAGCTGCACCTGGTGAGGGTCCTCTTGCCTGTGGGGACTTTTCTGTAGAGTCCCAAGGTGACACAAACAAGTTTGAGAAGAACAGAGCAGAGGTGCACGTGTTTGTGTCCAAGTTAGTGTCTTCTTATAAACCCACGAATATCCAATCACAGAGATCTCCTCCTGATGTCCACTTGCTTCCCCAAAACCCCACCTTTAAACACCATAATTGAATTAAGTCTCTTTCTTCTCAACATCAATACAGTGGTTGGCCAGATTTTAATACATGTATTTTGTGGGGAGATGTTCAGACCTTGGCAAGGGCTTTCTATGAAGTATCTTGAACTTGGATCTGGTGGTGGGGAGCCATGTGGAACGGAGCCTGCTCTGAGCAGAAGAACCACTATGGATCCCTGGCCTCTTCTCTTCTCTGGGCCCTTTCATTTCCTTACCATCTCTTCTGCCTCTGCCAGTCTTGTTTCCATATAGCTTGGCTTCCTCATGTTTTTCCATGACTTTTTCCTTCCCCTTAGCACCTTGCGGTGGACTTCAAAAGCAGATCCTGAAATGAAGTTCAAGTGCTTATTTGAAAGATGACCTCAGGAAACACCAGAAAGTGAGTAGGAATGTGAAAGAGGAGAAAGCAAAGAAACCAATAACGTTATCATTATTTAAAAAATCAAATAGATTGCTTCTTTGAATACATGGAGCCTCATTCCTTTTGGGGAAATCGGGAAATCAGTGTAGAGCTTGTACCTTCGAGGTAGTCTACAGGAGAGACAAGGGAGCTAGGGTATTTATTTATAAACTCCCATCAGTCATTTTTCAGGGTTGCTTGCAGGGGCATTAGCAGCTTTTCAGCATTACCCACTCCCTTTCCATGTTGGTCAAGCATGCCCCTATTGCCTGATCTGCTGATGTTTGCAGAAAATACCTTTCAGAATGTAAAAATGGAGACCTAGTGATCATGGGAGAGAACATCCAGGTCACCTGCTATAACCACTCACTGTTAATTGACGACTTACCTATTTCACAATTCTAGATATCAAGTGTGAAAGGAGGAGAGAAAGAAAGTGAAGAGGAAGTAGGGAACAAGAGGAGAAGAGAGAACAGAGTAGAAAAGAAGGGAATAAGGGAATGACAAGAACAGGAATGAATATATGAATTTCAGAGACCTGTAGCATCTCTTTGCCATATCTTTGATCAACTATGGCCAAGATGGAGGTATCATATGTTCCTTGTAGGGTATGGGAGGGGCCAAGATGGAGGTATCATATGTTCCTTGTAGGGTATGGGAGGGGCCTATAGGTTGACTACTAATTTTCTATCTCTTTCATATAATTTCCTATGGGCTGGGGGGCAAAAGAAGCTGATTTATTTGACAGCTTGAGAAGAGAGGTGAAATCAGATGGTCTCAGCCTTGTTCTTACTTTTTCCCTGGCATCTGCATCAGCAAGCTACACCGCTTTTCTTCCTGCTCGACAGCCAAGGTGATTAAAAAGCCACATAAAGCCAGATGAAGCCCTGGGCCAGTGGCCAGCCCAGAACATTTGTCTCACCTTAAAATAAGTCTTGGCTGTGTCATCAACATGAGACAAGTCACACATGGCCATGCTGTTTTCTGTCATTTGCAAGGAAATGTGAGAGAAAGTAACAGCTTCAACCCCCTGACATTCTTCTTGCTCCAGGGGTAAATCTCAGCGAGGAATGGCAGAATGTATTGGCCAAACCCTACTAAAAAAACAAATAAGGATTTAATAACCTGGAAGCAGAATCTTTTTGAAGAACACTTGGGAAATGTTCTTCTAGAACAGTGATATTCCAACTTAAATGTGTGCCCAAGTCACTGGGTGACCTCGCTAAGATGAAGATTCTGATTCTATACATCCAGGATGGAACCAGGGAATCCACATTTCCTTTTTTTTTTTTTTTTTCTTTTTGAGAGATTTTTGCTATAGAGCATGTACACTTGCCGGAGGAATAGACAGAAAGTGAGAAGTCATCCCCCAGGAGGGATGACCATGCTGCAATCCCTTCTCCATTCTCCTCTCAGGATCTTGGGCACATGTACATATGCGCCTGGTGTGAGTTTCAAGCTGCTTGGTCTAGGACTCAAACTGTGATTGACCACAAGTCCAGTGACATAACCATTACAATCTCTGCTGGTCCCAGAATCTACATTTTCTAACACGCTTCAAGAGGGTGCTGTTGCTGTCAGTCCAGGGACTTTGAGTTAGTGAAGGCATCATCTTTAGATTTAGATGTAATTGGATTCAAGGCTCAGTTCTGCTGCCTCCTGACCATGGAAAGTTGGATACGTTTCATAACTTGTCTGAAATCTGTTTATTTGATATTAAGGATATGGAACAGAATTCTTACCTTTCAGGGTTGTTCTGAAGATGTGATGAGAGAGTATATGCCATTGGCCACATATAACAATTTATACTATAACTCAGGACACGTTAGATTCTTGTCATTCCTCCCTTGCCTGCTCAAGTATCATTTCTTTGGAACCCATTTCTTGATTTTTGACTTATTTCTGATTCTGTCCTTGGTCCCATACCCCATGTCCACTCACTTGTTGAATTTATAAACATTCCTGGGCTTCAGTTACAAAGACTACCTATCCCCGGCTAATCTTGCCCAAGGAAAAAACTCCTTTCTTTCTGTAAATCTTATTCCTGGGTAATGAATAGTTCCCTTTCTCAGTCTCAGTTTCCACATGAGTATCACGCAGCGTCTTGTTCAACTCAGCTCTACAAACTTCACAGCTTTGTCCCCAGGAACGGGCAGTCCCAATACTGTTCTTAAAGTACTTTTCTTAAACTTCTTTCACCACTCGTTCTTGTTCTTTATCACTGACCATTTAATTCATATCCTTATGGGGCCTCACTCTGGTCCCCAGAGATATAAAATGACCATATTCACATAAAATAGTAGCTCCTAGAGTTGTGCAGTAAACAACCTACACCACTGTACACTGGGGCCTGTATGGATTTCTTGCTTTGGATACCAGTACCCATACTCTTGGCTCCTAACTCTTTTAATCATATATATAATCCCAGATATTAACGCTACCATGTGGACCAAGTTTCTGATTTCCCTGCAACCTAGGGAGTTGATGCTCCAGAGTAAAGCTGGTGAAGGCTGGGCTAATAGCAAGAGTTAGGGTGCAAGTTGCATGTGCATGAAGTCAGATGACAAAACCAGTACTCAGTACTGTATGCCTTTTGTAAGCCCTACATCTCAGGCTTAATGTTATGACTCAGTATTTTAATAAATATTAGAATTGGTGCTCTTCAAAAGGCTGTTGAGCTCAACTTAGAAATAACATCTTTAATTGATAAATTTCATTCAAATAACAAGCTCCATTGTTTAATATGCATCTGTGGCATCCATAGCAAGAAGGGAGGTATCAATTGGATCTCCATCAGCCATGATTCCTCATGCCAGTTCCCCTGGAGGTTGTTCAGTTCTATAAATTTGTTTCGATGTCATTGTTTATATTTCAATGTTCATGTTTCAGCACCACTGTTCTTGCCAGCAGAGTCCAAAAGATCATTTCATTTCATACTAGAATTACATAAATGAGAACTGATAAATGTAGATGCAGAAATGTATGATACTTTTCAAAGGAGTATTTTGTGCACATAGCAGCAAAGGAAAGAAGAGTTGTCTGGGAATGAAAGACTGAGTTGCACACATGCCTTGGTGGCCCACTGTCTAGAATTAGAACAGAAAATATATAGTGAGTATGGTGTGGTATCCTGGAACTGGCTGTACCAGCTCTTTGAGAACTGATAGTGTGCATTTCTTTCCAATTCCTCTTTTAGATGCACCATATTAGTGACTTGAAATTGGCCATGGTGAGAGCATTTTTACTATGAAAATTAGTCAATCGAGGTTTTTCTTATTTTTAGAGAGTGGTTGTTAAATATTTACCAGGACACCACTAAAAATGGGTCACAACTTTCCTACCTCACCAACCTTTCATTCACAGCAGACCTCACTAATGGATGTTAGCACATTTTTCTCCTTTGAACACAGATGAGGTTCAGAATCCCTTCCAATACATTTTCTAGGCAACTATTACCGAAGAGTTGATGTTAACTCATGAAATAAAACTCACTCAATAATTCTGCTTGTCTTGGTCCAATGTATCCTGTATAAACCCCCTAAATGATGTAGAATAGTAGACTTCAACTTAACTTTATAAACCTTAAATATTTTTGGAGCACATTAGAATAACCAGCTTCTTACTTGGTATGTAAGGACATAAGACAAGACAAAACAATAACCACCAAATACCTAGCACCTCTACCATAATAATTAGTCCATTAAAGAAGGACATTTTAACATCGCCACCCAGATATCAAGTATATACTTTTAGGAAACTCCATTGAATTCGGTAATTGCCTCTCTGTGGTTCTCATTTGCTACATTACAATGTAAACTTTCTCTTGGATCAGACTAAAATCCATGGATAAATATCTGGGAACACCATGCTTTCAGAGTTTGGTGGACATTGTCTGAAGCAAACTATTGCAATATTCAC
>NW_006159972.1:899460-915477 GCF_000334495.1 Tupaia belangeri chinensis | reverse complement strand
ACTCTTTCCTTCATGTGGTTTCAGAAGACTGGGTAAGATGGCACACATGAAAATACTTTCAGTATTACACAGAGCTTTACATGGTTTGACAATCTTGTCATTTTCCAGCTACTTTTTTTTCCCCATTGCTACTAATTTTTTTTCTAGCTAGACTAACAAAATTAGAATGTTGTCCCATATTGGTTATTTAAAGTTTAGAATGTAACTAAATCTTGACATTTCTAGTTTACTAAGACCTGGATCAGTCAGATGAACCTGTTTATATCATTGGACTATTTAAATTATCAGGAGTGAATTCAGTGAATTCTAAGACAGGGAATGACTCATTCATTCATTCACTTGTTTATTCAACTAACATTTTGAAGTCAAATGACCAGCACTTTTCTGCAGCAACCTTCCCTTTCTATCTTTCCTCTAGACATTGTGGTTCAGGATATCACATTAAGGGGCAAATATACCCAGGTCATGCCCTGCTTAAAGTCCTCAGTGCCACCTTGTCCTCAGGGGAATGTCAGACTCTACTTGTGTCATATAAAACTCTTGATGACTTACTCACCATTAACTTTTCTAGTCCTTGTTCCCCCTACTTGCTAACATATACCTCATCTTACAGGTGTAGCCAATTTACTTTTCTTCACTCTCTTTCTCATTTCTTTTCCTTGGTGTGGTTGCTCTTTATCCATGTTTGATGGCTCACTTCTATTTTCCTTATAAGGCTGAATTCAGGGATGACCTTCTTTAGGAAGTCTTTTGAGCTTCTGCTGGGTCTGTGCCCCAATAACCATACACATTTATTAGGTCATTGGAAAAATCATGATGCATTTTTGCATAGAAAAATACACCATGACTTTTCCAACAACCCAATAGATACCCTTTAATTGTCCATTTAATTGTGTCTCTGACTTGTCTCAGAGTTCCCAAGGACACAACACTGAATAACCTGCACCTACATTGTGGTAGGTGCTCAAACATTTGTTGAAAGAATGGGAAAATATTCACTAAGCAGAGAAAGAGAGAAAATGTCCCAGGAAAAGGGAATACTAGGAGTAAATATAAGCCAGTACAGAGGAAGATGTCATATTGTGAGAAGAGGGAAATAGCCAATGTGACTTGGTGGGAGGGTACATACAGCTGGGTTTGGACAGGCAAGGCTAGAAAGGTCTGGAGTAAATTCTTGAAGGATCTAGAATGCCATGTATGGGGGCTTCATCTTCATTCTGAGAAACAGAGAGGTTTTTAGAGCAAGGGAATGGTAAGATCAATTTGCCTAACACAAATAACACTTTTGAAACGGACATAAATCCTAAAATAATAAGTGAGGCAACTGGTCAACCAGTTACTCTGCCTTTGCCATGGACTGCACAATGGATAATAATGACTATATTCAAAGCAGGGTATTAGTAGCAGGGGTGAAAGGAGGAGGCATTTAATCTATAGTTCTGTGTATAAAGTGAAAGTATATTCCTGAAAGCAGCTTTAAACAGTAAGAGCAGATGTTACTTTGCAGGATGTGGCAGATGAGGCAATCAGGTGTGTTGCTCCAGGGAGGTCTAAGACATAAATTGGTACCACTCTGAAAAATCATGCAAGAAGTCCAACTGCGCCGGTTAACATGTAGCTAATTTTATTGGGAACAAACAGCCATGTCTAAGTGGCATGCAGTCTTGGGGTGCATAGATTTGGAACCTATTTTGATGTTTTCCTTTGCCTGCTGCCCATTAGGAAAATGTAACTCTAATATAAGCAGTTGCTGTTGCTTAGAACATTTTTCATTAGAGCAATTTTGTTTCAAAATTGGCTGTAAATTATATTACATTTTGTTTGAAAGAACTTCCTGAATTAAAATATAGATCTGGGTATGCAATTCTCAATGCTAAACAGAAGTTAAATTACCTGCAATTATGGCCATGTTCTTCTCCATATGTGTGTATAGATGGATTCACATGTGTAAAGAATTTTAGTGGCAAAAGATTACTTACTTCAGCATTCCTAAAATAGAGATAAAAGCACAGAGAGGGAAATAAAATTGCTTCAGGTCACATAGCAAGTTAATCCCAAAGTTGGAACTGGTTTAAGTATCCTAATGCACCTTTTTGATGAGATTAAAGGGGAAAAAAATGCATTTTCCCCCGAATGTCCATTTCACATATTCAATAGTTTTTTCTCTACAGCCTAATGTTAGAATAACTTTGCATCAAATAGATTCCAGAACAGATCTAAAGAGAAAATATATTTGAAGATGTCAAGCATAGCATCCAGTTCATGACACTAAAAATTTGAGAAAAGGCAGCACAGCTACCATTTTTCAGTGTTGTTCAAATGAGCAGCCTACCACAGTCCTACTGTTTGATCAAATCCAGTTTTCTGAAGCCTGTTTTGTTTGGCTTGAAATTGCCTTGCACAGGTGAACATTGGATAAACACTAAGGTCAAACTTGATGCTATAGTCTTTCTGACCTATCATAGACAATCCATTGCCACATTCTGTTGACTTTGCCTCCTAGAGATCTATGAGATGTATCCCTCCCCACTCCATTTCCATTGCAGCTTTCCTACTCTAAGCCTAAGTTCATCATTCTTACTGGGAGTGCAATAGCCGCCTATTCAATATATCTTCCTCCACTCTTGACAAAACTTAACGGAAGTCAGACAGGAAGTGGGAGGAAGATACTCCATTCTCACTCCATTTTGTCTGTAGCATTGAGATGTGATTGACTAACACACTGAGAAGTTTTGGTGGTATCTCAAGTGTCCTCAACTCTATCAATTTCTCTTATTCTGTATTTTCTCTTGGCTGCCAATCCCAGGATGCATTGTGATCAGGAAGAGCAGGAGTCAAGGATGACATTTTGTGTCCTGGCATGGGTGGTCCTTCACCATAAGTGGTGAGGGTGGGAAGTAGCAACTTCCTTCTGCAATTTTGTCCACTGGGAATGGGAAGAGAGAGGAGGAGAGTGCTTTTGGGAGGTTCTCCCAGGTAGAACAGCTGAGGATAAATCATACATCTTAGATGAAGACCTACATTCTACTTCTCAAGGGGAATGAGCAAAAAGAAGAAAATGTGGGTGGTGGCTATAATCGGAGATGCTAGCTTTATGTTTTAAAAGACTCACAGTTTCTTTTTATGCTACCTCCAGCCTTTGAAAACCATTGTGGTAGATAAATGCCTTCTAGACACTGAAAACCAGGCCCATTGTTGAATTCAGATGGTCCCTGAATTTGCAGTTATTTGACTTAGATGATCTTTTTGAATTTATGAAGGTGTGAAGGAGATACATATCAGTAGCAACTATACTTCAGGTAGCCATACAGCCATTCTATTTTTTATTTTCAGCACAATGTTTAATATATTACATGATATATTCAACACTTTCTTATAAAACAGGCTTTGTGTTAGATGATTTTGCCCATCTGTAGGCTAATGTGAGTGGTCTGTGCATGTTTAAGGTAGGCAAGGCTAAACTATGTTCAGCAGATTAGCTATATTAAATATATTTCAACTTATGATATTTTCAACTTATGGTGGGTATATTGGGATGTAATCCCATTGTAAGTGGAGGAGCACCCATACTTGAACATTTCTTCCAGCTTGAGATCTGAGGGAAGGATTTTCTAGCACCTATTAAAGGGACCAAGAGGAATTGACACAACCCATTTGTTGTCCATACCAGACTGTCTGCCTGGCACATGACAGTTATTCAAAAAGTATTTGTTAGATAAATATATTAATAAATAAGTGAAGTGAACAAAGAAAAAGAACCTCTTCTTATGATAAAAGATATACTTTTTATTTTAAAATTTTTATTCATTTATTTATTAAATTTGCCAGAGAACGCTTGTACTTTAGTTGAGAGAGAGAGAGATACAGACATGCCACAATCCCTTCTTCTCCATTTCTCCCTCCCTTTGGGATTTTTGGCATACATGTACATGTGTCCAGTGTGTCTCTCAAGTCACCAGGTCCAGGACTCAAACCACATAGTTGGCCATGTGGAATCTAGCTGTCTTAATCACAAGACCATGGGCTGGTCTAGATGTAATTCATTTTTTACTTAATTCTCTCTTTTAAAAATTATATCAGGGGTCAGCAGATGGTGAGGATGTTAAAGCGCTGGATCCCACATGGCCAGCTATGTGGTTTGAGTCCCAGACCTGGTGGCTTGAAAATTATACTGGGCATGTGCACATGCCCAAAATCCCTAGAGGAGAATGGAGGAGAAGGGATTATGGTGTGGTCATCCCCCTGGGGGGTGATTTCTCAATTTCCCCCTCTCTTCATCTCTCTCTGATAAGTTCATACACCCTATAGCAAAAAAACAAAACAAAGCAAAAAATAAAAATGAAAGAAAACTATATTAGAATTTTCTCCCCAAGCATCTTTCTTACCAACATACACATATGATGCAATATTTTCATTTCCATAAAAAGAAAAATCTCCACTTTGACCCCTTGATACCGTATTTACCTTCATTTGCCATCCACTCACCTCGTCTTTTCATTTAAATTGTTTCAAAATTCATCTCTGGTTTTAACTTCCCCACTGCCCAGTTTCTACTTAGCCTCATCCAAGGGCGATTAGTCCCTGTCTGACTGGCTGACACCACACTGTCTGAGGTCACCAAATAGCTCCATGTAGGTAATTCCAAGTAATCTCTCATCCTATATCCTATTGAGCTTTCAGTGGCATTGGACAGTTGCCTACACCTTCATACTTGAAATTCTTTCTTTTCTTGTCCTATACGACCTTCACATGCTCATGACTTCAACATTTTTATACTCAGATCTGCTATTTCTAAGTGCCTTTTCAGCACTATTATTTATTTGACCAATTGCATGTAGAATTTAACATGATAACAGAGTTTTCAATGATCCACTCCAGACCTTTAGCTACTCAAGTCTTTCCTATCTTGGTAACTATTACCCTTGTTTTTCGAACTAAAAACACCCAGGTGTTTCTCCTTTCCTGCAGTTTCCATCCATTATTTCAATGATTTCTATTGCATTTATCATAAAATTCCAAACTGTCAACTATGGATTAAATGAACAAATAATACTGAGGTGGCAAGAAGTAGACAGAGAAGTATCTGACCAGAGATGGGAAGATGGTCAGTGTTGCCAGTGAAGCACATGCCAACTTTAAGGGACTTGGAAAAATGTAACTCAAAATGAATGAGCATTGGTATACAGAAATTTAAATATAAGAGATATGGCAAGACAGTGTTCAGGAAATAATTGTTTTCACTCTGTGGTGCATTACAGGGCTGTATTTCTAGGGCTGAAATTTTTTTCTTTTTTATATTTGTTAGAGAGCATGTGGGCTTGCCAGAGAGGGAGAGAGATGAGAGAGAGAGAGAGAGAGAGAGAGAAAGGAAAAGCATTCTTCCCTCCAAAGAGGATGCCCATGCCACAATCCCTTCTCCTTCATTTCTTCTCTCAGGATTTTGGGCACACACACACATTCACTTGGTATGTTTTCAAAGCCGCTGGGTCTGGGACTCAAACTGCAGAGTAGGATCCAGCTGCCTTAGCCTCCACACCATCAGCTGGCCCAGGGCTATATTTCTTATAGAAATATAGAGACTGAACTGAGGTTGGCAAACACATTCCACTCTGCCACCATTTATTTCTCCTAGTCTATATCAGGCATTAGTAATTAATGTCAGAAGAATTTTTCATTAAACCAGGGTGAAATAATTCAAGCTTTCTTAATACTCCAGGAAGCCATCAAAATCAAGTGGGCTTGGTGTAGGAGAGACAACTGACATGTGTATCCGGTGATCAGATGAGACTGGGAGAATGCCTTTATCACGGCTTGATTGGTGGTGGTGGGGTGCTGGCGTAATGAATCTAGAGGAGTCAAAGTCTTAACTGACAAATTATTTCAAGGTCTAAGATTGAGGTCACTGGATACCTAGCCTTTTCTTTTTCTCTGGAAAACCATAAAAAGACAGAAATTTTTCCAGATTTCTATGTGGATTCCTAAGATGTCTTGTTACATTACCAGCAGGCTTGGATTTTGTTGCTTCCAAATCTGGGAAGGTTAAAGTTTTTATCCCAGTGGGTAGAGTAGAAACTGGGTCAGGAGAGAGATTATATAGGCACTCCATGCCTTAGTCCATTTGGGGTGGTTCAGCCAATACCACAGACTGGGTGGCTTATAAACAACAGAGGTTTATTTCTCACAATTTTGGAGGCTGGCAAGTCCAAGATCAAAGAGCTGGCGAATTCAGTATCCTCATAGATAGCCATCACCTTATTTGGAAGGTGGGGTGAGGGTCTCTCTCAGATTTCCTTTTTTTAAAAGAATTATTTAATTTAATTTTATTCATTCATTCATTTTTAATTTGTTCAGACACACACACACACAGAGCGTGAGAGAGAGACAGAGAGAGACAGAGAGAGACAGAGAGAGAGAGAGAGAGAGAGAAAGAGAGAAAGTGAGAAAGCAAGTCACCAGGTCTGGGACTCAAACCATGGTCAGCCATGTGGAAATGTCCAGTGCCTTAACCACCATACCACCCGCTGATCCCCTCAGGTTTCTTTTATAATGGCACTAATCCCATTCATGAGAGTTCTACCCTCATGATCTAATTACCTCCCAAAGCCCCCACCTCCTAATTCATCACCTTCAGGTTAAGGATTTCAACACAGAAATTTTGGGAGAATATAAACATTCAGACTCCCAAATTCCTTTCACCTTTTAGTCCACCATTGCTTGAAACCCAAAAGAAGGAGGTGCCCTAGGATCCTTATAATTTCTCTTCACATTTTGACTATTGTGAAAGCCCTTGTGTGCTTTACCCAGTTCCAAATCTGAGCTCCCATCCTCTGCAAATCAACACACACATCAGTGGTACATGCTTACTCCTGCTTTTGCAAGGAGGACTGACAAGCACTTGTCATAACTCAGTGTCTTACTTCTGCTGTGGCCAGTGCTTCCTGCTGTGAGCTTTTAAAGTCTTAGCAGTTAAAAGAATGAAATGCAATGGTGTAAATGAATGTGCCATGACAAATGCCCTTCTCCTTTAATTTATGATTGGGGAATCTCATTTCACTAAATTTTGCCAAGTCACAGAGTGATTTGTGATAACACATTCTGATGATGGTTTAGCAAAGCCAAAATGATATTTGAATGGAGCTGAAGAGCCCCCACATGGGACTCTATTCAATATAACTTTTTATTTACTGATTACCTTTTGGGAAAATGGACCTGAACTCACCTTTGCTCTCCCCCTTTCAGGTCAGCTGAACTCTCCTTAATCTCCATTCCTCCATTGCCTCAGGACCTTCTGAAACGATCACGGTAATGGTGATAAGGCTTATCATTTACTGAGTACTTACATAGAAGTTAATGTGTTTTATCTCATTTAATACAAGAACCCTACGATAGCTATGGTAGCTGTTATTACTTTATAGAAGAGAACATTGCAGCTCTGAGAGGTTAACTGGCTTCCTTGCGGTTAACTAGGGTGGGGGAATCTTATTTCTGCCAAACTCCCAGAATTCCCAGGAAGAGCTGTTGAGATAATAAGACATATAGAAAGTGTTCTTTAAATAATGCGTGAGAGACTGCTGCCTTGGTGAAGGAATAAAAGGTCTAGTCCATGGGTGCTTTGTTTCTGTGATGCTCCATGAGACTGAAGAGCAGATTTCAGTCCAATTAAATGAGGTTTTCTGATTAAATGAATGGGCCCCTGTCATTGGAGCTGAACAAGGCTCTTCCACCTTGTTCCAGGAACCCCAGGGTTCCAGGGAGATTGGATTAGCTGCGACTCCTCCCGACATTTAAATTCAGTGGTTCTGTTACATGTCATAGTTCTGTTTTTGAGGTCCCAAAATATTTATGTGCAACTGTACCATCATGTGGGAATTGATTTTTTTTTTTTTTTTACATCTTATATGTTATTTCCATCAGGATGATATTATGTACTATTCCGACTGCTGGTGTTGCTATTGGGCACCATTAATTGAGCTGGAATGGTAGCTGAGGGGATTATATGATGAATTTAAAATCTAAAGGGCTTTCTAGCTAATCAAATTTGAGCTCCACTTTCTCCCCCTTTTTAAAGCATAGCAATTATGAGCTTGAACATCTGAATATGAGGGCGTTAGTTTAAATGCTGGTTCTTGCCTCTTATCAATTGTATGAATTTAAGTAACTTTAAAACTCTTACCTATAAAATGAAGTCTGCAATGGGTTTCTACCTCATGGGTTTCTGTCTTAGACCATTATTGTGTTGCTAGACAGAAGTACCTGAGACTGAGTGATATATAAAGAAGAGAGGTTTATCGGATCATGATTCTGGGGGCTGGAAAGTCCCAGAGCATGGGATTGGCATCTGGCCAGCCTCTGGGGCTACTCACAACATGGCTGACAGAAACAGGAAGGCCAGCAGGCACAGACAAAGAGAAAACTACAGGTAGCAGTCTCATTTTTTAAAGAATTCTGCCCTCATGCTTGTTGAAACTAACCCATTCCCATAAGAACCAGAACTCCACCCCTTCCTCAAGAAAGCATTAATCTGTTAATTGGAGAGATGCCTCCATAATCCAAACACTGCCCAGGAGGCCTCACCTCTTAAAGGTCTCACCATCTCTAGTTGTCATTGCATTTGGAACCAAGCTTCCAGCACATGAACATTTGGAGACACACTATATCCAAGACACGGGAACTGAGCTGTACCAATGGTACGATGTGACGTAGCTAAAGCATGGGGCATAATGCTTGCCACACAGAACTTTACTTATAAAATACCACCTATTGTCATTACTGTGACTACTCTGTGTCTGTCACTGAGCAACACTCTTCACGTTATGAATCCCAGTGACCATAGGGACCTAAATACTTTCTCCTATTAAAGAAATGATCCATAGCTCAAGAAGTTTAGTCAACAGTCTAGGTTCACACAGCTAAAAGAGAGACCTTTAGGGTCAGTCAGTGGCATGGCAGTTAAGGTAGAGAGATCCTATATGGCCAACTTCATCATTTGAATCCTAGACCTGGAGGCTTAAAAAACATGCTGACACATGTGTGTGCATGGCCCAAATACCAAAAGATGGAATAGAAGAGAAGGGATTGCTGCATGTCCACCCCCCCACCCCACCCCCCCATTTTGGATGGTCACGCCGCAATCCCTTCTCCTCCATTTTCCTCTCGGGATCTTGGGCACGCACGCACACGTGCCCGGCATGAGTTTTAAGCCACCGGGTCCGGGACGTGAACTGGGTCGACTATGTGGGAGTCCAGCGACACAGCCATTACGCTAACTGCTGGTTCCCTCACTTTCTTTCTCTCTCTATATATGTCTCTCTCTTTCTGGTAAGTGCTTGCACCCTCCCGGGGGCGGGGAAGAAAACAAAACAAAACAAAAAACAGAGTGGCTTTTAATCTCTGTTTCCTCTGGTTCAACTGTCCTGTTTTGACTTAAGGAATAAGTCAATAAGTCATTCCTTGACAAAGCTGCCCATTTGAGGCTGACGATCTCTCTCACACACTACATGCAAAGGTGATACCCAATGAATTCTTTCTGACTGAATGGATAAGGACTGGAACCTTGTCATTTCTGTCTTTGTATTCTCTGTAGCAGATCCAGCTCATCCTTTCCCTTCTCCTGTTCTAGTCTTCTTGCATGTAACATGAGAGGGTTTATGCCAAAAAGTTTCTACGATCCCTTTCTCACAGTTAACTGGTTCGAGAAGAACACTAAGCACATAGTGAGCGTCCTATATATGATTCTGCCTTGTAAGGCTGGGGACAGGAGTGAGGCGAACCAGGCACCTGAGTGTGTGTCCTCCTTAAATCCTGTGCCTGAGGCAACTTTCCGCTCATCCTAGTCCTATCCTGTTTCACAGGGTGGATAAAAGAACTAATGACTCAGTAACCAAGAGCAGATCTTATTTTCCCATTTTAAACACCATGGATGTGTACAATAATATTTTTAATAACAACTAACTGGTACTTTGGATGCTCTACCCTAAAAGATATTCTAGAAGAAAGTTATTATTCATCTAGTTACATACTTTAGACTTCTGAGGAAAACAGTAGGGGTTCAGGATTATAAGAAATAGAAGGACTGTAAAAGGGAAAAGACGAAGTTATTGCAACAACTATTAGGCTAGCCAAGAAAGTAATTTTCAATGATACGGTCATTATTTGAACAAGCGTCCTTCCCCCAAAAAGCAGAACAATGGGATTTTCACACTTATTTCTTTGGTTTAATTGTCTATTTGTTTCAAAATGAAAGCTAATTAAAAGATTATTTTCATATGCTTTAATCACACTACAGCTAACTGTTGGAAAATTTGCAATTAATTGATGCAACAGTTGACATAAGAATGCATTTTTAAAAAATAACATCACTATTTGAATACATAGAGTGAAGCAATTAGTCCTTCATTAGTTCCGAGTTATTTCAAATGCTTTGAAATACTGGTGTGTTTAATGTTTAATCATCAAGGAAATATATCTGGCAATGGTGCTTGCTCCAGCATCATGAATTAAAGATAGCCCCTTGGGAGTTGGGAGAGTTCAGGAAGAAAATATGGCAGCCTCCCCAGGCCTGGCTGTGGGTGAATTCCCTCTTTCACTGGGCATTGGCACAGTAAAGGGTGTTCCTAGAGTGTCTGTGTTTGTCACATCACAAGGATGGCTAGACCTGCTGCAGTTGGTTGCAGTTACAGTAGAGCTGACCAAGAGTAACAGCCCTTGAGTCTAGAGCCCCCTGTCAGCATAGGAGGGGCTGTTAGCATCTATAACAGAAGGTGAGGGAGGGACTTCACCTCGGCAGGATGAATGTAGTGTCCAGAATCCTGTAACCAGTACTCTGGTAAGTACTAACCTCAGGCAGCAGTATGGAGATTGGGTGGGGGGCATGTTTCCAACAACAACAGAGCTTGGTGAGGGGTGCTCGCTACCTGACAATTAAGCTTCAGTGGTACACAGACATCAAGAGACTCTTTGGCAGACTGTAGCTTTAGTCCACAGCTAGGAATCAAAGGGATCTGCTCAAACCAGCAGTGAGAAGCTCCTTCCCAGGAGTATTCTCATGGTCATCGTGCCTAGCACACATCAGAACGATGGTCGCATTTTCCCCTGGATCAGTGGAAAACACATCAAAGGCATGCGTTTTCATCTTCTGGAGACATACCTATAGACAATAAATAAATGTTCACATCTAGGCCTTGTACTCAGTTCTGTGCCTATGTTTTCTTATTTAGTTCACATAACAGCCCAAGGAAGTAGATATGAATAAGATGCCCACTCTTTAGGTAAGGGAACTGAGGCATGAAGAGGTTAGGTGAGGTGACATATTTAACTGAGGTATTATTTCTACCCATTTCTCTGGTGTGTAGAGGAAATAAAATAATAAATAATAATAAATAAATTAAATAAGTAATAAAATAATAGTGTACAGAGGAAAGTAACTTACACAGGTTAGAAGGGCATGCATACCTGGAAAGTGGTCAAGCCAATGTTTGAGCTCAAATCTTTCTGACTCCAAATTCACTCAGACCTCAGCAAATACAATTGAGTGTTTTTAAGTGTACCATGTGTGTGCGAAAAGAGCAGCTCTCTCAGATCTTGCTATCTCAGGACACTTGTTTGGTGCTAGTCATTAAGACAACAGAATAAAGGTAGTAAATGTAGCTTCCATAGGACCCAGATTATGTCCTCTTTTAGCAAAATCAACTAGTATTATTTGAGCCAGGGATGTAAAAATATATCAAAGCCTGAGACTTAGCCAATAGCAGCAAAACAATTTCCAGACCTCTTATTTGCAGATGTACTTGAAAATCGGAGAGAGGGTTTTGGGGAGTCCAGGGGAGGGCAGGAATGGCGGAAATTGGGAATGACCCTAGCCATCTCCATTTTGAAAACATGCATTGACAGCGAGTAATACAAGAATGCCTTTTGGGTCTGTCTGCCTGTCTTTCATTGCATAAGCCAAGACCCTAACTGCTCTGTGCCAAACTCTCTGTGTTCCCTTTCCAGTGTAGACTCAAGTAGAAAATGTGATTCTGCCTGTCTTTAGAGCTTAGAGGCCAATGGGAGAGACTCACAGAGAGATAAGTCTGGCAATGCAATATGGTGAGTGACCAAGGGATATGTGACTCAGACGACAGAAACAGAAAGTGGGGATAGCTAACTGCACTGGAAGCCAGAGTAGGTGTGGCAGAGGCATGGAAACATATTCCTGGTCTGGACTTTTCCATGAGGAACTGGCAGGAAGGCCTTAGAAGCTTAGGAACCACATGAGCCAAGGTCTGGAATATAGAATAGGCTATATGCATTTGGGAACTGGAGAGTACTTTAATATAATGGAATGTCACAAGTAAGAGCAGGACAGGGCTGAGCTGGTGGTTCAGAGGGAAGGTCTTGAAATTCCATACATCCAAGGAAGCCTAGATGACCTCCTATAACCAGCAGGCTGGGTTCCAAGAGGAAAGCATAAGCAGGGACTGAAGAAACCAGTTTATTTCCTAGACCAGAATTAGAGTGTGTTGGCAGTTGACAAAAGCCAACCAAATGAATAGAGCTACCTCCTTATTCTTTAAGAGTCTCATTCATCCATCTACCCATTTGTATTACTCTTCTCTTTTCACAATGGAGGGAAGACACACACATTATGCATTAGCTCGCCCAATAAATGCAAGCCAGAACGACAAAATAAATTACTAAAGGAGCTGGGGCAGGGGTTGAGCACAGGTTCTGTATTGTCACAAGGGGCAGCAGAAGTATTACTGAGAAGTAGTGCAGCAGTAAAATATGATCTATGAGGCTGATCCACCTGGGAAAGTTCTGGATTTTTATCCGAAGACTTCCCTGAGTCTGCTGAGCACATGTGTGCCCATAGTCCAGGTTAGCTAAGGCTGGGGGTGAATGCTGAGTCTGGATGCTGTTCAGGGTGTGCTTTCCATCTTTATGGCTCTCTCTCTCTCTGCCTTTCTCCTCGTCTCTCTCACTTATGGAAGGAGTTAATAAAAACTTAAAAAAAATATGTATTTTTGCCATAAGACATGTGTTCTAACTAGAGGAAAGACAGAGAGAGGGAAAGTGAGAAACCAACCCTAGGGAGGAAGGCCATGCCACAATCCCTTCTCCTCTGTTCTCCTCTTGGGATTTTGGGCACACACACATATGCACCCAGCATGACTTTTCAAGTTTTTGGATCTGGGATTCAAACTATTGTTGGCCATGTTGGAATCCAGCACCTTAACCACTGCTGACCTCAATAAGTAAAATCTTAAAACAAACAACCAAAAACAGCACTGAAGTCCCAGAGGCCAAGGCTAAGAGAGAAACCAGTCAACTTTCCTGTACATTGGAGATGCATGATACAATCAAACCAGACCCAGGTTTTCCTGATACAGAATAGTAAATACTGAAATAGATTCAACCAAAGAAGTCTTTAGGAAACATTTCAGGAATGTCAAGATTGTAGGGTCACACAATGTGAGCTGATGGGATCCCATTGAAGCTCATTTTACCATCAGAACTTCTAAGGGTATCAGAGCAAAGTAACATGACCTAGGCTCACAGATTTCTCATCATCTGGCTTGATTACAGAACAGAATATAGGCTAGACTGATGGCTCTTATTCTTTTAAGACCTCAGCATCCTTTATAAAAAAAACTGATTTCAACCGTGCAGTTCCAATATCCCCCATGTAACAAATCAGACGTAGCATTCTCTAGAGTGGGGTAAGGCTGGGGAATTGGTTTCTAGGGAGCCTCAGGGACACCCCCAGGGATTCCAGGGCTCTGGGGGAAAGTAATTTGAAAAACTGCTGATCTAAAGGAGTGATGAATAGCAAGTCCTGCAGGCAATACTCTATAAATATTATTTCTTAGTTAGGGTTTTGACGAGGATTGGAAGGTAGCATGCTCTGGTGGCGATTTGCTAGGCAGATGTTCTCTGCTCTGGTTATTGGTGTTTTTGAAAACATCGAAAAGCAGGAAAGGGTCAAATTCTCCAGGCTCATGTAATCTCCATTTTCAGGTCTCAGAGGATCCAGCCTTTGAGAATTCGAGGCCCTGGATGTGGGCCTGTGAGCCATAGCATCCTCTCATTGGCCCTGGCGGGAAGCATCTTCACTTTGACAAAAGTCTCTCAGGACCAGCTCACTCTAGATCTTTTTAATTGTTTCTTGACATGCCTTTTAAGCTGTCATGCTGAAATGTGATTCCCATCTCTGTTTATCTAATGTCACTAAGGGGGAGGCACTTGGAGAATTGTGATGAGGCATCAACCTGAGAACACTATGTCTCCCCTCAACTGTCTCTCTCCACCTTCTGAATGGTCTTTGTAGCTGCTCAGCACCTGGCAGTGTCATTGGCAGGAATTACAAAGGACCATCGTTGGGGAGAATAAGTAGCTGGCTGTTTCTCCACATTGTCTGGTGGCTTTTCTGGAGACTGAGTTACACTTAGCTGTGCACCTCCTCCATGCCTGGCATTGAGGTGGGGAGTGGAAAATGGGGAGGAAAAGGAAGGTGTGTTCTTAGGGAGCTCACGGTCAAGTAGACAAGGCTAGCATGTCCACACACTTATATAAAGATATAAAGGAGACCTAGGACCAGCCCTGTGGTTGGTGGTTCTGGGAGGTAGATCCCACATGGCAGACTGTATGGTTTGAATCCTGGTCCCAGCCGCTTGAAAAATGCACCTGGCTTGTATGCGTGTGCCCCAAATCTTGACAAGATGGAGACATGGAGGTAAAGGTATTGTGACATGAACATATCCCCTAGAGGGGTGCTTTCTCCCTCTCCCTCTCTCTGTCTCTCTCTGATGAGAATACATGCCTCCTGGCAAAATAAAAAAATAAAAAAAGATGACCTGGTGAGTGTGATGTAGACGAAGTTCTTACCATCAAGTAGGGATAATAATAATAACATTTATTTCCGAGAGTGGTGGTGAGAATTTAAAATAAGGCATGTACTGAATTTGACACAATCTGCCCCATATTTGACATTCAACAAACATTGGCTTTTATTGATGACAAGCAAGAGGTAGCAGGTCTGGTTGTTAAGGCAGCTAAGAGAGGAGAAATAAGAGTAGTAAGATTTTATGACATGAGAAGTCTCAGACCAGAGTATGGCTGAGTGCTAGAAGAATACTTAACTGATCTTTTTATTTAAACCCCCTCATTTACTGAATGAGTAAAGAGAGACTAGAGAGAAGGCTTATTTATAGTCACATGGACTTTAATAGAAGAACCAGGACTTGAACTTCTATGTCCTTTCTGCTTCAGGCTCCTTTCTCCAGAGACTTTCATGGAACTCTTTCCTTTGACTTCCTCATCTTAAGAGAGATCATGACTCTCAAAGGCTTGTTGATATCATTCTGTGAGACATTTTTTTTTTCTTTTTGTTTGGAGAGGTTTTGTTGCTATAGGGTATGTGTGCTCACCAGAAAGACAGAGAGACAGAAAGTGAGAAATCTCCCCCCAGGGGGGATGGCCACACCACAATCCTTTCTCCTCCATTCTCCTCTCAGGCTTTTGGACACATACGCACATGCGCCTGTTGTGAGTTTGAGCCACCGGGTCTGGGACTCGAACCACAGTCAACTACGTGGGAGTCCAGTGATGTAGCCATTATGCCATCTGCTGGTCCCCATTCTGTGAGACATTAAAAAAAATGGTGTCAATAAATTGTTTCAAATTCATTCTCAGAATGAAAAAACAATGGTTGCATTCACACTGGTTTAGTGACATCCCAGAGCCATTTTGCTCACAGGAAGTGGAAGGAGGATTAATTAAGACACTGCCTTTTCGGACCTCCAACTTTATATGCTTTTCTCTATCTCAGACTCCTTTTGCTGTTTCTGAGTTGAGATTAAGAAGTGTGGCTTTGGGAACCAGCAGTTAGTGTAATGGCTATGTCGCTGGACTCCCACGTAGTCGACCGCGGTTTGCGTCTCAGACCTGGTGGCTTAAAACTCATGCCGGGCAGGTGTACGTGTGTGCCCAAGATCCCGAGAGGGGACTGGAGGAGAAGGGATTGCGGCGTGACCATCC
>NW_006159972.1:899001-899408 GCF_000334495.1 Tupaia belangeri chinensis | reverse complement strand
AGCCCCCCGCCCCAAAAAACAAAATCCTCTCAAAAAAAAAAAAAAAAAAAAAGAAGTGTGGCTTTGAATAGAGCTACTTGCTTCACACACTCTTACTTCTTTGCTCCAAGAAATTCTATCTTCATGGCTAACTTACACAGTACTGGTTGTTAAAAAATGCCAAGGGACAAGAAAACAGAGTCTGCAATGTTTTATCTAGAAAAACAAACTCACGCACAGACAAACAAGGGGACAATTAGTTTTTGTTTGGGCTGAAGCCAGAGGGGTATTTGTGTCATGTAAGTGGAAGTCTATAGAATTTAATAGGATTATTGTAGGATGAAGTTCATTTGGAGGGAAGAAAACAAACAAAAGGAAGAGCAAAACTTACCTATACACACTTAATTATGGAAGCCAAAGAAATTAAA
>NW_006159972.1:871743-897338 GCF_000334495.1 Tupaia belangeri chinensis | reverse complement strand
CTGGGAGTAACCTGGGAGGTGAAATAATACTACTACCACCAATGATAATTGGTATGTTAACAAACTACCATTAACCTGAACCACATTATCCCTGAACCACATCTTATTTTAAGTACCCCACATATATAATCTCAATTAATCCTTTCAGGACTGCAAAGTACATATCAGTATTTCATCTTTGGTTGTTAAAGATACCAACCAGAGCTAAGGGGTTAGCAGGTGGCATAACGGTCAAGGTGCTGGACCCCCACATGGCCAATTGTGCTGTCTGAGACTCACCAGCTTGAAAATCATGCTGGGCTCATGTGGATGTATGCCCAAAACCTTGAAAGGAGAAAGGAGAAGAAGACATTGTGGTGTTGCCATTCCCCTCCTGGGGTGTGTGTGTGTGTGTGTGTATTTCTCACTTTCCCTCTTGCTATCTCTCTCTGGTGAGAGCACGTGCCCGATAGCAAAAACCTAAACAGAAAATTTAAAAAATATGAAAACAATGCCAGAGCTAAGAAGACTGAGTAATGTGTACAAAGTTACAAAAGTAGAAAATGGTGAAGTGGAATTTGAGCCTTGTTCTGGGTCCCTTGCCTCCTATAAAATGCTCTGTGAGCAGAGGTAGGACCTATAAACCCAGCTAAAGTGATATTGCCAGTGTGGACATCTTACGAGGGCAAAGGGCTAAGTCTAAGTCTAATTAGTCCGGGGTCCAAAATAAAATTTGTTCATAAGACAAGACAATTGCCCACCCAGTGTCATTCTAATGGAAATAGGTTTTGCTGTTGCCTTAAAGTTGGAATTAATGCCTTCTGAAGCATGACTTCCCTCAGGCAGCATCTGCAGGGTCATATTTTCTATGGACATCTTACGAGGGCAAAGGGCTCAGTCTAAGTCTAATTAGTCCGGGGTCCAAAATAAAATTTGTTCATAAGACAAGACAATTGCCCACCCAGTGTCATTCTAATGGAAATAGGTTTTGCTGTTGCCTTAAAGTTGGAATTAATGCCTTCTGAAGCATGACTTCCCTCAGGCAGCATCTGCAGGGTCATATTTTCTAATTCTTTCTCCCGTCCTAGATGCACAGCAAAAGCTGGTTTCAATATGGACATGCTGATCTATTGACCAGTTGATTGATTGATTAATTGATATATTTGTGGCTCCTACGGTTTGAAGCTTCCAACATTAGTTTGGAATTGATTTTAATCTTCACAGGTTAAAAACAAAAGCTATCAAATCCCTTACAGGAGATGGTGATGAGACACAATCTTATTAAAGAGAAACTGACAATTTATCATCTTTCAACAGCTCGAGGCCCAATTTTTTTTTTGTGTATTCTTGCCAGGATCTCAGTGTCTTGTTCAATATCTAATTTATCTGGAGTTTTATTGAGGGAGGAGCATCTTCTGCAGTTCTTGCCTACAATTTTCAAATAGTGGTTAAGCAAAAAAAGGAGCTCACAGCTCAGGATGTGGTGTACAAAAAAGGGTTTAGTATCTGTAAGGGGGTGACCTACCAGTTTTCTATGAACTTTGTGCTATGACAATTTTCTCCTGAACTTAATTTCTTTTTTTTTTCCTTGACAAAACATTCCTTTGTTCTTGTGTTGTCACCTTGATTTTAAGGCTTTTCTTTCCATCTGCTAAGTACTGAAATGTTGTTTAGCAAAACTTACTTATCATTTAATGCATTATGCAAGCTAATTAAACCTTCAAGCAGCACATTTAAATTGGACCCTCTGGCCAATGGAAATGCCCACCTCATCTGGATTGGTCAGGAGTTTTCTTTGTTCAGCACTAATTACATGACAGCTGAGTCTCTGGGGAGGAGACTAAGAGGCACTGGGGAGGGCACACAGGGTTGATCCTTGGCAGGGCACAGGATCTAAGTCTTACCTATCAGAATCATCCTTGGGTTTGGTATGTGAGCTCTGAGAGAAGTCTAATTCCTATAATATTTGCCAATACAGGAGAGTAAGAGCAAACCTGATGATTCCTATCTTTCTAGGTATAAGCAAAGGGAGCCCTCAAGAGCTAAGAAAGAGGGCCAGATAGTGGTGCAGTGGTAATGCAACTGGACCCACATGGGAAAAGTCCTGGGTTCACGTCCTGGGATTTCCCTGAGCATGCTGGGTACATGCTGTTGTGCCTTTGATTGGGGCAGCTGAAGCTGGGTATGGATTGTGGCTTTAAAATCTTGCTAAGAACAGATGTTTCTTTGCTTCTGTCTTCTTCTCTGTCCCTCTCTGTTACAGAAGAAACAAATACACTTTAAAAATCCAAAAGGGGCAAGCAGATTTCATAGATGGATAAACAGTCATGTCTGCAGTGAGAGTCAGAAGCTCCTCCTTCAGATAACTTGGTGAATCTCTTTACTCAAAGCTAGTTTAAGTTGTGTTTCTGCCATTTATAATCAAGAGTTTTGACCAATGCAGGTAGGGGTTTTTTCCCCTCCATTTTACAAAGAGCTACATTGAGTCTCATGGAAGTGAAGAGATTAGAAGATTACACAGCAGTAACTGGAAAAACAAGCTCAGGGCCAGGACCAAATAGTTACCTTCCTTGCCATCTCCACCCAGCATGAGTAGAAAATCTTCCTGTTTTCCTATTATTCCCTTGACTTACTTTATAATCATACTTCCTTATTTTCAAATGTTTTCTAATTATAAAATTAATGTATGCATATTATAGATGCCACAGAGAAGCATAAAGAAGGCGATAAATTTACTCATAATCTTGCCACCTAGAGGAAACCAGTGTTAAAATGGTGTGCTATTTTCTCTCCAGGCATGTGAAACCTAAATGTTCACTGAAGTCATCTGGTGCCTTAATGAATAGATAAAATTGATTCAAACCACCATTCCATGGCTTGCATGACATCCAATGTGATGGAATTGAGTTCAAGCTCTGGTGTATACTAGATATGTAGATATGTGCTCTTTTAGTTGGTTCTTTCTTTCTTTCTTTCTTTCTTTCTTTCTTTCTTTCTTTCTTTCTTTCTTTTTCTCTTTCTTTCTTTCTTTCTTTCTTTCTTTCTTTCTTTCTTTCTTTCTTTCTTTCTTTCTTTCATGAGAGTGAGAAAGAGAGAGAGAAAAAGAGAGATCCTCTCAACAGGATCTCATATCACAATTTCCCAATGTTCCAGCTATTCCAGCCAGCGAGCATCACAGATGTGCCCGCCAATGATATGCAGGTTGACCAGGACACTAAACCCACAATCTTCCATATGGATACAGCATTGCTTGGGCAACAAGTTATTGCTGTGCTACCAAACTGACCCTAGATGTTGACCTGAGTCAATTTATTTAAGCTCCTTGAGGCATTTTTTTTTTTATCTATCCATTGGGTTTAATAATCTCCTTCTAGTTTGAAGGGCTTCTTTGAGAACAAAATAAAAAAAAATCAACAAAAGCTTTGAAAGGTATAAAATGTGGTGCAAATAAATATAATAATAATGGTTTAAAACTTTTCCTTTTTTTATAGTCACAAAATCATTTTACAGAAAAATTTTCTATGTAGAATCCCAGTACATAAAGCAGATAAAGAGGGGCTTCTGCGGTTAATTCAGAGCCAATCCCAAGTGGTCTGTGAGGTACCTTCAGGTAAACCCTAGTTTTTAAGGCAGTTATTTAAAGACCGTTGTCTATGATTAGACAATTGCCAAAGTGTTTTATTCTAAGAAACAGAGGGACAATGGCCAAAGAGACTCTCTAGACCTAGAAATGGAAAGGAACTAGGTTAAGTGGCAAAGAAAAACTCAACACATTCTGGCTTATGAATCTTAAATGAACAAGAACCCCACCCAGCACCTGTCCACTGAAGATGGCATTGGGCAAAGTAAAGTTCTCATTCTGGTGTCTTCTGGGCCATTGCTGAGTGTAATCAGGTCATTCTCTTGTCCCCCCCCCCCTTTTTTTTTTCTAACTGCATATCTAGAAGGGTCAGGACAAAGGTAAGTACTAAAACCTCCAACCCTGTACATATGCACAAGCAGAGACACTTTCCTGGGCTCTGGAAGTCATCCCAATGATATGTTTTGGCCACTTGCTTTGTGTTAGGGATTTTGCTAGATGTGGAGTATATAGTGGAAGGCAGAACCAAATAAAACCTTATTCTCTTCTTATTCTCTGTGGGCTTACTGGCTAACTGTGGAATCAGACATAAACTGAATAAGCTTAAATATTAACAGAAAATTGTGATTGTTATATAAGGGGGATCTTCAAGAAGTTCATGGAAAGTTTGAATTATGAAAAAACAATGTAAGATTTCAAAAAAAAATTGGAACCAAAATAAACTTGCACTTTAATTCCATCTTTTTTGCACATTTTTTACTTTTGAGTTTTTATTTGCTGTTATAGCGGGCATGCACTTACTGGAGAGACAGAGAGACAGAAAGTGAGAAATCAACCCCCCCCTCCAAGGGGGATGGCCACACCACAATCCCTTCTTCATTCTTCTCTTTGGACTTTGGACACACCCATACATATGCCCAGTGTGAGTTTTAAGCCAATGGGTCCAGGACTCGAACTGCTGTCGACTACGTGGGAGTCCAGCTATGTAACCGTTATGCCATCTGCTGGCCCCCAACTGCACGCTTTTTGAAGTCCCCTTGTACATGCTGGATGAATCCAGTCAAATAAGTCAAAAAGAATATGGTGAGGAAGTGATACTAAAGCTACAGTCTGAAGTTAATAAGCATCCTAAGCCAGGGAAGAAGGTTGTGCAAAGGCCCTGTGGTGGGCAGGAGATTATATCCTTCATTAATGGAAAGAAGGCCAGTGTATGTCCAGAGAGCAAAATAAATCTGGGCTTGGAGATGAGGACCAGGACAAGCAAATTCTTGTGGACAACGCCAGTGATTTTCCTCTTTTTCCTAAGAGCCACGGGATGCCCTAGACTGAAACTTCTCATTTGAGAGATAATGAAGTATTATTCTAGGGAAGAGGCTGTAGAAGTAGAGAAAAGTAGAACACATCTGGAAATTAGTTGGCTAGCAAAGCAGAGAGAACTTGTTAGCGTGTGTGTTATAGTAGGGCATATTTGTTTTCTATTGCTGCTGAAACTTATTACCACTAACCATGGCTTAAAACAATTATTCTCTTATAGTTCTGATAGCCAGAAGTCAGAAGTGAGTCTTATAAGGACAAATGCTTAAGTGTTGACGGGGCTGGCTGGTTCCTTCTGAAGGTTCCAGGTGGGTGAATCCATTCCTTGCCTCTTCCAGATTCTAGTGGCTACTGGAATTCTTTGGCCTGTGGCTGCATCACTCCAATCTCTGCTTCCATCATCACATGGCCTTCTCCTCTTTCGTCATCAAATCTTCCTCGGCCTCCCTCTCATAATGAGTCTTGTGAATACATTTAAGGCCTGCCCTGATAATTCAGGAAAGTCATTCCATCTCAAGATTTTCCATGTGATCCTTTTGCCAATAATCTAATAGTCACAGGTTCTTATGATTGGGACTTGGACATCTTTGGAGACTTTTATTCAGTCTGCCATAGGAGGCAAGGAGAACAATGAGCACAGATGTTGCCGGACTTCTGGTTTCTAGATTAGGCAGATGGTGCTGAGATAGAGTGGGGTCCAAGATGAACTCAGTTTTGATTAAGTGGACTTTGAGGTGCCTCTCTCAGATATCCAAGAGCAGCTGTACAGCAGACATTAGGGACCTAAAGGGTCTTTTAAAAAAGTCATTTGAAATATGTATTATGAAAAAAAAATCATACATGGATCATTTGAAGTAAAATGAATTTGTGCTTTAATTCCATTTTTCCATGAACTTTTTGAAGTCCCTTTTTCATTCTGGAGTACAGAAGAAAGATCAGGGCTAGAGATACAACTTTATAATTGACTATAGTAGAGTGTGAATAATGCTGTGGAATGTATGAAATAGGTAATATAAGTGAAATGATATAAAACAATATAAAATAAGAGGGAGCAGTGCCTAAGACCAAGCCTTGGTGAACTCCTTTTTTTTTTGAGAGATTTTCGCTACAGGGCGGTGCACTCGCCAGACAGAGAGACAGAAAGTGAGAAATCACCCCCCAGGGGGGATGGCCGTGCCACAATCCCTTCTCCTCCATTCTCCTCTCAGGAACTTGAGCACGCACGCACACGTGCCCGGCGTGAGTTTTAAGCCACCGGGTCCAGGATGCGAAAGGTGGTCGACTACATGGGAGTCCAGCGACATAGCCATTATGCTAACTGCTGGTCCCGCCTTGGTGAACTCTTGAAGGAGAACAATAAAGTAATGATAATTTCCAAAGAGAATTCAAAGAGAAAGAAAGAAAATCAGTAAATCTCTGGAAGCCAAGGAAGAGAGGATTTCATAGCAAAGGGAGTAGCCAACTCTGTCTAAAATGTCTGAAAGTTCATGTAAGTTGAAGATTAAAAATATCCATGAAATTAATCACATAAATTTCTATGGAAGAAGCCAGGCTAGGTTGGAGCAGTTGAAAGGTGGATGGATGGGAAGAAAACAAAGAGAGAAAATTCTTCTATATTCATATATATTATTTAGAAGTTCTCATAGCCCTTGTTCTTTTTTTTTTAAGCTTTAGCTATATAGGGACCAGCAGGTGGTGTGGTGGTTAAGGTGCTGGACACTCCCACATGCCTGACCATGGTTTGAGTCCTGGACCTGGTGGCTTGCTTTCTCACTTTCCTTCTCTTTGTGTGTCTGTCTTTCTCTGGTCAAATGAAAATAAAAAGTGAATAAATAAAATTAGATAAATAATTCTTAAAAAAAGCTTTAGTTATATCTTTGGGTACATATTTATTTATTTTTAAATATATAATAATTTTTAATAAAAAGCTTAAAAAGTTATATATGCATAAGATAAAGAATTTTTAAAAATAGTCCAGTAGTTATGGGAAATTATTATTATTTTTGAGGTAGAATTTTTTTATTATATACTTTTTTATGCATTAAAGCACTGTGTATCATTACAGCATGCAAAATGAATTTTCCCAGCATGAATACACTGCATATTAGTCCAGTTAAAGATAGTATTATACACGTTATTATTAACAGATAATTTTCCATTTCTGTGTCTCTTAAATGTTTTGTTTCTTTCTCTTTCCCCTTGATTCCCTTCCTCTTATAGCCCTGCCTCTTCCTGCCGTGTATCTCTGATCAAAAGCTATGGAACTATGTCAACTTGTATTCATTTGATCTGTGCCATTCTCTTCTGTAGACTTTGACCCTTGAAAGTGGGGTCTAAATCAGCTTTTGCTCATTATTATATTCCCAGAGCATGTTCCAAATGTGCTCATAGTAGGTACATGCCTGACTATACTAATGAACAAATGATCCAATGAATGCTGCAGTTTTAAGTAGGAGAAGTGGAAGCATTTTTAATTCCTAGAAAGAAGCTTATTGTAATTAAAAGTGCAGAGGTTTTGAACTCAGACACACACACAACTGTTTCCCAGTTGTGTGCCTTTGGCAAAATCAGGTTAGCTGACCCTTGGAGCTTGGTTTTCCCTGCTGGATAGTGGGATTATTACTTTTATTCAGATGATGCCATCTATCTGAGTCTAATATATTTTGCTCCCACAGCAATTGCACCTTGTCAAGAGCTGACAATCAGACAATACAAAACAAATGATACATATAAATTTGGCAAAGTATTACTTCGATGAAAGAAATGAAAACAAATGAGAGAGAGAGCCAGTGGAAGAAGGTAGAGAAACACAAAGAGAGGAGATACTTGGTATACAGTGGGTGCTTAATAAATCTGGTCCTTTGGTTGTGTTGGGTTTAATTCTTAGCATGTGTGATTGGGCCCATGTGTGAGGAATGATTTCCTAATTAGAGAAGATGCCTTGGTGAAGATTGTACCTGCTGATGTCGATGAGGGCTTAACATGTCTGAGCAGAGAGGTGGGCACTAGGGGTCCTCACCTTCCCCTTTCCGGATGTCATTGCAGCTGGGCACCTGGCAAAGGAAACCTAAGCATTTCTCCCCTACCTCCTGGCACCCACACCTCTGAGATCACATGCAAAGATGGGCTGCCTGCTGAAAATCTGGAATCATTCCAGTTTATTAATTTGGGCCCCTGTAATTAAACAGGCATATTAATTAGCATTTCTGCTTGTGTGCCTTCTTTTTCATGTTAGAGTTGAAGCTCAGAGTAATTATTTATATGATTTCTCAATTTGTTTTGGTTTCTGTTTTCCCAAAGTGATACTTTTGCAAAATTCATATATAGCACTTGTTTTGCATGTCTGATTGTCAGCGCTTGACAAGGTAGAATCGCTGTGTGAGCAAAATGTATGAGATGGCATCTGCTTTCTGGGTGGTAGGTGATTCAAAGCACCCATGCTTTCTGAAGAATTTGCAAAGAAATTTGCAATCTCTGTACACATGACCAGTGGTTCTTGTCATGTTTCATTGTGGTATGTGTGTTTTGTTATGCACATGAAAACATTTAAAAAATTTTTGGTGGATAATTGTTCAGCTTGGTTTAGACATCATCACAGTGAACCACCATATCATCTTTCTAGTATTATATCAGGATAATGTTTTTTTTTGCTGTTATATAACCTATTAGGTTGTCGGGAAACTCATGCATATTAAAAAATATGTTTTTTTTTTCCATGCAAAAATGCATCATGACTTTCCAGACCACCCAATAAATAACATGGAGGAAGAAGGAGAGTTTTGGGACTTGGTTTAGGGGTCTCTCTCTCTTTTTTTTTTTTTTTCCATGCAAAAATGCATCATGACTTTCCAGACCACCCAATAAATAACATGGAGGAAGAAGGAGAGTTTTGGGACTTGGTTTAGGGGTCTCTCTCTCTTTTTTTTTTTTTTGCCAATTTTTCTCTTTCATGGTTGATGGGAATAATTCCTTCTCTGGGCATTTGTGGGGCATGTCTAAGCAGGTACTGTCACTCAAGATGAGTCAGCCTCTGGTCTTTGTCTCTGAGAAATTTATTAACCCCCCACCATGAAAAATAAGGAGGCTGATCAACAGGTCAACACGAGACATTCCAAATATGCAAGAGCAAACAGACGATGGGCATCATGTTGCACTAAGGCCATTTATAACAAAGGGTGCAAAGATGAGAAAATGGTAGGTAGGGAGTTGGGAGAGGAAAGATGAAAAATGAAAGGAAGCAAAGAGCATCGACAGTGTTTCTGGTGACACGTTATCTTTCCATGTACAGTGTTGGCGGCTTGGATATCTAGCCTTTGTCCCCAGCACCATTTTGTAGATGTGAAAGGAGAGGATCAAGGAGGATTGACTCATTCAGATCCATCCAACAGAAGGTATTATGGACAGAGCTTAAACCCTAGCCTCTCTGATTCTGACCAGGTGCACCCTTCACTGTCCCATGCAGTTGCAACCAACACTAATTAGCAGGGACTTTGGAAAACTTAAGAAGTTCACCAACAATTCACAATTTGCTGAGTGTTCACTGAATGCCAAGCTTTCTGCTCTGAGGATGCACAACTCTCAGTGTAATGTAAGGAGAGCATGGATTTAGATTTAGGGTAATAATGATAGTAGCTAACATTGGTCAAGAATCAACCATATGCCAGGCTTGTTCAAAACACTCTGTATTCATGATCACATTTGAGATCTAGTACCTTTTGCCTGGATAGGTACCATTGTGATTCTATTTTGTAGATGAAGAAACTGATGAAGAGAATGGTGAATGGAGGAATAGGAGAAATGAATGTGAGTTAGTGCTGTCATTTCAGGCCTGGGTTGGGGGAGGTCTATAGAGATGGGGGATATCATAAGTGGATGGACACTAGCCCAGCTGGTCGCCAGGTGGATGGCACTGTAGTTTCCATGACAAGCTCTGAGGCCTATTTTCAGCAGAACTCCAGACCTGCTCAGCAGGCTAAGTGAAGCCCACACAGGAAGCACTGAGCTGTGAGTCCTCCTTTGGCTGCAGGAGGTCAGTGGATGGATCCAAACTTGGTGGATCTTGGCCCCATCATTTATTCAATGTGTGACTGAGCAAGATGCTTAACCTCCCTGAGCCTCAGTCCCTCTTCTATCAAATAAAGGCAACAGGACTTGCCTTGCAGGGGTGTGATGGAGATTACAAATCTGTTACCTGAAAAGAGCCCCAGATCAAAGCTTGGCATGTGAGGGCAGTCTATAAATATTTGAGGAAGACTGAAAAGAAAAGAAAGAATCCAAGAGAGGAAATAATGAGATACTTCAAGGAGGAGATGGCATTTAATTGGGCCCTCTAAGATTGATACAGTTTATCTGACTTTTATGTGAACAAAGTCTAAAGTTAAGTCCAAGATGGGCCTGCTCTGGCCACCCTTTGGAGTGAGCAGAACCACCCAGGACACTATGAATATCCTGGAGGACTTTAGGTGTCAGGTGTCCTGCCCCCACCCCCCATCACCCCCAATACAGTCTATACCTGGTTGATGATCTAGTTAGAAATTTTTACTGAAAAAGCTATTGGATGATGAAGATGGGGATTTCAATGTCTGTATTGACTTATATGCATGGCATTTCTTCTGGTAAAAGAAATGTAATACACTATAAAGTTATATGTGATTCAATGTAATATAAACAAAATTATGATAATAAATAAATAAATAATTCAAAAAAAGAAACTTTTACTGAGAACTTATTGTGGACCAGATTCTTTGTGCTCAGTGGATGCACTTTTTTAAAAAAAATTTTTTTTAAAGGTTTGTATTATAGAGCATGTGTGCTCATCAGAAAGAGACAAAAAGAGGGAAAGTAAGAAATAACTCCCTAGGGATGATGGCCACTCCACAATCCCTTCTCCTCCATCCTTCTCAGCATCTTTGGGAAGGCACACACACATGCTGGGCATGATTTTCAAGTCATCAGGTCTGGGACTCAAACCACTGTCGGCCATGTGGGAGTCCAGTGCTGTAACCACCATGATACCTGCTGACCACACACATATTATTCCTTACGTCCCTGAAAGAGAAACTTAATTTCACAGCCGTTGAACGATTTGACCAGGTCATGCTGAGTCGTGTGGTGCCGTGCTGACACTGAGCAGCAGAGCAGGTTTGGAGTCCAACTCCTTTCATTCCTTGGCACCTGTCATCTTGTAAAGAGGAGCCCTCAGAGACTGTCTGCAATGCTAGACCCATTGCCCTGCCTCATCCGTAAAATGGGGACTTGATTGCCAGGTGGTACTGGGCTTCCCAGTGAAGACATCTGCCTGGCGTACAGAGGCTATGCTTTTTTGACGTGACACCTCCAGCTTGAACGTTTCAGCTTCTAATCGTGGAAATAATTTGGAAGAAGGAGATGGAGGTTATCATTTATTTAGGGGGCTTTATCAACAGAAGATCTCTCCGGCTTTAATAAATGAAATGTGTTGCATAGAGTGGGATCACTGAGGCATGAGATACCGTGTCTGCCCACAAAGGGCTTTGAATAATTTACATCCTGGAAGGATATTTTATGACAGTGCTTATAATCTTCTTATTGGTTTAAAATCAACATTTACAGCAGACATCTTTGAACTGATGCAGCTGATAAGCTTATCTCTTTATTATGTGACAAGAATCAAACCCGTTCAGGAAAGAGAGGTTTCCTGGAAATTGATTCCTCTTTGGCTCTCAATATTTTACTCTCCAAAAACAGCCAATAAATAATAGAGGTCAGTTATTAATATTTCATTTAAATTAATATATTAGTAGAGGGAACTCTTTTAATTTGAAGGGGCCTGCAAGGAAGCTTTGGGGTTTTGCTAAGGTATTTTATCAAGCAGCTCCATCTCCGATTAAACCTGTCCCTGAGAAGATGTGCCTGCTGTTATCAGTCTCTGCCTCTCAGCAGTGGCCTGGAAATCAGTCCGCAGGGCTGCAGCGGCTGTAGGAGGAGACTCTTCCAGATGATTTGTTGAGCCTGGACAATCACAATGAGGAAACCTATTGCACCAGGTCCTCTGCAAAATTCGAAAAGAGTATTTTGCATCTACTAGCTCTGCAGTATTTGGGCCTGCAGAAGAAAGGTGTGAAGGGAAACAAATTATATCCCTAAATGTCCAAAGGGCTGGCTGTCTGGGCAGATACACCTAACCCTTATGGGGCAATTGTGGGCCATGCACTTCTGAAGACAGCAACCTGGTTAAGAGAAGTAGCCCATGCTTTGCTATTTAGTAGCAATGCTCAAACATTAGCTCTGTGTGACACTGGGAAAATCAGTCTACTTTTCTGAGCCTCTTTTTTCTCATTCATAATCTTGGATAATGGGTGTTCATCTCACAAGTGTGTACTGGGAATGAGATGTTCTAGTATATACAGAAAAAGCCTGCACCATTCTATACTGAGAGATCCTGGTGCTGAAGGGAGGAATAGTTCTACCAGAGAACACAAACATGGACTTCACAAATTAGAAACCAAAATATCTCCTGGACATTTGGGATTCCTCATGCAGCGAAACCAACAAGCAAAAAAGTGGTTGCTGGGGACCAGCAGTTAGCATAATGGCTATGTTGCTGGACTCCCATGTAGTCGACCGTGGTTTGTGTCCCGGACCCGGTGGCTTAAACTCACGCCGGGCGCGTGTGCGTGCATGCCCAAGATCCCGAGAGGAGAATGGAGAAGGGATTACAGAGTGCTCATCCCCCCTGGGGGGTGATTTCTTGCTTTCTATCTCTCTGTCTCTCTCTGTCTGTCTGGCGAGTACACGTGCCCTATAGCAAAAACCTCTAAAAAAAAAAAAAGTGGTTGCTGCACTGGCCTGAGGAAAATGGACCTGCTTAATATAGAAATTGGGTTGCTGCTGCACAATAGGGGAGTGGACAGGAAGGATCATGTCCTCAACTCAGGGGATTTGCTAGGGCACTTCTTAATACTCCCTTTCTCAATGTCCTGGCCAATCCAACTGTGGCACCCCAGCAAGAACAAGACTACCAAGGACTCAGACCTCAAAGAAATGGGCTGCAGGTGGCATGGTGGTTAAGGTGCTGGAATCCCACATGGCTAACTGCAATTCAAGTTCTGGACCAAGCGGCTTGCTTTTTCACTCTCCCTACATCCCCACGTTTTGTCTCTCTCTAGTTAAATTAAAACAATAATAGCAATAATAATAAATAGCATACAATTTAAAAATAGTTCTTAAAAAAAAGGAAGAAATGAAGACTTTGTTAACCCAAAGGTAAAGAATACTTTCAGACAGTGGATAAAGATGATGTGGAGTGTACAGTGAAAAAGACTATGATTACCGGCTGAAATTTTGTGGCCAGAGAACTCAGGTAAGAGCATGATCAGGCTGACATTGCTCTGCAGTGATTCAGCAGCTGATGGGACATCATGTGTCCCCTTGTACTGGGACATGAATCTTTCACCTAGACAAGAGTGGGTATCACTTTATTTTTCTCTAGGGAAGCTTATCTTCCTGGAACACTATTCAGCACCCTTGCCCTCTGGCTTCCTGTTGGATTTAGTCAATGGTGAGTCCCTACAAGAGATCAGAGGGAAAGGGGGTACTGGAATATTTATTTTCCTTGATTTCCTCCTGTAGGTGCCCACAAGCTAGCTCCGTCTTCTGATATAAAATCAAAGAGCCCTTACCACACAGCCCTCTCTGATTCTGGTTCTAGTATCTGGTTATTCCCTCCTCCTCTTACTTCCCCTCTCCAGGCCTGAGGTGGTGATGGCTTCCCCTGTCACAAGTCCTGGGATCCTCCCGTGAACAATCCTTGGTGACTTCTCCCACTCATACCTCTGTGAATAGGGGCTTTATTAGACTCTCCTCATCTGTCCTACTGGACTAAGACATCATCTGTTTTCCCACTGGGGCCCTAACTAATGCAGATGGTGGTCACATAGACCTAGGGTGTGATCTGGATGGAGTTTGGCAGGTGGGCGGGGGACTTGATGGTGTAGTGAGAAATCAAGAGCCCAAGATATGAGGGCTGAATGCATTTACCTGTGGATCCTGAGGCAAGTGGTTTAGCTTTTTTCAGCTTCTGTAACTTCAAATGTAAAATGAGAATAATCAGATTATCTGGCTGATAGGATGGAATGAGATTCAAGACACGAGGAGAGTAAATGAAGACCTGCCATGTGGTAGGGACTCAATGATGCTGTTCGTTCTCTCACCCTGGCACATAGCAGGCATTTGACTGATGCTGGATAAATCCGTATGACAGAAACGGGGGGGTGGGGGAGAGGAGAGAAAGAGAGAGAGAGAGAGAGAGAACTGCACAGCTTGGGGGTGGAGGAGGGCTATGCTATAAAAGAGACAGATCTATTTGCAGATGTCCTTTGATCCATGCAGGTGTCCTTTGATCCATGCAGAGATTTAAATTTGGGGAACATTCTGAAATACAGGTGGTTTTGGGGTGGAGGAATGAGACTGGTAAGGCCTTAAATACCAAGGTCAGAGCATGAAGTGCCAGAGTACAAGGATTGAGTCCTTGGTAAGAGCTTGTTTGTGGCAGATGATTGTCTGAATGGGAGGCTGGGAGGCTGAGGAGGATGCCAGGGACAAGGAGGTCCTAGATGCCAGTGTCCTGTGCCTCTGTATAAAGAGGCGAGGCTCTTGTTCTACATCTCCTATAGTTTAGGAGATAAATGGCTGTTGAGGCTAGGAGACCTTCCTGCAACTGGCTGGGGGTTCATTGGTGCAGGCTGGTCCCTCCTGAGCTGATCCATAATTCATTACAAGGTTTAGGGTTTTAGAATAACTCTGGGATTTTGAGGTGAACACAGCCTACATAATTATGTAAGTAATCTGGGAACAAGAGTATTAATTAGGAATTGATGGGACCAGCAGATGGCATAATTGTTACATTGCTGGATTCCCACATAGTTGACCACGGTTTGAGAACCAGACCTGGTGACTTAAAACTCATGCTGGGTGCATGTGCATGCATGCCAAAAATCTCAAGAGGAGAATGGAGAAGATGGGATTGCAGTGTGGCCATCCCCCTTGGGGGTTGATTTCTTGTTTTCCGTCTGTCTTCGTCTCTCTGTTGAGTGCGTGCACCCTATAGCAAAAATCTCTCTCTAAAAAAAAAAAAAAAAAAAATTAAGAATTGATGCCACAGAATCACACATAATCTTCCCCTCCCACAAGCAGATAGACAGGAAATGCAGGTTCTTTTGCTTATTCATTTGGCAGGTGCTGGCTTTTCACCTACTCTGTTGGTAAGCAGACAGAATAGGAGAGTTTGGGAGCAAAGACTCAAAAAGGCTTCCATGGCTATACTTGAGGAGGCGTTTACTTTATGTAGTTAAGGAGAGTGGGTTGCTGAGAGCTCATTGCCCACTTTCCCTTCTAGAGTATTCTATTACTCATGATACCTTCAAAACCCTTCAGCAGCCTGGACAGTTGGCTCAAGAATGTGCATGAATAGGAGCGATGAATAACATTCCAGTCCCAGATGGTTGATGCTGACTTGCCTAGATGGAAAGCACTTCTGTTACCTGTTCATGTCCTGAGTGGGAATGTGGACAAGGATAAAAACAGCCAGAGGGAATGGATGGCCTGGCATGGTGATCAGACAACCCGAACCACCCATGCAAGATAAATACTTATTTAGGTCTCATCACTCACATTTTTATTGAGCACTTATTCTGGGCCACATCCTGCTGTGCTCTGGGATTTAAAGATGAATAGGACATGGCTTTGAGGTACTCCAGTATGCCGTTAAAGAGATCAAGGTGGAACCAGGTCAGTGAGTTCTCAGAGCCTGGCACTGTGCAGAGTTAAATAAACTTCCTAGATATTTGTGGAATGGATGAATGAGTTAATGAATGAACAAATGCAGAGAAAGCAGCACAAATGCTGAAGAGGTGTGGAGCAAAGTTTTTGAAGGGTTGACGTGTGAACTGAGTCTTAGAGCTTGCACAAAGCAGGCCAGGAGTTGGGGGAAGGAAGGTAATCATTCCAAAGAGAGGAAACAGCAGGAGGAAGATGGAAGGAGACATATTTGCTGCACAAAGATGGCGCCCAAAACCCCAGCCTTCGGTTTTCTGTTGCCACCTTTGGGGCATAATTAGATCAGGTCTGAAGCCCATGTGGAGCTGTCTGATTCTCCTAAATGCTAATGACTCCATGTAATTGGGATGCTATTTGATATCTACCAACCCCCTGGAATTTTTTACCAAAGTAACAATTATCTTGTCTAACCTGTTATTTCAAAAGCTCTGTGTACTTGGTCTGTGGACAAGTAGGTTGACATGTCAGATGAAGCATATTTAGGTCCCTCACTTATCTCTTTTTATTTACATGAAGGAAAGATTCAGATCAAAGTGTGTCTTTATGTAACCAGCTAGCCAGTGGTTTGCCTGGTTCTTACATTTACTTACTCGGTAACACATGGCAATTCACCAAATAGCCCTCAACTTCAGCTTCCCCACCTCAAAAGTGGAACAAAACAATTCACCTGATTTATCAGTATAATCCTATCCATTTCTGTTCCTGTGAAGTACCCCTACATCAGGGGAGGGCAAACTCAGAGCTCCAGGAGTCTGATGATATTGCTCAAAGCACAGCATGGTTTTGAAGTCTGTTTTATCCTAAAAATCACACAACTTTTGTACACCACCCCCTCAGAATAGCTGCGTTTGCTTTATTTTTGCCTATTTCGAATGACTTACTAGTGAGCCAGCCTGGAACAAAGGTGAGGAAAGTGAGACACACAGAAAACTCAGAGATCAAGATAAATAACATTTGAAAGCAACATTTGAAAAACTCAAGTTGGCGAATTGGGCACCCCTTTTTATAAATAAAGTTTGACTGGATGCAATACCGGGATTAGGAAGAAGTGAGGAAGGGTTTTGCAAATGCAGAATGGGATACTACCTTTATTGAACATTGTGGTATTTTCAGCCCAACCTAGGTGACATGGCTGCAGTACTAAAAACCACATGGCCAACTGTGTGGTCAGATCCCTAGTCCAGTTGATTGCTGGGTGAGCATGCATGTGTCCCTAATTTTAACAATCTAGAAGGTTGGGAGGGGCATCATGGTGTGACTATACCCTGTTCAGGATGCTTCTCTCTCTCTCCCTCTTTTTTTTTCTCTTGTATGTGCATGGATGTGTTCTCTATCATAAATAAAATATAAACAAAGTTTTTGGGAACCAGCAGTTAGCGTAATGGTTATGTCGCTGGACTCCCATGTAGTCAACTGCAGTTTGTGTCCTGGACCTGGTGGCTTAAAACTCACGTGGGCACGTGTGCATGCGCGTCCAAGATCCTGAGAGGAGAATGGAGGAGAAGGGATTGTGGCGTGACCATCCCCCCTGGGGGGTGACTTCTCACTTTCTGTCTCTATGTCTCTGTCTGTCTGTCTGGTGAGCGCACGTGCCCTATAGCGAAAACCTCTCCAAAAAAAAATAATAAATAAACAAATTTTTTGATATTCATTCATTATAAATTTGGGGGCATTAATTTAGGTTTCAAAAAATATGGCATTAAAACAGAATTTATCTTGATTGCTGAGTTTCCTGGCTCTCCTGAAATGTTGCCCTAAGAAGAATACCTCATGGGACCAGCAGATGGTGTAATGGTTATGTCGCTGGATTCCCACGTAGTCGACAGTGGTTTGAGTCATGGACCCGGTGGCTTAAAACTCACACCAGGCATGTGTATGTGTGTGCCCAAAATCCTGAGAGGAGAATGGAGGAGAAGGGATAGTAGCATGGCCATCTCCCTGGGGGGTGATTTCTCACTTTCCGTCTCTCTATCTCTCCATTGAACACTATAGAAAAAAAAAATCTTTCTCTAAAAACAAAAATGAAGAAGAATACTTTCGCTTTTAACCCTTCTTCGGTCGCCTCCTTCGAAACTTGGAACACAACAGAACCCCCAGCAAGATACAGTGAGTAATTTCTTTGGCCTCATAAAACAGAAAACACAGCATGTTCTCGTGTGCTCACATGTGACTGAGCACCTCCATCAGAGAGGCACCAATAGATGAGGGTCCTGACACAAGGCCAGTGCACATGGACTTTAGCTACTGTACCCGGAAGGGTGGCCTAGGCTCCCCCATCAAAACTCCCCTTGTGGTTTATGGACAATCTGTATGCAATTGCTTCTCCACTTCCTCACCAGCAAAATGAGGGGATGAGAATAGTTGATTTCCCCCTGTTCTTTAGACTCAATTTTCTGTGGTTCTCTGAACTTGCCCCCCCCCACCACCAGGTAATGGTGGGTAGAGGCTACAGCAGGTACTTCTCCATGCCAGATCTTCCTGAGTCACAGACTGAGAAAAGGTCAGTATGAAAAATCATTGGTGTTTAAAACACAAGTGCTGAGCTGATGTTCCTGGGGAAGGAGGAAATGCTTATTGGTTGTTTAAGACTCTCCAGAGCACACAGGGTTTGTGTTAGGGTGTTGGAGTAGTGAGGAGGAGGAGGCAAAGCCTATACTCACCTCTGGACTGGGGAGGTAGGTCTTGTGCATGGATGGAGGTCTGGCAATGAGGGAGTGGGTGGAAACTTAGCACTTGGATGCACCTTAAGGCTGATCTAGGGGTGGGGGCCCTGGAAAAGGTGGGCCTTGAAGAATGTATATCAAATGATGTGGACATGATGAATTCAAAGAGAGATCTGGGCTGTTAATCTGGTTCACAGGGGGATACAGAGGGTGGCCACAAGTAAGGAAATTGAGGAGAGGTCAATAACAATTTGGGGAGGATTAGGCAGGTAAAAGCAACATGGAATGGTGAGCACTCTGGGGCTAGCAGTCCTGGGGGAACATTGCCACTCCTAGACCTGAACAGCAAAAGAAGGGGGCTACTAGAGCCGAGGGAAAGCTGTAGTCATGGAAGAGGGTTGCCAATAGGAGATGTGCCTTTCAGGCCAAGAGCACAGCCATGGACCACCTGCAGCCAGCAGGGAGAGCCCTGGAGCAAACACCCCTGGCTTGCTCTCACTTGTCAGTGCCTCCCGTGAGATGGACCTGAGTGACAGCTCCAGTGAAAGGAGCATGTTGATGTCATTTATACAGGCCAACACTGCAGGGCCCAGGGCGGGGTGGAGGGGAGATCTGGAGGGGCAAATGAGAAAAGTTAAATTATCACACTGAGTGAGACAGTGCAGTGACAGAGACAGACCATGCCTGTGCAGATGTCTGTGTGGTTAAAGGAAAAGGAAGATGAGCCTTCTTTCACTCAGCTCCCAACACACAAACTCCCTTACTCTTCACAATACCTGGCCAGGAGCCATTATTACGTCCATTCTGCAGGAGAGCAAACTGAGGCTAGAGAGATGGACAGCTGAACTGTCCAGTCATCATCTTGGCCAGGTGCAGAATATGATTTCATGATGTGATCTGAAGGTTCCAGCAGAGTATGAAGTAGTTCAAGCAGCTCAATGATTACCTCGGAGTGAGCGGAGAACAATTCCCTTAGGGCAGGTTTCTTGGGGGAGGGCAGGCAGAGGGAGAGGAATCCTGCACACATGAGATATGAACATTCACTTCTCACATTAGGTGACAGGATCCTGTTATCAGCAGGGCTATTAGCCATGCTCTGAGGCTGGCCAGACCATGATGGTACTTGGGACCCCTGAGTGGGAAGAACTGGGGTTGATTCAGGACTGGGCAGACCTCAGTCCTGCATCCCAGCATGCCTCCAACCAAGCTCACTTCCTGCATGCCAATGAGGTGCCAATATGGTTGAGGCTTCGCAGATGAAGGGAAACATCTCAGTGCCTCCTCTTTGTGGTCCTCACCTGCCTTCTCATCCCAGCCATCATTATTGAGCTCTTGACAGGTTTCAGGCTTTGTGTTAAGTTCTATAAGTCAACCAATGCATTTAATTTGTACAACGACACAGTGGGGTGGGTAATAACAGTCATTTTACATATGAGGACACGGGTCCTGAAGTGCTTGCATTGTAGTGAAATCCAGACACTAGAACAAACATGTACAATCTGGTATAGGAGCAGGCACTGTCACAGAACTGTTCCTAGACATTCCTGCCTCTGAATCCATCCCTGTTGCTCGCTGTTGTGTGTTCTGGGTCAGGTTGCTTGGAATGTGATTCCCCATCTTCTAGAATCCTCCTCTTGAACTATTTGGAGGAAGAATAAGATGGTCCACAGCAGGCCTCCAGCATGCACAAGGCACATTAGCCCTGGCAAATGTAAGCGCTTATTATTAGCATTGCTCCAATTATCATTGCCATGCTATCTTTTCGTCCTTGTTCTTATTTACCTCTCCCCTCCCCCACTCTTTTCTCAGTCCAAGGATGCCCATCATTGGCTTGGCAGTTTCCAAGAACACAGTGTCTTGAAAAGACTCTCCAGGAACCAACAGATGGTATAATGGTTATGTCACTAGACTCCCACATAGTCGACAGCAGTTCGAGTCCTAGACCCGGCAGCTTGAAAGTCATGCCAGGTGTGTGTGTGTGTGTGTGTGTGTGTGTGTGTGTTTGCTCAAAATTACAAGAGGAAAATGGAGGAGAAGGGATTATGGCATGGCCATCCCCTCTTGGGGAGGGGCTTTTTTTCACTTTCTATTTCTGTCTCTGTCTCTGTCTCACACTCTCTCTAGCGAGTGCATGTGCCCTATTGCAAAAATCTCTCTAAAAGATAAAAAACCCTCCAGTCATACCAGGTCTGCTACGTATATAAAGGCACTTGACAAATGGAATTAAAGTACATGTTGGTGTTAGTGCCCCCCCCCCGATGAAATCATGCATAGGTTTTTATAATATGCATTTTCCATGAACTTTCTAAAGACCTCTTGTATTTTATGATTATGTTCTTCTTAATGGCCCCATACTGGGCTCAGAATGAGGTCCCAAGAGATGGACAGGGAAATGTGCTCACTCTTATTTATGCCAGAGTTTGGCCTCCTTGACTCCCTCTCCTCCTTATGCAAGGACCTAGGAGAACAGTAACGTAACATCAGATCTTTTCACAGATCACTGCCTGTGTCCTCACAGGGCTGATGATATTTTCTCTGGTTGCATAGATGTGCACACTGCAGCTCAGATACAGAATGTGATTAGGTCACTCTCCTCACTAGAGGGGAGCTGGGCTGGCAGCAGGTCTGAAACCCTGAACTCCTACTTCCTGCTCACTACAGTCTCACCTTTCAGACTAGTAAGCTACTGTCACCTTTTCTTGTTGGCCCTGCTTCCCTGGTCTTTCTGAGGGTGCCTCTCCCCACCCTCCTTTGTTCCTATTGCAAAGAACAGCTTCAGAACTTGCAAGACCTGGGGCTGAGCAGGTAGAACTTTGCTCATTCATGAGAGCTGGCCTTTTTTTAAAAAAAAAAACATTAACTTTATTTATTTATATATTTGTTTATTCTTAATTTGACCAGAGAGGGAGAGATTAAGAGAGAGAAAGAGAGAAAGAGAGAGAGAAAGCTACCAGGTCTGTGACTTGAACCATGGTCAGCCATGTAGGAATCCAGCATCCTTAACCAACACGACACTTGCCAGCCCTGGCAGCTGGCTTTCGAAAAGTTCCCTAAATAGAGGCTGCCTGCGCAACAGGATGCTGAGAAAGGCTGTGAGGAAGAGAGCAAGGGATGCAGCCATACTCAGAGGATAAAGGAAGACCCAGAGAGTCCTTCAGAAGGTGACAGGAGGCTCCCAGGATGTCCCATTGGTTCAGAACTGAGATGCAGGAGAGGCAGACCTGCACATGGGCTGGAAAGAAGATCCAGAACAATCAGGGCACTCGACAGTGAGTAATAAAGCTCTCAAGCCTGTGGCGCAGACGTTTTTATTAGCTCGTGCATGTACAGATGTAGCAATTTTTAGAACAGGAGAACAGTGACATATACCCTGGGGCAGCCTCAGCTCCTGCAGTCTTGAATTGTAGATTCTGTATCTCAAGCTCTGAGCCCAAGGAAGGGGTCTTATGCTATCTTCCCATGCTGGGTCCAAAGTCACCAGGAGCAGGTGTCTGGCCTTCATTGCTACACTGTGCATCAGTCATATAGGGGCTTGTTAGAACACCCTCAGGTGTTTCCTGGTCAATATAGAAAGGGGCTTGTGTATTCACGTTTCTTACGGTAACTATTTTTCCTGGACCACATTTTAAGAATCACTGCTATAGGATTGGCTCCTCGCCCCCCCCCTCTCGCCCTCCCCCCGCCCCCTGCACCAGCCCTGGTTGTCTCCGTAGAAGAATCGCCTGAGTGGACCAGTTTGTGACATGGTGGTTAAAGCAGCTAGATCCTACATGGCTGACTGAATGGTTCAAGTCCTTGACCCTGCAGCTTGAGAAGTATACTGAGTGCATGCGTGCACAAATCCCAAAAGAAGAGAGAAATGGAGGAGAAAGGATTGTGATGTGACCATTCCCCTAAGAAGATGCATAGTTTCCCTTTCTGCCTTTCTTCAGTAAGTGCATGTGCCATCTGGTAAAGATTAAATAAAAACAAACTAGACTCATCTGAGAAATCTTTAAAGCATAGCAAAGCCTGAGCCTCATCCCTGACCGACTAAAGTGTGTTGGGAAACATCAGCACCAAGGAACCTGTCAATTCTGCTGTGCCAATCTACAAATGTCTCAGTTGGTGTCCCCACTCATCAAATAATGTTCTGACTATAATTTTGTTGAGAGTCACTGTCTTTGCCCATGGTGGAAGGCAAAAGTTAAACAAAATAAATTGACATAACTCTTCCAGTTCTTTTGTTTGATTCATTGAGTTTGCCAACAAATATTAATTAAGCATATACCATGTGCCAGAAATTGGTCTGAGCACCAGAGATAGAAAAAACACAGCAGACATCAGACATCCATGGTGGTAAGCTAGGGGTCACTTTTAGTTATAGGAGATGCATTCAGAATTAAGTGCCTAATACTCATGTGTAGATAGTCACATGTAAGTTCATCCATTCTTAACTAATCCTCTGTTTGCATGGTATTCTAGGGTCCATTTGGGTCTGGCTAAACAGAGGAAGTGGAATTAGTCTGTAGACACACTGTAAAAGGAAAATAAAACTCATGTAAATAATACTCCTTTAAGAAGAGAGAACTCCATTTCCTTTTCCCCAATGTCCATGAAACTTATACGTGGGTGATGCCTCTGTAGCTCTTACCCTAAGTGCTTTGCTAAAGCTTCCCAGGAAAAAGAAGAGAATATTTGGAATTTGTCATACATAGAAATTCAGCCAGGTAATAATGAATATGGTTTTTAATTTTTCTTAGAGGACACAACATGGTGATTTTGTAAATGCAGGGCCAAAATCACTAGGTAAATACAATAGTAAGCTTTAAGAGTTTTCACATGGGTCAGGTATCTGATATACCTACAATATGAAGACTGTAAGCCCTGGGTTCATTAGTATTCATGTTTTTATTATTATTATTATTATTATTATTATTATTATTGCATGAAGAAGATGGTTCTGTGAATTCAACCTTCCTAAAACAACTACAGTCCATTCAGTGTATAAAATCAGTCTATGTCATTGGTAGTTCAGGTGGTAGAATGTTTCCTTTGTGGGACTTCTGTGAGGATTGTGTATGAATGAAACATCTGGAACTCTTCCTAGTGTAAAATAGTTTCAGTATAGATCAGAGACATTTCCCACCACCCTCAACATCCTTACTGATATGATTGTCTCTGAGAAGTAAGGCATGTTGCTTTCTTAGGGGGAAATCTTGGTAAATGGAAGAAGGGCGAACCAGAGCTAGGTGAAGTGATGTGAGCCTGGGACAGAGGAGTTGAGAAGGCTGTATCAGGGCATATGTATGTCTGTGTATGGCCTCAGGTTTTCCTAGCTGGGGGAGGGATTCAGCTGCCTGTCACTTGGCATATGGTTCCTGTAGATCAGTCACTTGAAACAAACATGTTGGTTTTCTGAGTTTTCCTGGGTTCATATTCCTCCACCTACACAGCACTGTGAATATAGACTAATGACAAGCAAACTTTAAAAATGTGTGATTAAGTGGCAGCTGATTTACAGCATTCTTCTTTGCCCCATTCCCTGTCTGTGACTAGAGGATGAAAGAACTAGGCTTTATCTGTTAGACTGATGAGCCTATGGGTCTCTTTGCATGCCTTGGAGAGAGCTGGGATTCTCATTAGCTGGAGGAAGCTTTCCAGAGGTTCCCCTAGTCACCTTCTCAAAGTAGATGGCATGCTTATCACCCAAGCTGGAAGATGAAGATTGTGGTGTTTTTGGTATTTCTTTTCCAAGCAGTAGAAAATAACTGTGATGAATGACATTATTTAAGGCATTTAGGGGTGTGTGTGTGTGTGTGTGTGTGTGTGTGTGTGTGTGTATGCTTAAGAATAGAAAGACCCAAGCATTAGGAGACCTGGTCTTCGAGTCTTCATTCCATCATTGTTTTGCTGTGTGATCTTGAAAAATCCTCCTGTCCTCTCTGGGTCTCAATTTCTGATCTGTCATAGATGAGACTGGATGAATTGCTTTGACATTTGATAGACTAAGAACATACATATTCTCTTTGAACACCAGCATTTGACCCAACTAGGAGCAAAGATGGAGACAGAGGGGAACCCAAGAATTCATCAAGTCATTTGTTTTGCAGATGGGAATCCTGAGAGTAAGAAAGAGGAAGAAGGACTTGGCCCCCCACCCTTAGTATATTTGGCATTAGCATCATCACTGGAGACACAAAGTCCTGGCTTCAAATACCAGTTCTGCCACTGAATCATTAATGTAGCTATTTTTCCCCTCCCCTCCAAGTCTTAGTTTTCTTATTTGTAAAATGGGGAAAATGTCAATTTCCACCTAGCAGTGTGATCATGGGGATTAGATGAGAGAAATCATATCTAAAAATCTAGTCTATATTGTGGGCTGTTTGGAGGACCCTCCCCTCTATTATTACGACCAGCATGATTGGGACATGATGATTACTAATTCATTCTTGAATCAATAAACAATAGCTGACTATGGAAAAATGGCTCTCCTCATGCCTGCTGCATGGAACACACTTGAGAAGTATTATTTTTCCAAGGTATGTGATGATCAGTGAATGGTGGAAGGATGATTGACAATCGTCGTCACATTTCATTGAAATGTGCATACCTGCTGCATGCGTTCATTTTCAAAGCCAGACTGTGTCCTTTCAGTTCTGAAATGAAGGCAGAGAGCTTTTTGTGGCTTCCATATGCTTTTAAGTTAATTACTTTAGGTGGAATTCTTTCCTTTTTTAAAAAACAATAGTCCAAAGAATGGTCTCTTTCGGTTTTGCTCCTGCTGGCCACTCTGTGTTCAGCATGCTTGGGCGTCATGGCTGGGTAAATGCCAGGTGCGGAGCACTCATGACATTCTTGGTCTCCCCTTCAACAGTGCTAGTGGTGGTGGCCATGGGCCTGGATGGATAGAGGCAGCTGATGCTACACCCCATTCCCTCTTGCTCAGTGGCTTCCTCCTCTCAAGAGGAATTGAATTCAGAGAGAATCTATGTTCAAGTGGATTTTGTAGGCTAGCCTGGGATCTCAACCACCAAATACAGGAGAATTCAGAAGAAACACCCTTTACTTGTGCTTTCCTCGCCAAAGGGGCTGCTTCCTCCTTTGTGATGTAGTTATTTACCTCTCCAGTTTCCAAGAGGATGGTGGTTTGGGGACGGTATTTCCTCACTGGGAACCCTAAAACTACAGCTATTGAGTCTGAGCAATACTCACTTCCCAAACACTGTGCTGGCTGTTTCCATAATTTTTTTTTTTTTTTTTTT
>NW_006159972.1:810998-871483 GCF_000334495.1 Tupaia belangeri chinensis | reverse complement strand
TAATTTTTTTTTTTTTTTTTTTTGCTATAGGGCACATGCGCCTGACAGAGATAGAGAGACAGAAAGTGAGAAATCACCCCCTGGGGAGATGGCCATGCCATGATCTCTTCTCTTCCATTCTCCTCTTGGGATCTTGGGCATGCACGCATATGTGCCCGGCATGACTTTAAGCCACTGGGTCCAGGACTTGAACTGTGGTCGACTACATGGTATTCCAATGACATAGCCATCATGCCATCTGCTGGTGCCCATAATTTTTAAAACTTTAAGACAATTACTATGCCACTTTAGAGATGAACCCGAAGTTCAGAAAATTTAAGTCCCTGGCTCAAAGACTTATGGCTGGTATGCCACAAAGTCAGGATTTTGAGGGTTTCTAAGTCAATGTGTTTTTAGAACCTCAGTGATTGTCTGCATCATGTGCTTGTAGTTATTTCAACGATGACACTCTTAGGGTCAAGGGACCCTCCTGTGCCCTGCATGTTTGGTGATGACCTGATGCTCTCCAATGAAAGTGCTGCTGTCCCCAAACCCTTGCTTTTAGACAAGCAGTAACCCCTAAATCCTGAGTCTGTCATTCAAGGTCATAGTGACTCTTCCAGCCTCATCTCTACCTTGTCCCTTTGGTATCTATTCTAAGACAGAGTGAGACAGAGACAGAAAGCGAGAAATCCCCCCTCCCCACCCCGGGGAATAGTCACACCGCAATCCCTTTTCCTCCGTTCTCCTCTCGGGATTTCGGGCACGCACACATGTGGCCAGAGTGAGTTTTAAGCCTCTGGATCTGGGACTTGAATTGTGGTTGACTAGGTGGAGTTCAGCAATGTAACCATTATACCATCTGCTGGTCCCTTCCTAATTCTAATATTAGCATATGCTTATAACTAGAATTTTTTCATACCTTTATTTATTTATTTAAATTACTCTGTTCTAGAGATCTTCAGTGATGATATCCATTAGAATCATCTAGAGTTATAGCAGGCTCGTTAAAACAGATTGCTGGGCTTTATCTACAGTCTCTGAATCAGTACATCTGTAGACTGAAAATTTGCATTTCTAACAAGTTCCCAGGTGGTGTTGATGATACTGGTCTGAATTTTTTATAAAAGACAGATGAATGTATTGAAAAATTGTGGCACATATACAGCACGGAATACTACTCAGGCATTAAAAAAAATGAGATCCTGGCATTTAATATGTGGATGAATATGGAAGAGTTAATGCTAAGCAAAGCAAGCCAGAGTACGAAAAAGAGGCATTGTATGTCTCCACTTAATATAAACCAAGTATCTGCATTCTTTGTCAGAAACTGAAAGATTGCAAGGCATAAAAGCATGGAAAGCAGCTACAGATACCAGAGACAGTATGGGAGGGGAGGGAATAAAGGGGAAAAAATGCAATGGGTAAAAAAATGGAAAATTATCTGTTGATGACAATGCGTATGGTAATTTCTTTACAAGGTGTACAAGGTATTCATGCTGGGAAAATTCATTTTCAATGTCATAAAGATATACAGTGATTGAACGTAAAAAATAAGAAAAACAGGATACTGTTGTAGTCTCTTACTCAACACATACTTAATAGGACCTTGCTACTTAGAGAGGGTAGCAGGCACTCGGCCTTTGAGAATCCCACAGTGAAGGTAGTAGTCCTCAAGCTCAACTACATGTTAGAGTCACCTAGGGAGCTTTAAAAAAATTATATGCCTGGTACCATCCCAGAGCAGTTGATGAAAATCTCTGAAGTAGGGCCTGGCATTGCTATCGTTTGTTAGTTCCCAGGGGATGCATGTGTAGCCAGCCAAGACTGAGAACCACCGGTCCAGGGAGGAACAGTTTTGTAAATGGAAACTCACTCTGTTAGAATCAGCAGGATATTTCACACACCTTCCTTAAGGAAGTAGTTGGGCTGAGTTAAGGAAGAGCTTGAACTGTACGTCAGCAACTCTGGATTTTAATTTCATTTTTACTTTATGACTTCAGGTAATTTTCTCAGCCCCTCAAAGCTCACTTTTCTCTGGGACTGTTGTGGGTCTAGAGGATCTCTTGAGTGCCTCTCTGCTTTCTACATTGATAAGTCCATTGACATGAGGATGAATTCTGTCTCTCTACAGATATGAGGGGATTTCAAGACGTTTGTGAAAAAGTGAGATTAAAATATGAGTTTATGTAGGTGCAAAAATATTTTGAAATCTATACATAGTTTTTTCACAATGTACATTTTCCATGAACATTTGAAAGACCTTTCATAGTAATAAACTTGGAGGTGGTGTGTTATTGAAAATAACAAAGGAAAAAAAAAACCCACAATGAAGATAATTATTTGTAGATAACCAGATGAGAACACAGGCTCATAGACCCGTGAATCCCATCTCATTTATCTTGCCTTGTGGATAGTAGCATGGGGGCTAGCCCCATAGTACAGCAATTAAATACTGTGCCTAGGAAACCAGATCCCACATGGCTGACCAGGGTTCAAATCCAAACCCCAGCAATTTGGAAAATACTCCAAGCACTTGTGCATGAATGTTCAAAATCCTGACAGGATGCAGACATGGAGAAAACAGGATTATAGCATGACCACAACTCATAGGAGGTGCTTTCTCTCTCTCTGGCTGTCAAGTGAACATACCCTTTGGGAATTAAGAAAACAAAAGCAACAACAACAAAAACAGAAAATATCATGGCTTTGCCAATGAAGCTTTGTCTATAGCAGTGGTTCTCAAACTGTGGTGCCTGGACAAGCAATAGCAATATTCTTTGGGAACTTGTTAAAAATGCACATTCTTGGGACCAGATGGTGTCATGGTTATGTCACTGGACTCCCATGTAGTTGACGGCAGTTCGAGTCCCGGACCCAGCAGTTTAAAACTCACACTGGGCATGTATGTATGCATGCCTAAAATCCCAAGAGGAGAATGGAGGAAAAGAGATTGTGGTGTGGCTATCCCTTCCTGAGTGGTAATTTCTTGCTTTCTGTCTTTCTCTTTCTTTCTCTGCAGTGAGTGCACACACCCTATAGCTAAAATCTCTAAAAACAGTTTAAAAAAAGAATAAATGCACGTTTTTTAGTCCCACACCATCCCTACTGAATCAGAAACTCGGGTGGCACCCAGCAGCAACAGGTAGTTAGTTATGAGGCATGCTTCAGTACAAAAACCACTGAGCTAGAGAAATGATATTAGGATCTGTGGCTCCTTCCCAACCCCAATCCCAACTGACATCAATTCCAAACACAACACACCTCTGTAGAACACCTAGTTTCCATTTTTGCTTAAAAAGAAAGAGATGGAAGAGAGTTCGGCAGGGTGTGTTTGTTGCGATCACTGGCAATTTTCGTCTTGTTAAAATCATGACATTTTCTTCCTTTTGCTTTTGGTTTTGGAGTTCAATATTCTTTGCTTAACATAAATAAAAGGGAGGAGGCATTGCTTCCCTTTATGATGACTGAGATAGTTCTTGTTCTCTAAATGTGTCATTGTCCAAGTTCACTCTTGTGATGGTTCTATTGCTGCAGTTCCAGTGACCTAATTAGCCTATAATGGAGACAAGTCATTACTTAGATGTGTGTTCTTCCGTGCAAAGAAAGTGCCAGAAGGTTCAGTGGGAATGTAAATCTGCAGCTGGACCATGATTCTGGCTGGCAAAAGGGTGGGCTTTAAAGGCTTTGGAGGAGAATGGCTGCATTGTGTCAAAGCAGTTAAAAGGAAAGGTCTCCTTTACTTTTTGTACAAGAGGGCTTCCTGTAAGGATTCTGGGTCTGCTTTTATGAATATGAGACTCTAAGAAGTGTTGCAATTGTGAGCCGTGGGGGATAATGTCACCTTGATCCACCAATTTACTGCCGCCAGCCGTCAAAAGAGCTAAACATCTTCACATACTTCTCAATCCACTTTCATTTGATCACCCAAAGAGGTGCCTGGGACAATAGTCATGGGATGTGACATTGATGTGATATATATTTGCTTCAACTAAAAGGAGCAGGTGTCTTTGAAGAGTCTGAAACTGAGAGAGTATTCTGATTCTCTTCCAGCTCCCTGGTAACCTGAGGAAGTAAAATTAGGATTTTGCATCAGTCTGACTCTTTCTTGACTGAATTTCCCCAATGACAATCCACACCCCCCAAATTCATCACTGCCACTTGAACCATCACATCTGTCTGCTCTCAGGCAGACCCCAAAACTACTGGCACTACAACCAACTGCTTTCGTGCCTGTTCACTTGCAAAGGTATTTTTTTTTTTTTTTTGCATTTTATTTCAAGACAATAGGACAAAACCCAAACACTGGATAATGGCATTTTGCTGTCTGCTCTATTTAATTGATGTCTGGCTGTTTTCTCTACTCACTCCCTCTTCAATTTAGCTCTGGAAACATCTGTCTTTTTTATCCACCAATAGAGTCTTGAAAGGGTAACAAACCTTTTAGATAAAATATCAAAGTTATGAATTCTGATTTAATAAATGTGCGTTTGAGAGATGATTCATGGCATGTATGATAGCTTTCAATTGCTTTCTCAAACAGTTCATGCTTCATTTCATTAAGAGCTTCACTCAATGCCAGTGGACCTAATTATCACAGCACTAGTCATCTTTTGTTTAGAAAACACGTGCATGGAAACTGTCTGGGGCATGGCTTTACAGAAATGTAGTTAAAATGCAAGCAAATATGTTTAAAATAGTTATTTTTATACATATTTTTAGAATTCCACAGAAATGATATTGGAAACCATTTACTTCTTGGCTTAAGAAGTGCACACTGGGTACCTATAGTGGCATAGTCACCTGGGTGATGCACAGTCACTGTCCTCAGGGAGCTTATGATCTAGTGGCTGTAAACCATTTTATGCAAGTGATTTGCATTTGAGAAATTCTGAGTCTTGGTGGTTCAGAATTTATAACTTGGAGTCCCAGTAGAACTACAGAGTGGTTGTGTGACATTGAACAAGACACCGGTTCAGGTGTCTCCTGTGTCACATGACTTCGCCAGACTCTTCTGCTTTTCATGTCCCGAGAAGCATTGTCATTATACAATCCTGATTCTCCCAATAGTGTTGTTTGCCTCGCACCTTGGTTTCAACAAAAGGGACCGTAGGTCTAGTGAAGATGTCACACTATTAAGTAGAATTTTTCATTTCAGAAGACTTATTGATCTTTTTCCTCACCTAGAGTGTTTGTACTATTACTATAATTGCAAAAGTCGAAGGGAAGATCTTACTTGGGGAAAAAAATTAATAAGCTACTGAATAGGTGGAAATAAGTGGCTTTTAAATTTTGCACGAAGTCTATGTTTTCTCAAAAAAATTTCAATAAATAGATTTTTTTCTCCCTTTATTCTTTCCTTCCTTTTCCTTTTTCTCCCTTTCTTCCTTCCTTTCTTCTTCCTTTATTTTTTTAATTGAGAGAAAGAAGGAAGGAGGGTGGTGGTGGTGGTGGGGGTGGGGGGAAGATATTTTTGACAGGGTTTTGCCCTTGCAATCCTCTGCCCTAGCCTTCCAGTTACCTGGGGTTGTAGGTGTGCTACCATACGTGGCCTGTTCGGGTTTGTCAGGATGCCAAAACTGGTGCCTACTGTAAGAGGCATCTTACCACTCATGCCACTGTGGCTGGGGAGAGACAAATCTTTTTAAAGCAAATAAACAAGAAAAAGAAACTGCTTAACCAGCAACCCATGGGTTGGCCAGTCCTGGCAAAAGTGATCACTCACACAGCTGACTTCCTTGGTCACAACTTGGCTTGCTTCAAATGACCTTGTCCCAGAGGTCATCAAAGTTGGGAGGGAGGTTCCCTCTTGTAGTTATATTCTTCCATGTGTGCTTTCTTTGCTAACTTTTAAATTCCATGAAGGCAAGGGCAAACTTGTCTCATTCATGATGAGGTTTCCAATGCTGGTCCATAGTAGGTATTCAGTACTGGCTGTTGGATGAATAGAGGTGTGCATGCTGGGCTTTTCAACTCTGTGGCAGCATAGAGACATGTAGAAGCACCTGGGTCCTTGCTTTATGCCCATTTTCCAGGTAGGAAGGGCCCAGGCTGAGTTCCAGCCTCTCTCATTGAGTACTCATGTGAAGAACAGAGGGGCTCTTGGCCCGAATCCAGCTCTGTGTGGCTCACTCCAGCAGACAATATGTCCTTTCTGACCATACCAAGTTTTTCTCATTTTGCAGGGTTTAACAGAGAATTTCCAACTGCCAGCAAGTGTTTATTTGTCTCTCTGCCTGACAACAGGGAAGCTCTCCTTCGCTGTCCCTTCCTGCCTGACCTCATCCTTAATAATCCCACCGCCCCGCTGCTCCCTGCCCCCACCTCTCACAGCAGCTGGTGATATTTGCTCTTCTTTGCGGAGCCTGCCTTGGGTAGACTGCTGTGGTGGAAAAAGACGGTTTCTCTGGCACCCTGAAGGGTTTTCAAATAAAGCTCCTTCTAGTTCAAAGACACCTGACTGTCTAGTACAGATGCTGTTACTTAACCAAAAAGGGGAACAGGGATGCTGGGGTGCTGCTCTGTTCTACCCCTTTATCTGGGCTGGAGGAGACGCTTCCCTTGGGCTATGCAAATGTTTCTGAGCAGTGCACAGAGACCCTCACTTTGCACTTGCCTCCCACAGTCTGCAGCATGTTGTGAGCTGCTGGCTTCCTATAGACCTGGGGTAGGGGATGAAGTACAGTATTCCAGAAAACAGGCAGCCCATGAAGAAAACAGCTTTGACCTGAAATTCTGACAGTCTCATTTTAAGAACGCAGCTCCTCTCCCTGCTCACTGTGTGACCTTGGGAGTTTCAGAAACTTCCTGAGCTTCCTCTGGAAAATAGAGAGCCCGGAAATCTGAAAAGCTATTTGATCTGGATGTAATGACTGTCTGAGGAGTCCTACCTACTGGGCACTGCAGGGGAGAGAATGGATGCAACACCAATGTCAGGAGACCTTGCTTCCAGTCTGTGCTTTCCACAAGCCTCACCTTGGAGCTGCATCTGCCTTGCTTGTCCTGTAACAGGGTGCCTGGAAGGGGGCCTGGGTCAGAGCAGGTCTGCAACGCACCTATCCCCGGTGTTTGCTCTTCTTGAGTAGACTGATCTTTCAGGTCTCCTTGGGCTGTAGTGTTCTCACCTATAAAATGGGGATAATAGCTTCTATATCTCAAGGTGATAGGGAAGGTTTGAGATAGAGGATGTTTTGCAAGTGCTGGCTCCAGTATTTGATGTAATTTTTCTTTACTTTTTTTTTTTTTTTTACATTTTTCTTTACTTTTTAAAAAGTTTCTTTGAATTCTTTCTCACATATATATGTATATGTGTGTGTGTGTGTGTGTGTGTGTGTGTGTATATATATTTATGTATAATATAGAACCTGCCCTCTGGGGCCAGCAGGTGTTCTGGTGGTTAAGATGCTAAACTCCCACATTGCTAAGCACAGTTTGAGTCCTGGACCTGGTGGTTTGCTTGCTCACTTTCCATCTCTCTCTCTGTGTCTCTTTCTGGTCAAATTAAAAATAAATGAATAAATTAAATACAATGAAATCTTTTTTATTAGTTTTTATTCATTTATTTATTTTACATGCTTTCACTGAACTTCACCACAGCATACCAAATGTGATTTTCCAGCCAGAATACACTATAAAGTGGCTTAATCATACATGTTGTCATCAACAAATAATTTTCCATTTCTTGTTTCTTGTATATATATTCCCCTCCTCCCATTTCTCATCCTCTCCTATTTCTCACTCTCTCCCATTTCTCATCCTCCTCCCACCCTGTCTCTGGTTTCTGCAGTTGCTTTCCATTCCCTTATTCCCACATTGTATTGATTCATAAAATATTTTAATTAATCTGGGAACCAGCAGTTAGCATAATGGCTATGTCGCTGGACTCCCACGTAGTCAACTGCGGTTCGCGTCCCGGACCCAGTGGCTTGAAACTCACGCTAGGCGCGTGTGCGTGCGTGCCCAAGATCCCGAGAGGAGAATGGAGGAGAAGGGATTGTGGCGTGACCATCCCCCCTGGGGGGTGATTTCTCACTTTCTGTCTCTATGTCTCTCTCTGTCTGTCTGGCGAGCGCACGCGCCCTATAGTGAAAACCTCTCAAAAAATTTTTTTAATTAATCTAAATACTTTCAATAGTAAGTTCAGCTGATATGTACATATCTGTGAACAAAAGTTGACTTTAGACATGAAACTGTGGGTAGAATGAATATACTATAAAATGGCACATAGGTGAGCTATATAGCTTACTGTGATTACTAAATAGGTATTTTTAAATACATTTTTTAATTTTAAGAAAGGCAGTTTTAATTTTAATAAATCAAAATAAAAATGTTAACTTTTAAAAAAAATAAAAACTCAACTCATATATATATAAAATAAAATATATGTACACATATATACATATGTATACACAAATATATATATTCACACACATACATACATATATGTGTGTATGTATGATGACAGAGAGAGAGAGAGAGAGAGAAGCACCCTCAACCTGTGGTGATCCAGCCCCTCAGCCTTCTAGCCTTCCAACCAGCCAGGGTCATGGACACATGTGTGTACCTAGCATGAATGGGTTGATCCAGTAATGAAACCTCACTCTTCCATGTGGCTTCCATCATCACAGAGCCTTGTGCTACTGCTGCACCGTGGCAGCAGGACCCAAATGACCATTTTCATTGCTTCATTCAGGCATCTGCTTCCAAGACATAGCTCTACCTTCTTTCTTATATTCTGGGTTCAGTGCTGGACAGTGAGCACAGTTGAGAACCACTGAGTGCTTGCTTTATACCAACATGTAGCTTGTGCTGTCATATCCCATTTGCCCCTGTGGGGCAGAATTACTGTTATTATCATCACAAAGTCACACACAAAGAAACTGACCCCCAGTTAGATATGGATTTCTGTGAAGAAATTCAGTTAGGAAGTTGTGGCACCTGTTTCAAATCTCAGGTCTGTGAGATTTCAAAGGGGGTGCTCTTTACACCCCATCACCTCCCAGGCCTGGGACTGTTTTTTTTTTTCCATACCAAAGTCCATTATTAACCTCTGACTCAGATCCATTCCTGGCATGGCTAGGCTGGTGACCCATGAGCTCCCCTAATCCTGAGCGTGGGGGTGGGATGTCTTTCTGCTTGCTTTGGTATCCCCTGCCAGATGGCATGGATCAGGCTGATGGGTATTGGCAGAGAAACAACCACAGCATCATCACAACCTCTAACTCTGTTTGATCTTAAGGCTAATGGGGTCATTAGCAAAGGAGAGTAATTGTAGGTATGTCTTGCCTGATGGTTGTCACCAGATCAATGACCGTTTATCATCGTCTGGCTTCCCTGCCTGGGGTGCAGACAATGGCATCATATTGGTACTGGCATCAATTCCTGCAAAGGTAAACACACTTTGTAACCATCCCTGGTGCCAGTCAATGCCCTCCAGGGCCTTCCTGTGGTGAAGCTGCAGCTGCTCATGTTGGCGTTCCTCTGCCCAGAAATGAGCCTTGGTATCTCAGTATTCTCAGCCTACGACATTCCAGACCCTGGAAGCACACTGGAGATGGCACGTTTGGTCCCAAAGGCCACCAGTAAGCCTCCTTCTTGAAACAGTCCCAGCTAGACAGAATCAATTTCCCATTGACTTTCAGCTCCATCTGAGACACAGTGTAATTCTTGTCCGAGGGTTTAGAAAGACCATTGACTGTCTTATAAAAGATTTAAACACTTACCTTGTGACATGTGGGAGTTCTATCTATCACGATGCTTTTTTGACAATTTGTGGGGTTGTGGAGGAGTTGGGGGAGGGGTAGTTGGCATTCACATAATAGGCATGGCCCAGACAACTACTGCCTGCTAGACCTGCCCAGACAAAAAGCTAATGGATCAGTTGAAGGACTCTCCTAATCAGCACTCGGGGGTTCCCTATGGAGAACTCGGCTCTCTTTGCTCTGTTTTGAGAGCAAACCATATGTGATATAAGATAAAGTTACCCAGCTTTGCATCTGCCAGAACCAGGGACATATAACTAGGTCATGATTGGAACCAGAGGCATCTCTTTATCAGGCACAAAGCATTTTATAGTTCATAACGAAGGGGTCAACAATGATGATCCTTTGCACTTGGCTAGCCTCACTATCAGATAGGTCCCTACCTATTCTCTTTTTGACCCACTAGTTCTAGAAGGTGGGCAGAAAAAGGATTGCTATATTCATTTTACATATAGGAAAACTGAGATTCAAAGATGTTAAATATTAGGTGGTCCCTGTGGCTGAGTAGGTAAGGGAGCTGGATCTCACATGACTGATGGTGGTTCGAATCTCACTCATCTCAGTCTCAACAACTTGAAGAACATGTCAAGCATGTGTGTATGAGTGGATGCCCCAAATCCCAACAGGATGGAAAAGTAAGAAGGGGTTGCAGAATGATCATGCCCCATTAGGGAATGCCTGCCTCCTCTCTCTGTCTGTCTGTCTCTGAGGAGTGCGTGTGCTCTTTGGCACTTAATAAAAAGTGGGAAACAGATGTGAAATGTCTATTTGGCTAAGATAATCTCAATTTTCAGGCAAAGAAGCATTTTTCATTAACTTCTCTGATACCCTTCTACCACCTATTTTCTTTCCATTGATCCACTCTACAGATAACAGATGTGCTTCTTAGGAAAAAGGAGAGGAATGAAATGATGATGTTTCTTTCCTGGAGGAGCTCAAGAAAGAAGCTCAGCAGGTGATAAAGACAGGGAGTTGGGTAATCCTGTTCAGCACATTTAGTGCTACAATAGCTTTGTGGTCAAGGGATATGAGAACGTAAGGAATGGGATGGTCATGTCTCTGTGAGGGGAAGAAGGGCTGCTGTTAGCCAGGCACAGCATTAGGACATAGGTACAGGCTTTAAGGCATGAAGAAATCCTCTGGAGAGTTGCAGCAGTGACAGGCATTAAGGAAAAGATACATGGGGCGCAGTGTGGGGGATGAGAGTACCGTGATCTGGCCCCTTTCCCCTTCTATTTTTTTTTCTTTTTCTTTTTTTGGAGAGGTTTTTGCTATGGGGCACATGTGCTTGCCAGAAAGACAGAGAGAGACAGAGAGACAGAAAGCAAGAAATCACCCCCGGGGGGTGGGGGGGATGGCCATGCCGCAATCCCTTCTCCTCCATTCTCCTCTCGGGATCTTGGGCACGCACGCACACGTGCCCGGCATGAGTTTTAAGCCACCTGGTCCAGGACTCAAACCGCGGCCAACTATGTGGGAGTCCAGCGACATAGCCATTACGCTAACTGCTGGTCCCTCCCCTTCTGATGACATCTTCCTCTCCTTTCCCTCTTGTTGACTTTGGTTTGGCCACACTAGTCTCCATAGTGTTTCCTTAATATACCATGTATACTCCTACCTCAAGGCCTTTTCACTGGCTCATTGCACTGCCTGCAGTGATCTTCCTCTAGTTATCCTTGAGAGTCACAATCCCACCTTCCTCTAGACTTTGCTTCATCACCAGTTTCTCAGTTAAGCAGATTCTGGCCACCTAGGTTATACTCAAAGCCCTCCTGCCTCATCTCTAACTCTCTGGAGTGCCTCCTCCTATCCTGATTCTTTTTTTTCCCATACCACTTGCCATCTTCTAACATACTATGCAATGTTCATCCTTATCATGGTCAATAATTATTGCATTCTCCCTCAGCTAGAATTTAGGATCCTTGAAGGTGGGGATCAGTGTCTCTGATTTATCTGAAGTGCCTAGAGCCGGCCCTGCTATGGAATAGATAGTCAATAAAGATTTGTTGATTAAGTGAACTGATGAATGATGGGCCTTCAATGATGAACAAGCTGAAGGTTTGGAATTTGTTGCGATGAGAGACTTGGGATTTTTTTTGTTGTGGACAGTGAAGGAAGTTAAGTAGTAAAGTTAAGTAGAGGAGTTACATGACCTTACTTTATTTAGAAAAGGCCTCATCAGTGGTTATATGGAAAAGCAGACGTGAACCAGGGAGACATAATCCAGGTGAGAGATGAGGAGGAGGTTCTGAGCCAAAATGAGGAGTGTGGGGATTGGGGAGAGATTTTAATCTCATGGGGATTAGATCGACTTGGCTCTATGGTTTGCTTGGAAAGCAGGACTGAAGCTGATTCTCTAGTTTGAGGCTGAATGTTAATCTTGCTCAGCATTCCAAGATGATTCCCACTGCGTCATGACTTTTCTGACGACCCAACACATAAAAAAATCATTCCTAATAAGGATATTTCTTTCTTCTTCTTCTTTTTTTTTTTAGAGATATTTTTGCTATAGGGCATGTGCACTCGCTGGGGAGACAGAGAGACAGAAAGTAAGAAATCACCCCCTGGGGAGATGGTCACACTGCAATCCCTTTTCCTCCATTCTTTTCTCAGGGTCTTGGGCATGCACACTCACATGCCTGGCATAAGTTTTAAGCCTTCGGGTTCAGGACTTGAACTGTGCTTGACTGCATGGGAGTCAGGCAACATAACCATTATGCCATCTGCTAGTCCCCCTAATGAGGACATTTCTAATAGCCCATCCAAATTTTCCAATTTGGACCACTTTTGATAAATTTATTTTGAAATTTTCTGAAAAACTTTTATCTCCTACTAAAAGCATTTTATGAAAGAGAACATGAATGTAGTTGAGGGCAACTCAAGTTGACTTAAATTCTTGATCATCATGCTTCACTTATCCCTTGTGGTGGCCATGTTTACTAACATCAGATCAAAAAGGACCTTCCTTGGATACCATGCAGAGGAGAGTGAAGAAGCAGAGGGAAGTGCAGACAGCTACTTGATAAAGTTTTTCTGTGTGAAGGACTGGATGGAGAGAGGGGACCAAGGGATATTTCCTTTTCTTTTTAAATTTATTTTTAATTGTCCAGAGGGCTGGTTCACTTACTCGAGAGAGACAGAGGAAGATGGAAAAGGAGAAAGCACATCAGTGGTGGGACATGGCCATGATACAATCCCTTCTCCATTTCTCCTGTCTATATTTTTGGGCATGTACACACATGTGCTGGGTGTGTTTTTCAAGCTACAGGAGCCAGCATTTGAGCTGTGTGATTGACTTTAAAGGATACAGCTCCCTTAACCACTAGGCCATACAATTGGCCATCCTTTTATTTTTGAAGTGTAGGAAATCTGTGTATATTTATATGCTGTAGGGGAAGGAGCTTTCAGCGAGGGGAAGCCTGGCAGAACAAAGTATAGAAGTGATAATTGATGAGCAAGACTCCTGGAGTGAGGCATGGGTTCAGAGGGAAGTGGAAGCAGACATCTTCCTCTAAGAAAGGACTAGTGAGAAGGGATGTGGAAGCTTTGAAATGTGAGAACAATAAAGCAACATGTTGAGGAAGTTTACACCTGATCCCTCTGTTATCACGTTGAAGTAGAAAGTGAGACCCTCTGTCATGAGGCTGGAAGTGGAGGTGGGACTTAAGGAGAGTAGAGCAAGTCTACTTAGAAAAATGGAGGGTATCTGCCTGGGGACCAATGTGTGCTAATTCACAGCTGAAATAGTACCAAGAATAGGGCAAGATGGGGTCATTTCCTCCAGCATGAGGAGGAAGAAGTGGAGCATCAAGATAGTTGGGTTCTTCGGAGAAGTGTGGGTAATTATAGAACAAGAACCCAGAGAACGATTCAAGTGATGGATCATAGCAACTGAGTGAGGGAGGAGGATCAGTCTAAAACTTGATTGCTTAGAGAACAACTCAAGGGACTGGACAGCATGATAAAGTCAGACAAAAGATGCCACATCATTAAGGGAGCTGAGAAGAAATAGTCCATAGTCCAATGTTAATTGTTAAGATTTCAGAGCCAGAAACTCTCTGGGTGACCATAAGACACAGGGTGTGGCAGTTGACAGTGGAGTATAGATGAAAAATGGTCATTAGCACTATGCTAAGCACAACACAGACTGCATTCGATGGATTCTCTCCTTAAGTCTCATAACGATTCCTGTTTTGAAGGTGAGAAACTGAGGCATAGAAGAAAGAAACAGCTTGCTCAGAGCGCCAGTTAGTCATCGTCAACATTGGAATATAAAGTTAAGTGGTCTCTTTTGCTAGCAATGGCTATTCATAACAGCCTGATAGCAGTTAGCTGGGTCATCTGTGCACATTAGTGACCCTTAGGATGATGGCAGCAGTCAGGCTGGAGAGGAAGGGGATAAACAGAGACCAAGTGTTCCACGAGATTTTGACTGTGCCAAAGTGATTGCTGTAGCATTAACCGGCCCATGCCAGCTCCACCCCTTATGACAATCCAGAATGGCCGGGCCTGGGCTTTGAAGAACTGACAGGTCACCTGTTGGGCATCTTACCCTCATGTGGCTCTCTGTTTTCTGATGCAGTGACTATGAGTCTGAGAACTAGAGACCAGCCTTGACATAGGATTCAAGTCACGGCCATCCATTATGCTGTGTGGGAGGGATCAGTCTTGAAATGTCATTGCTTGTCAAGGGAAGGGAGTCTCTCTCACAGTGAAGGTACTGTCAAGCAAAGCCTAGGAGAGTGGGGGCTTCCATGCTCTCCACCTCACTCCTTCATCAGGTCAAGTTATAAAGTCTCTGTGGGGCCATATTTTCCAAAAGGTGTCAGCACCCCAGACATATTTCAAATTGCATGATCGCTTCCCTCATAGTGATTCTCTCAGTATAGTCTGGATCCAGGCAAGTGATATTATGAATTCTCTGGTAGTTGCCCAAGTTTGTCCAGTTATCTCAATTGCTTTTTTCTCTTGTTACAATTTAAAGTCTTTTTACTCTCTGTTTATCACATCATACAGAGGTAGCATGGTGTAGTAGAAACTTCTTTATTCATTTGCTTATTTGGCAGTTATTTATTGGATCCTTCAACAAATACTGAAATATGAGTTTTGGAGAAAGGAGAGATTGGGTTTAAATCTAGTTGCATGGGATACACAAGTAGGCAGGGACCACATTGTAACAGTGGATGTCACAAATGACCAAAGTTTTTAACCTATAGGAAAGCTTTCTGACCATGGAGGAGTTTATTAAACTCTTAGATCCTTAGTTTCTTTCTCTGTAAAATGGGCTTTTCATAGGAACTTGGCATGATGTTTGTGAGAAATCAGTAAGAAAGTGTCAGTGAGAGGCCAGCATAGTGCCTGGCATGTGGCTATATCCAAACCGGTTGATTTCTCCTTTCTTAGATCTCTGACGGGGAAGTGTCATTTCCCCAGATGAACAGCAAACTGGTTACATAGCAGGAGCCAGTAGGGGTGTATTTTTTTGTACCTGCATGGTGGGAACCAAAGGTTATTGGCAGCTGTGGGTGACTGTGTGTCTAATTTACCCAGCTGAGAGATGTGGACATTTTGATTGGAATAAACAGAGAATTTTAAAGAGTTCGTTTCAGAACTTACTCTGTTATTTCACATCAGCAGAGCTCTGGCATGCCTCTCTCCCTGGGTTTGGCTGGGCTGGAATGGGCCTGACCAGAGGATGGGGTGGGATCCATTTGGCCCAAGATCTGCACAATATTCCTTGATGCTGGGATTGAACCAGGTGTGAAATAGTCCATGACACTTCACAATTCAGGGAACTGAAATTGCATTCTCCTAACAGATACATTTTTCAAATGATGCAGTACTGTTCTGTACTGGCAGTTTCCATTTTAGCATTTCTGGACCTAGAATAAGGTCACTAGGTCTGACGGGGCCCATCTTTGCATTGGCTTTGTAGGAAGTCGATGTTATGTCTTGGCCTTACTGGATGTTTCAGCTTGGATAGTCTGTCATCTGGCTTCATGTCATTTTTTCTTTTTTTTTTGCACACATGTCATGCCATTTGTTCAAACACAGCAAGCACAGCACTGTGACTCTGTGGAAAGAGCAATGGTTTCAAGCAAGGCTGCCTGGGATTGACTCCTGGCTTCTGATCTCTCTGACTTTCTGTTTTAACAAGCCACAGAGTGAAATCCCATGCCACAATGCATGTGAAAATACCATGAAAAATCCAAAGAGCTGTGTAAATATTAATTATAATTTTATTTATTATTATTATTCAATTTATAGATCAGGATCCACATATTTTATAATAAGTGTCAAACAAGTGACAGATTATTTTTTTTTGTTAAAATATCGTTAATCTGCCAGGATAATAATTGAGAATAGGAGTAAAAAATTTCACTAGTTACCGTTAAAAGCAGTAATTGTTTGATCTGATCTGATGTGCTATAGATGACAGGGAAGTCTTAAGAATTTATTTTCAATTTTCTTTTTTTTTTTTTGTTTACTTTAAAAAGTCAATAGAGCATCCTCAATGAATTTGATGGTGATTAAATGGATGAAGTTCACAGCATTGTCAATGTTAATTACAAAGCAACATCAGATCTCTCAGACAATGAGTTGAGAATGGTAGGAAAAGTTGATAATCTGGCTTCAGGATTGCAGCTGATAATTGGCCCAATGTCCCCCTTCTCCTTTCAAAATTGCACACTCATTCTCACTATATCCTCAAGATTATTCTCAATAATCTGTCATGACTCCTTATCGTGCAATAGGTTGTCCAGAGTCTGGGTTGTGTCCTCCCTCTTTGACATTCTTTTCCTATTCTCTCCCACTTACAACCTGTGTTTGAGTGTTGGTGTATTGTGTTCTTCTGAAGACTTACTGCCAACCTGCATGTCAGTTTTTGTAAGATTAGCACCCCTGAGATGCATCTCTGACAGAGTACTGTCATTATGACTTACCATGCCATTTCTCCTACAGAATGATCTATACTCTAAACATTACTTAGTTTCATATCTTGCTATAGATGACAGGGAAGTCTTAAGAATTTATTTTCAATTTTCTTTTTTTTTTTTGTTTACTTTAAAAAGTCAATAGAGCATCCTCAATGAATTTGATGGTGATTAAATGGATGAAGTTCACAGCATTGTCAATGTTAATTACAAAGCAACATCAGATCTCTCAGACAATGAGTTGAGAATGGTAGGAAAAGTTGATAATCTGGCTTCAGGATTGCAGCTGATAATTGGCCCAATGTCCCCCTTCTCCTTTCAAAATTGCACACTCATTCTCACTATATCCTCAAGATTATTCTCAATAATCTGTCATGACTCCTTATCGTGCAATAGGTTGTCCAGAGTCTGGGTTGTGTCCTCCCTCTTTGACATTCTTTTCCTATTCTCTCCCACTTACAACCTGTGTTTGAGTGTTGGTGTATTGTGTTCTTCTGAAGACTTACTGCCAACCTGCATGTCAGTTTTTGTAAGATTAGCACCCCTGAGATGCATCTCTGACAGAGTACTGTCATTATGACTTACCATGCCATTTCTCCTACAGAATGATCTATACTCTAAACATTACTTAGTTTCATATCTACTTTCTGCAGAGATTTGACCCAAGTAGACAAGAGAGGAGAACCATGCCTCTTTGGGTAGTACATTGTACCAACTCATAGGCAGTTAGAAAATACTCACAGGATGGGTTGCTTTTCAAGACAATGAGCTCCTGGTAATGAACTATGTTCCAACAGATCCTGTTAGAATAGCTGTCCCTCTTATGAACCTACTTTTGTTTTCTACATCTTTAATCCTTCATATATCCTATACCTCATCTATCCTACAGATTGTGAGCAAGACCTATTCGGCTCTCTTTAATCACATAGTATACACACAGAATGTACCCTCTAGTAAGTTCACTAATTACATTTTAATTATAGGTCCTCTGGGACTAGATGGTGGCACAGCAATAAGAAAGGACACTCTGTTAGGTAATTCCACATGAGAGAGTTCTCAATTCAAATCTAGAGACTTCCCTGAGAACACTGCACATGAACTTGCCCATGATCTGGGGCTAGATGAAGTCTTGGTGTGGATTGTGACATTAAGAACCTATTTGGGGTGCTATCTCTCTTGCTCTCTTATTAATTAAATAAATAAATAACTTTAAAAAGTTATAGGTTCTCATAAATCTGAGATCTTTGAATCAGGAATATGTCTGAATGTTGGCAAACCTAGCAATTGCTCCTTAGCACATATGAGGCAGGATAGAACATGAGAGTAGTGATTGCAAGTGGTTTGTTTTGAATAGGGTATTGCTGTAATAATTTTCCTCAAACCTAGTGATTTAAAACAACATAAATTTATTATCTTACAGTAGGTTGAAAATTTGACATTGGTCTCTGTGGGTTAACATCAAGGTATGAGCAGGGCTCTTTTGTCTTCTGAAGGCTCTAAAAGAGAATCCGTTTCTTTGCCTTTTCCTTCTTTTAGAGAGTGCCTACATTCTTTGGTTTAAGGCCCTCCATCTACAAGGCCACTGATATTGCAACTCTGACCATTTTTTCTTCATATTTCTCTCTCATTCTCCATTTTCCTCTCTCTCCCCCATTTCCTTTCTCTAAAATTTTCTATAGGATAAGAGAGAGAGAGAAAGAAAGTGGGCTTCCCCTGGGGGTGGGGGGAATGACCACACCATAATCCTTTCTCTTCTATTCTCTTCTTGGCATTTGGGGCACACAGGCTTAGCACATTTTTCAAGCCACCTCACCTAGGACTGGAGCCATGTAGTTGACCATGTGGTATTAAGCTGCCTTAACCACAAATCCACTAGCTGGCCTCCCTCTTTCCTTTTAAAGGCTTCCGTAATTACATTAGGTCCTCCTCAACAATCCAGGGTAATATTCTTATTTGAAAAATCAGTTGATTAGTAATATCAATTCCATGGGCAACCTTAATTCCCATTTGCTGTACAACCTAACATATTTTTAGATTTCAGGTATTGGAATATAGACATCTTAATTAAGTCTACCATGAATACTGACTAGAACATAAAGTCCACTTTTCCATAATCAGAAGTAAAGGCATTCATATGTGTGACAGTTATCCACACTGAAGTCTACTGGGAGAATATAGGCTATAACTCTAATAAACCCCTGATAAATCAGTCAGTCCTCCAGCCATCAACCAACCACCCAAATGACAGACATTTAGTGATGCCTGTTACATACAAAAGATTCTGAGACAACTGGCTGTCATCATGGAGTATGAGAAGAAAGAATCTAAAGCGATAAGGCTCTGTGGTGAAAGCTTCAGACAGGAGTGTTTTTTCTTGAAGGAAACATAAATTACACAAAGGTGTTCATAGGACAGATGAAGTAGAGAGGTTATTTCTGACTAATAACACAGAATATGCAAAGTTTAGAGGTATACACCAGCACCACAAGCTCAAGAACCAGCCAGTAGGCTACATTTTGCCATGTTGAAGCCTGTGGAAGCCTGGTGGCATCGGGGCTTCTAGAATTCCAGATATGTCTGAAAGATTATGGCCCAAGGCCTTTCACTGGCAGGGTCTTCCAAATCTGAGGAAACATACTGCTTTTCTTAAAATTAAGATGTTTATGCCTGAGATGAAATTGAATTTTATTTAGACAAGATCTATGCTTATGTGTACCAAGCAAAGGATAACACAGTGACTCTTGAAAGCAACCAAAGAAAGCCAGAGTTATTTGGGAAAAGGTAACTTGCATGTGTGAAAATGATAGCATGTTCTGAGCCAATCTTTTTTTTTTGAGAGGTTTTTTGCTATAGGGCATGTGCGCTCGCCAGACAGACAGAGACAGAGAGACAGAAAGCGAGAAATCACCCCCCAGGGGAGATGGCCACGCCACAATCCCTTCTCCTCCAGTCTCCTCTTGGGATCTTGGGCATGCACGCACAAGGCCTGGCGTGAGTTTTAAGCCACCGGGTCCGGGACGCGAACCACGGTCGACTACGTGGAAGTCCAGCGACATAGCCATTATGCTAACTGCTGGTCCCCTGAGCCAAATTTTGAAGCTTTCTTCCTGCTAAGGATACTATGCAGAATTCATGTGATGCTGCACCCCTTAAGGATTTAAAATTATTTAAAAATTAAACAAAATTCTGGGGGAGGAGACAGCAGGGGAAGAATCAGACAGTAGTTTGATGTGATTTGGCCAGAGCTGGTTGGGGAGCAGCTGCTAAATGGAAAATAAGAAGTGGGTAGGGGTTCTGGGCTGATTTATGGCCCTCAAAATTCAAATGTTGATGTCTAATCCTCCAGTAGCTCAGAATGTACCCTTTAAAGAGGTGACTAAGGTAAAATGAAGTTGAGTCGGTAGGTTTTGATCCAGTATGACTGGTGTTCTTTTTTTTAAGAATTATTTTATTTAACTTTATTTATTTATTTACTCATTTGTTTATTTCAGTTTGACCAGAGAGGGACAGAGTGAGAGAGATAAAAAGAGAAAGTTAGAAAGCAAGTCACCAGGTCTGGGACTCAAACTGTGGTCAGCCATGTGGGAATCCAGTGCCTTTAACTACCATGCCACCTGCCAGCCTCCAACGGGTGTTCTCACAAGAAGAGTTCAAGGGATCAGCAGATGGCATAATGATTGCATCGCTGGACTCCCACATAATTGACCTTGGTTCCGTGTCCCGGACCCAACAACTTGAAACTCATGCTGGGCACGTGTGCCTATGTGTTTGTGTGCCCAAGATCCAGAGAGGAGAATGGAGGAGAAGGGATTGTGGTGTGGCTATCTCCCCGGGGGGTGGGGGTGATTTCTCACTTTCTGTCTCTCTGGCTTTCTGGTAAGCACACACACCTTATAGCTAAAATCTTTCTCTCTTAAAAAAAAAAAAAAGAGTTCAAGACACAGGTGCACATAGAAGGGAGGCCGTGTGAAGACTCAGGGAGAACATGGCTATCTATAAGCCAAGGAGAGAGGCTTCAGAAGAAATCAACCCTTTTGACATCTTGATCTTAGACTTTTAGGTCCCATAATTGTAAGAAAATAAATATCTGTCATTTATAGCATTCCTAACAAGCTAATGCAGTAGGTTATAAAACCATAAAATGTATCGAATGCCAGACATTCTGGGTGTTCTGATGGATCAATCAGGTGTCCTCTCAGGACTGACAGATAGCCTTATTCCCCCAGTTGAAGAGGAGGATCTTGGCAAATAATTCTCAGCTGTCAGTTTTCTTCAGGAATTTGCCCTGGATCAAGAGTTGCCCTCTCTATGGTCATTCTCCCTTCCCCAGGGCAACCTGTGTCCAAGATTTGTTGACATGAGGGAATTCAGATTCAGTCCCCTTACCTTACATGGGTCAACTCTGAAAGGTCTTCTAGTTTTAGAGCTCCCCTTACAGTTGTTGGCTAAGGCCTTTGTTGGTATTTCATCACAGCCCAATGTCTGTTCAGTCCTCCTTCTTTTTTTTTTTTGAGAGGTTTTTGTTATAGGGCATGTGCGCTCGCCAGACAGAGACAGACAGAAAGCGAGAAATCACCCCCCAGGGGGGATGGCCACACTGCAATCCCTTCTCCTCCATTCTCCTCTTGAGATCTTGGGCATGCACGCACATGCGCCCGGCGTGAGTTTTAAGCCACTGGGTCTGGGATGCCAACCGTGGTTGACTACATGGGAGTCCAGCGACATAGCCATTACGCTAACTGCTGGTCCCCAGTCCTGCTTCTTTCTGATCTCTTCCCTTCCATTTGCATTGATCTTAAGAGTGCTCCCTAGAACATTCCTACCTATTAATCTTTGTCTTAGGATCTATTTTTTAATTAGCTCACCAGTGACATCATAACCAGGATATTGGACTTCATTCTAACATTGGGGAGCTATTGCAGCATTATATTGTGATGTGATATAATATCTAGTGTGGCTAGTTTGAAGACTATATCAAAAAGGAGCAGACTGGTTGTGGGTAGACTTGTTAGACACAAAGAGAGTAAGCAAAAGGGAAGGTTATAGAGGACTGGTTGTTAATGATTATTCTTCATCTAAAGCTTTGTCTTGAATTTCTATCCTTAGGGAAGCTCAAAGTCATTCCGATATAAGGAATGCATGCACTTGGCTTGACTGACATTTACTTCTTGTTCAGAGCATTGGAAGGAAACTAATGTCAGGTCTGCTTTCCAAGAGGTGAAAAACAATCAAGATCACAAGTTAATGCATTATGGGTGATGACTTAATGCTCCAGTATGTCTTTGGGGATCCAGAGAAGACTCAGAGAATAGAATATTTGCTTTTTCCTTATACCCTGCAAGTGCCTCCTGAGCTTGTTCTGATAGAATATACACAGTCCTGACTGTCCATGGCTCTTCTTTCCCATCAGGCCAGGTTGAACTCCTGAGTATTTGCTCATGCAATTTTCTCTGACTAGGTTATGCCTCCTTCTTGTTCTATGACCTTTATATAACTTATGTATCATCCAAATTTATTTTCTTCATTCATTTCATCCAGAAAACCTTTCCTGTTGGCCTTCCTCAGGTTGAGTTAGGTATATTTTTACAATATCTTTTATTTAACCACTAGACCTTAATTTCAGAATAATAGAAACCATATTTTCTTAGATATTTGGAGCAAAAGCAGCACTCTTCTTTCCATTTCAGATTCTGACCATTAAACAATATAAATGCACAACGAACTAAGGGCTGAACAGGAATCCCTTCTTCTGCTTTAACAATGGTTGTGCAGTGCTCAACCATCATCAAAACTAATGGTAAACTGTGTCTGAATTTGTGACTTAGATCTAGGGTTGAGTAGTATCTCATATCTGCTATCCTATATTTAAACCTGAGGATCTGAAAACTTGAGCAAACCATAAGGAATAGAGCATGGCTTATAATCCCCTTAGTTATCCAACCTTGTGAGAAAGGACTACAGGTCTGCCTGCATCTTATCTCTTTGTTGGGTCCATGACAGAGGATCATAGATGAGAAGGGGGAGGTATGATGCCAGAGTCTGGACTTCTCAGATTTGTTATGGAAATTGAAAAAAAAAAAAAACTACAAAAAACAACAACAAACAAAGAAACTCTTGTTCCTTTATCCTGCCTCTTTTCCTTATAGCCTCTGGGAAGTTATACTCCTTATGTAATTTCTTAACAATCAGTAGAATTTCTGAGTGTTTCCTATAATTCCATGTACTATGCTAAAAATTGAAAAATGAGAAAATAAAAAATTAGGGTCCTGACCTTGAATAGGTCTTAGTTTCATCTGGGAGGCAGAAGTGAAAGTAACAGAAATAATGATGGCATTGGGGTGCTATTAAACGGCTTAAAGATTAGGGAAATGAGAAATGCCTATCAATGGCTTGGACCCACAGCCACCCATCCTCACAAAGGTTTGTGTAAGGTCTATGCACAGCACACACAAAGGAATAAGAGCCAAAGGCCACAGAGTAACACAAGTTGGTTAATTGGACAGAGAAGCCCCAGGAAGCCAGACAGAGCCCTGTTGAGCTGCCAGTTTTCCTAGTGTACTAAGGAGCCACATGAAAGCAAACTTTGGAGCCTATTTGTCTCAACATTTTCCATACATGAAGCCAGGTCCGTGGTTTCTTGCTTTCTGGCACAAGGTACATTCCGTGTCACTTGGTGCTGCTGGAGTTGAAGATAGCAATGTTAAGAGATGAATCAGAACCTTTAGGCAGGTCCTAGGTTTCTAAAGACCGCATTAACAGCTGCGGAGTTTCTCCTTTGCCCTGAGAACAAGTGGTTCAAACCTATGCGTTCATCGAAATCACCAGGGGAGCTTTGAAAGAGGATGCTCTCTAGCCATGTGCTAAGAGAGTAGGTAGCTGGGAAAGAAGGCAATGAGAACATGGTTGGGAGGGACACAGGAGAATCAAGGATCTAGGTCCCAACTCTGGTGTATGGATTTGGCAGGGGTGGGTTTGGTTATTTATCTATCATGCCCACTGGAATCAGGAAGACTCAGGTTTCCAACAGTGGAGATTTCTTGAAGCCATGTAAGAATAAAAACTTTTCATGAGAGGCCAGCATCATTTCCAAATCCTTAAATTTCATTGGCTTTCAGGGTTTTAGGAAAAATTGGGAAAATAATCAAATGTCATTAGTGGTCTGTCTATTAATGAGGAATCAGTATCTCTGGAGTTCACTGATCCCGTTCTAGGGTTCTTCTGCTTGTTATTCCCCTACCCCGAGTCTTCCATCCATCGGTGTTAGTGGAGTGAGCCACAATCTGTGATGCTGGAGGCCTGTTGTTGCTGAAATTAGTAATCAATAAAATCTACAGTCCATAAGCACAGGGAAAAATAAATAGTCACACGAAGGTGACCAACCCGTTTAATGAGAGTGATTCATCACTTTAAGCAAAGCGTTACTGGTCCCAGAAATTGGAATCAAATCATTTAGCAGGGGGCCAGGCTGCCCAGGGAGAGGACGAGTGACATATATATGGGCTCGCAGGCATGTTAGTTCTGTTGATGCCCTTACACACATAAAAAGGGACCCCGTGAACAGGAAAGCTGTCACTGAGCAGCATGTATAGTTTACAACTAAGTAAAAAAATTGTTAATGTAAATACATTTGGTGTCCAAAACATAAGTGCTGATAATCCAATGAAGAAAGTATTAGGAGACTCATTAAGAAAAAATGTTTTTTTTCCTTACATTGGCTTAAGTGTCGCAATTAACATCCACACCCACACAAAATGCAAATATAGTTGTAAAATGAGTTTTGAAAACTGAATCCCTCAAGCTTCCTAGTTCCCATGCCAACGTGTACATCTGATGTCACTTGGATCCTTACATGAAAAGCACAACTTGTTCCAGCCCTTCCGTAACTTTCTTTTTCTTTTTTTTTTTTTTTGGAGAGGTTTTTGCTATAGAGCATGTGCGCTCGCCAGACAGACAGAGACAGAGAGACAGAAAGTGAGAAATCACCCCCCGGGGGGATGGCCACGCTGCAATCCCTTCTCCTCCATTCTCCTCTGGGGATCTTGGGCATGCACACACATGCGCCTGGTGTGAGTTTAAGCCACCGGGTCCAGGACTCGAACCGCGGTCAACTACGTGAGAGTCCAGTGACATAGCCATTACGCTAAATGCTGCTCCCGCCCCTTCCGTAACTTTCTAAAACATCGATGTAATTTATGTGTAAAAAAGCTAAGGCTCTACAGGTTGAGTATCCTTTATTCAAAATGCTTAGGACCTAAGTATCTCAAATTTAGATTGTTTTTGGATTTTGGAATATTTGCATGTATAGCATGAAGTATTTTGGGGATGGAAGGAAGTCTAAACATGAAATTTATTAATATTTATTATATACCTAATACACACATCCTGAAGGTAATTTTTTACCAATATTTTTGATGTTACAACATTTTAACTGCTTGACTAGAACCAGCCATATAAGGTCAGCTGTGGTATTTTCAACTTGTGGTGTCATGTCACAGGTGTTTGAAAATTTTTTACTTTGGAGCATTTTGAATTTTGAATTTTTGGATGAAGAATGCTCAAGTAGTATTGATAAAGCTAGTTTTGTGGCACTTCTTTTGTGTTTCTTGCAGCTGAAAGCATCTGTACTCTTTTTCCACTGACTTTTGCCTTTTTTGAGATCTCTCCTTCAGAAGATCTTTTCATTTCTGGTGGTTTCAAGGTCTCAGGCTGAAAATTAACTCCAATCCTTTCTCATCTCACTTCCTCCTAAGCTATCACTAAACTTATTTTATCCTCAAACATCTTTGTGAGTATGAGTGTGCGTGTGTGCATGTGTATGTGTGTGTGTGTCATTCAATTTCTGTATGTGTGTTCCAGGAAGACTTTCTTATGAAAATAAAATTAAAATTTCACATCATTTTTCACATATCATGAAATATTATTCTCCCGAACCCATGAAAAATAGTAAAATCAATTTACCTCTGAGACAAGACAGTAACAGATGGTCGACTGTGGTCTACTGACCCAGCACCAGAAAAGTACCTGGTAAGAATACAATAAACTTTTGTAGAATAAGTATATTTAATTGTTCAGATAAATTCCAGCAGATTAAAAATAGTAATTAATTCTGGCAAATTAAGGTATTTGGCTGGTTAATTTCTGTTGAGCTTAAGCTTTTTATTTTATTGCCTTTGTCCTAGTACATAGTTCAACTGAGCACCCAGGACAAAGAAGGAGGCCAATAGCGTCTCTAATAAGGAAGCTCTTGAATACCCTCTGGCTAAATAATGTTAGTGTTATATCAGGAGCAGGCCAATGAACGTGAAGCCAAACGTTGAAAGGGATAGGAAAGAACTTTTTTGAGAGGTGAAGCTCCGTCACAGTGACAAGATACTCAAGTAAGGGTCTGGTGCCCCTCAGTGGGGCAGCAGGATTTTTATACAGGCAAGTAAACAAGTTATATAAGGTACACCTGAAAGAGGGGTTGCTAGGTAATCAACCGCAATGGCAGGGTCATACGTGCATATACCTCAGAAGAATGCCTTGTGCCTGGGAGATGCGACCACATCCTTGTTTCTGTTTGACTCTCAGTGCTGGTTGCCTAGGCTGACATTAAGATGGCCGCCAATACAGAGAAAATGGAGGAACAGTTGTCAAGATAGACTCAACAGTCAGATGAATCTAAAAATATGCTTGTCCAGTGTGACCAGCTTGCACTGTTCCTTAATAACTTTATAAACCTGAACTTGTTCTTTGATTATCAAGAGAAGATGAAAAACCACTGAAGAACTGGGACCACCACACGGCATAATGGTTACAATGCTGGAATGCTACGTAGTCAATCATGGTTCAAGTCTTGGACCCAGTGGCTTAAAACTCATGCTGGGGAGCTGGCAGGTGGTTTAGTGGTTAAAGGTGCTGACTCCCAGATGGTTGACCAAGGTTCAAGGGCTTTCTCACTTTCCCTCTCTCCCTCTCTCTCTCACTCTTGTTCTCTCTAGCTCTGTCCCTCTCTGGTTAAATTAAAACAAATAAATAAAGTTAAATAAATTAATACTTTTTTTTTTTTTGGAGAGGTTTTTGCGATAGGGCACGTGTGCTCGCAAGACAGACAGAGAGAGACAGAGAGACAGAAAGCGAGAAATCACCCCCGGGGGGGATGGCCACATCGCAATCTCTTCTCCTCCGTTCTCCTCTCAGAATCTTGGGCACACACGCACATGTGCCCGGCTTGAGTTTTAAGCCACTGGATCCAGGACGCGAACCACGGTCGACCACATGGGAGTTCAGCGATATAGCCATTACGCCAACTGCTGGTCCCAATAAATTAATTCTTAAAAACAGAACAAAACGAAACAAAAAACTCATGCTGGGCACATGTGCATAAATGCCCAAAATCCTGAGAGGAGAATGGAGCAAAAGGAATTGCGTCGTGACCATCGCCCCTTGGGGGTGATTTCTTGCTTTCTGTCACTCTGTCTCTCTGGTGAGTGCATGCATCCTATAGCAAATTCTCTTTCTAAAAAAAAAAAAAAATTAAACAAACAAACAAAAACAATGGAAAAGAAGATGAAATTCTAGAGATCTGTGAGTTCTTCAGCACCTTGACATCACCCCAAAATTGTCTTCTCTTGTCAGAATAGTGTTTCTGTCTGTTTTAGAGAAGAAGATTTTTGCATAAAACATTAATATATGTCCAGTGACACATGAGCTATCTAGATGTTACCCATCTATGGTGACTAGGAGCACTGCTGAGACCCCAGGCTGGTAGCTGTGAACTAACTGGGTTTTCAAGAGACACATGAGTTGTAAGCAAAGGAAGAGGTTACCTAACTGTGGTCCACAGCTGAGGAAACATATCACTGGCCAGTCTATACTTCCAATAAATTGACAAATAAAACAACTAGTAGAACTATTATTGAATGTGTAAAACATTATGTAATGTTTCATGTTGAAGAAGATGGATATGTCTATATCCTTGATTTGATTATTACACACTATATGCATGCTTTGAAAAACCATACTGTACCTTACAAAGATGTACAAAGATATTTAAATTGTTCACCAGGACTCATCATTCAAACAAAAGATGTCCATGCAAAATGAAGTGCTGTCCCAGAGGGCAATAAGTTTCCTTGGGTTTGGCATTATTAGGGAGCTCTTGGGGTGTGTTATCTCATTCTTCTTGCTGAGGCCCCAAAATCTTTATGGCACAAGCTTGATTTTGTACTTTATAGGATAGTATAGTAGATCTCCTTTCTTTTGACAACACAGGGACTGATTGAGATTGCTTGGACTCTTATGAAGACATGTTCCAGATAGGAAGTCTATGTCATGCTAATCCCAAGTAAACTGGAGGCTAGTTCTAATCTTTGTTTTTGTCCTTTTTCACAGAACAATTGGCAAAATCTGTAGGCAGAGTGACTTTGGAACATGTCACTCCCTACAATGGTCAGGGTCTTTCCTTTCATTGTTTAAACTTCTTTTCATTTCTTGTTTCTCTTCTTCTTCATGCCTTGTGTTTAAATATCACTTTCTTGTCTTGAATGATCCCGAGACTTTTCTGTCTGCAATTATACAAACATCAAAGATCCTTCTTTACTGAAAACATCATTAACTGGGTCAAATAAACAACTTCAAGGCTATTAATATACATTCCAAACTGTAGCATGTACCCATATTTCATCAATGAGTGAGAATACTGTCTCACCATAGTCTTCCAGCTTTGGGTATTATTTTATTTATTTATTTATTTATTTATTTTTTACAAATGCAAAGACAAAACATAATGGAATTTCATTACTGATTCAGTTATCCAAGAGGTTGAGTGATTTTCTTAAAAAAATATGTTGATTGGTTATTTACATTTCTTTTGGGACTTATCTTTAACCTCTATGAATTGTTTTTGCATTCCCCAGAAATATAAATCTATTTTTTTGTTTGTTTTCTTGATGAATTCACAAGTCACAATAGCCAATAGGCAGACCTGCTCTAGTATCTATGTGTGTGTGTGTGTATACACATATATGTATGTATGTATAAATAAATAAATAAATATATATACACATGCATATTAAAATTTGCATTTAATCGCTATACATATTTACAATGTACAACATGGTCAAGTGAAAGACATTGCCATATACATTATCATAAACAACCTTTCTTTTTTTTTTTTTTTTAAGAGATTTTCACTGTAGGGCGCGTGCGCTCGCCAGACAGACAGAGAGAGACATAGAGACAGAAAGCGAGAAATCACCCCCCAGGGGGGATGGTCACGCCGCAATCCCTTCTCCTCCATTCTCCTCTCGGGATCTTGGGCACGCACGCACACGCGCCCGGCGTGAGTTTTAAGCCACCGGGTCCGGGACACGAACCGCGGTCGACTACGTGGGAATCCAGCGACATAGCCATTACGCTAACTGCTGGTTCCCAACAACCTTTCATTTTTGTGTCTATTAAATGTTTTGTTGATTTGTTTTTCACTCATATTTTTTTTGAGAGATTTTTTGCTATAGGGTGCTTGTACTTATCACAGAGACAGAGAGAGACAGAGAGATAGAAAGTGAGAAATCACCCTCTAGGGGTGATGGCCATGCCACAATCCCTTCTCCTTCAATCTCCTCTCAGGATTTTGGGCATGCATGCACAAGTGCCCAGCATGAATTTGAAGCCACCAGGTCCAGGACTCCAACCGCAGTTGACTATGTAGAGTTCAGCCACGTGACCATTATGCCATCTGCTGGTCCCATGTTTTTCACTAGTATGTTTTTTGACAGGCCTGCCTGCATTAGTGTATCTGCTGGATTACAACTGTGCATCATTTTCTTCTTGTACACCTTGAGTAGGATTCAACCTAAATTCAAAACTCAACAGGAGTTTGCAGATGGGATACATATTGTTATTTAATTCACGTATGTGTATGTGTGTATATGTTACATTAAAGTCACTAGAATCTGACCACTTTAAATTGACTCTCTCTCTCTCTCTATATATATATATATAAACACACATCACACATACATATATTTAATTTATGCATGTGTATATATACATATAAATATATGTATGCACATATATTCAATATGTATATGTATTCAATTTAAAATGTCATATTTTAATGGGGAAGGTTAGAATTATAGCTTTAGTAAATACTCTTAGTAAGTGTATTTTCAAGTTGGACCATATACTGTGAATAAAGCATATTATTACAGTTTCTTTATACACCCCTGAAACTAAGCCTCTGGACTCAGCATAATGGAAAATGGACTGGTCTTCATGGCAGTCGCTGGTGTGTTCCTGGTCTCTTTGTCTACCTCTATCAGCCACTTGTACTGTCAGGTATAAGGGAAAAAGCCAGTATTGGTATTTAAGTGATGTGTTCCCTTGCATTTCTTAAAAATCCATGGTACATTGATGCTACTTCCTGAAGTGGTGGGTTTTCTCAGCTGAAAACAAACATGTGTCACGTGTTCTTTTTTTTTTTTTTCCATTGATGTTTGCATCTATATATGTCTGAGGTTTGCCCTGCTGCCTTGTTCTGGGCAGGGAGGAGGTTGTTAGGGAGCAGCCGGAGTTTCCACACCCAAGTCTAGAAGAGCTATCTGGGCTTCTTATGAAGCTGCCGGAATCTGTGGATTTACGAGGTGCATTTTGTGCTGGCAATAGTGCCACGTTTATCAGGTTGCAGAGCCAGGAGACTGGGGCAGAGGGAAATGCAAATCTATTTTATGGTAAAGATGACTTATTCAATAAACCCAGTTTATTAAAGTGCTCATCAGGTTGATGTTTAATGTAAGAATATGCCATAGATCTTCTCACCCACCCTACCTGCTGCTTTCTTTTTCCCTACTCCTGCTGTTGTGTTCTCACTCTCTCATTCTTCCTTCTTTTTTTTTTCTCACCTGTTCTCTCTCTGCCCTGTCCTCTTATGTGCTTAAGCACAGGTGGGCGACTACCCCAGAGTGAGCTTACTCGCCTTTGCATCCGTACTTGGCCACAGGAAACATGCACAATCCATCAGAAATCGTCCTTACCCCAGTTATTGATTTAGCATTTTCTCCAACTTGCACACTTGGTTTTACTCCTGCTCTTTCTGTCCTACCTTTTTGACCTTTCCTTAACTCACCCTCTGGACGTGCACCCCCTCCTCCCTGCTGGGGTTTTCACATTGGCCTTTCTGTTAAGGACCCCTGTCTTAAGCTGCCTTGCTGGGGTCAGACACTCATCATTTTCCCCTCTGGCTAACAGATATTGTTTTTTGCACTCTTGCATTCTGGCTTTGCACATATCTAGTTTCAGCTTGTTCACTGGCCCAGGTAAGGGATGTTTAGACTCTATTCCTGTCCCAGGGAACACATTCTAAGCTGGCCACTCTCCTGGCTTTTACTGAAGCATGAGAACATTAGTAACAAAGGAGGAAGGTATCATCTGTTTAGAGTTTCCTCAATATTATACCTTCCTGGGTATTTACTATACACTGAACTGATCAGAATGTGTGTGGAGCTGGGACTTGACTCCAGGAACTATACTTGTTGGGGAAAACCTAGAATCGAGAAAGGGAGAGGGTGACCAAGTCACCAAAGACAGTTGTAAGCAAGGTCATTAGCTCTGTAAACGCAGGACCTATTGTTTTCCATCACTGAGCTCTTAGCATCCAGCGCAGGCCTGTCCAGCTGCACACATAATCAGACCTTGCTGAGCTGGTAAGTGAATGAACCATGTATAAGTATAACAGCTGAAAGACTGATGTTGTCCAGTCAGTAAAAAAGAAGGTCTGGGAGAATATAATGTAATCCTTGAAGCATGCCACATCAAAGTGTTTCCTGTGACTCAACAGGCCTGAGCTAGGATTAAGGGGTAACAGTCGTGGAGATATAGATTTTGACTTTACATCAGGAACTTAGAGTTGCTGAGTAAGGAAATGGGCTGAATTCTGAATCTTTTCGCTCCATAGAGATTCAAGTAGAATAGGCCACATGACCTCCTAATTGTGATGCGGTGGAGGGGAATTCCTATGTGGCTCAAGAGAGATAATAATTGTTCATTGGACACCTGTTGTCTGCAAAAGACTATATCAGGCTCTAGAAATAAGAAACAGTGAAAATCTTCATTCTGAAGAAGTGCTCTGCCAAGTTTAATTTGAAGTTACAATTAAATTTAAGAAAAATATACATGAATCCCATTGTGTAGATGGGAAAACTAAGGTTACAAAAGAAAGGGAAGAGCATTTTTCTATTGGCACCTGGCATTGCATGTGTGTGGTATGCAGGCTCCAAGGGAAGGGCTTCCTTCTATTTTTCATGGAATCTTTACATTTACCATGGGACAAAGCTATGGGTATCAGGTTTTGATGCAGTGTCAAACCTACTCACCAGACTCCCAATGAAATGCTCTTCTCATGATGACAATTTACACACACAAATTCTAGACTCAAGGTCATGAATCACTAAACCTCAGAAGCTTAGAGCAGGGAGCAAACAAGAGATTATAAATTGGTGGAGGTTGATAGAGTAGATACTAATGCTTTCTGAGACTGCTCTGGGGTCAGCAGAACTCTACTTATAACATTGATTTTACATGGACAAGAGCCACAAGACTTAGACATTTTTACGGCCATTTTACATATGAAGAGCATGTAGCTCAGAGAGGTTCAGTGACTTGATTAACATTACACAGGTAATAAGAACTGAAGCTGAAAATTCCTATTCCCATTGCCAGTACTACTATTACTCTTATTACCACCAGTCCTGGTGCTACTGTTGCTACCATTACTACAATTAATACTACTTGCTAATATAATTGCTACTACTACTATTATAATTATTAATATTACTACCAAGGTTGCTCCATTACTACTAAGTTAGTAGTAGTATTACTATTTGCTCCTCCTTCTCCTGGAAATATAATACCTTGAGTTATTCTGTGTTCTTTTTGGGAGATCCTTGACTGAACCTTTTTCAGCTCTATCTTATTTAATTTTCATAAAAATTTAGTGAGAATTCTGGTACAGACTTCATCCAAGACTCTGTGATTAGCCTCATACTGTGGGGTAAGCATAGGCAACCCCATTCTTCAAGAAATGAACAGGAGGTGGAAATTGGTAAATAAGAAGCTAGTTTTTATTTATTTTTTATTTTCAATTTTTAAAAATATTTCTGTATATACGAGCATGTGCTAACCATAGAGAAGCAGAGAGAGAGAGAGAAAAAGTAAGAAAGCTCCTACCAGGAGCCATGGCCATGCCACAGTGCCTTCTTCTTCATTCTCCTCTTGGGATTTTGGATAGGCAGGCACACATGCCCTATGTCATTTTCAAGCCCCGAGGTCTGGGACTCAAACCACAAAGTCAGCCATCTGAGATCTAGTTGCCTTAACCAGCACGCCAGCTGCTGGCCCTAGAAACTAGATTTTGTTTTTTAAGAATTATTTTATTTGACTTTATTATTTTAATTTGACAAGAGAGGCACAGAGTGAGAGAAAGAGAAAGGGAAAGTGAGAAAGCAAACCACCAGGTCTTGAGACTCAAACCACAGTCAGTCATGTGGGGGTACAACATCCTTAATCACCACACCACCTGCCGGCTCCTAGATACTAGTTTTTATGCACCATAAAACACTCATGTGAGAGGCCAACAGGTGGTATGGTGGTTAAGGGCTCTGGACTTCTGTATTTCCATATGGCCAGCTCCATAGCTTAAGTCCCAGACCTGGCAGCTTGAAAATCATACTGGGCATGCGCACGTGTGTGTGTGTGCCCAAAATCATGGGAGGAGAATGGAGGAGAAGGGATTATGCTATGGTTATCCACTCCCCCACCAGAGGATGCTTTCTTATTTTCCCTCTCTCTATGTCTCTCTGGTGAGCACATGGGCCGTATCACAAAGGCCAAAAAAATCAAAACTAAAACCAAACCAAAACGAAACAAAAAATAAAAAAAAAAAACCCAAAACAAAATAAATACTCATGTGTTTCTATGAAGTTTGGGATATATGAAAAAAAAAAACCACACACACACACACACACACACACAAAACAAAACAAAAAACAAAAACAAAAACAGAACAAGCTAGTTTTCAAATATCATGAAATATTTTGCTTAGCTGTTTCTCCTCTGAATTCAAGTCAGCTAAAGTCTCCAATAGAAGAAAAAAATCACTAAGAAGAACAGTTTTTGTTTCTGAAGTGTCCCTCTGAGCGAGATTCTATGTGGATGCTGTCTCATTTAATCCTCATGCTGCCCTGGGAGATAAATTCTATCACCCCATTTCACAGATGTGTAAGCTGAGGCCCAGCAAAAAGAAGGACCTTGTCTGAAGTTGCATGTCCAGTCAAATGCAGGCCTGGGTATAAGTGGGGTCTTTTGGGATCTTTATCCTTTGCCACTCCCTCTTCAGTGTGGGGCTTCTGAAGAAGAATTAAAATGTAAATCAAAACGTAATTGGCTTTGTGTGCACAGTTTAGATAAGATTTACTTTTGAAGAATGACTTTGTGTTCTAACCCAGCAGGCCCAGCTCCACGCGGCCCACTTGCACTTAATAATGGCCAGGGAGCGGGGCCATAAATATTGCAAACGATGCAGCTTGAACGAAACGCCCTATGAACCGTAATAAAACCCCCCGTGATTAATTCCAGAACGCGCTCTGTTCATATTAGACCTGCAGTGGCTTCCCTGATGAGATCAATACAGCGTGGCGGAGTGATCCTAATAGAAGTGTTATTATCTTTTAATCTTCGGGAAAATGCCAACTTCTCGAATTCGTCACCAGGCCGCCTGCTTTATTTTCTCCGTGCAACCTTGAAGGCAGTTGTTTTCCCTGAAATGAAGATACATTAGAGTCTTTTCAAGGATTTATCAATAATAGGACCTGGGCCTCCTTTGCAGGGCCCATTGCTAAAAGGCACATTTGTATGCAGCAAGTCGGAGCTGGTCGCTGTGACCTCTGCTGTCAGCTGCTATTTCCCCAGCAGACAAATGCCTCTGGAGAGTGAGTGGTAAAGACAGATATTCACAGGAGGGAGGACAGGGAAGTGAGAGTGGGGAGAGAAATACACCACCAACAAATAACCTGGGGCGGGTTTTGGGAAGCCAGGCGTGTCTGGTTTAGGTCTCAGGCTGCAGAAATGGCCTTTATGGTCTGAGTAGGCAGCCGCTCCTGCCACTCTCTGGGGACTGAAGTATAGTGGAACTGGCCATGAGCCTTGTGGAAAATGAAATGTCACTGCCCTACAGCAAGTGTCCAGGCAGGCAGGCAGGAAGTATCACTTAACCTATTGCTTCCATGGGTGTGGGACTGTGGGCCCACAGGAGGTAGGTGAGGCTGTGAATGGGATGTTGGTGTTATCTAGGGGAGCTCATCCTGTTGGAAGTGGGAATGAATTCATCCATCAGTGATAGTGCTGGGAGAGCCTGAAAAGGATTGTTATTTGTGTCCTAAGCCTTCACCTGGTGTGTTTGGCTGAGTCCTTCTCCCTTAAGGGAGAAAATGTGTACTAATATATCTGCCAGAGTGTAAGAACTTCCACAAGGTAAACAAAAGGATGAAGTGCGTGTGTGTGTGTGACTCAGGAACCACCAGAGCTTCGTGAGTGTGTGACATTTCTGTAGGACCTTGAAGAAGGTAGAGCAAATGACTTGGTGAACAGCAAAGCCCAGATGCCAAAGCAAGCAAGTACTTAAAAGGCAAGGGATGGGAGACTGGATATCCCCCATCAGCACAGCACTGACTCCCTTTGAGAGTGCTCTCTTTAACTCAAGGTGCCATAAATATGAAAGTACCTCAATCAAGGAAGAACAGATGGACCAAGGTACACAGGAAAGGGGCTAGAATCTATATTCCCTCCACTACACCACTGCTTCTCACCCATCTTGTTTGCCTTTAACTCTGATGAGTTTATTCAGAACCCATCTGCTTGGTGCTAAAAGCTCTGTGGGGTGCAGAGTGCTGGTTTGGGAAAGTAGCATCCTGGAAAACTGAAAGTTTCCTTCAGTTCTGTTCTCAGCCAAGAACATAGATTTTCCCAGCCTGCAGCTGCTATGGCATCCTTGTGTCTGGATTGGTGATAAAGGATCACATGATCCAGGTGAGATCTGGGGAAATGGGCACAAGAAGCTGCTAGGACCTTATATCCTTCAGTGCTTCCCTGGAGTAAGGTAGATTGTAAGTACTGTTATTCCACCTTATCAATTCTGCCCTTGCCCAGCATCCTGGCCTCTAGCATGGGAGAGGTGAGGGCTATCTACATGAGCAACAACAGCATGAACTGCCATTCTCTAAGACAAACTCAGCTCTGAGCTGAGCTTTATGTTTAGTTATTTTGTGATAATTACTTTGCTTTTTTTTTTCCCTCCAAACGCCTAAGTGTTGGTGGTTCTTTTTATAGGGTCCAAGTGAGGCTCAGAAGGGCAAGGTTACTTGCCCAGGATCACAAGATCATAAGTGAAGGTGCCCCCAAATGTTGTTTATACTTGGAGGTTAGGAACATATGAGTAGCTCAGTGTAATCCCTGAAACGTGCCATGTGTGGCAAAGTTGAATATAAAGAACTGTTTGTTACCTGTTGGACTCAGATCATAGGCTCATCTCAGGCTGATGGGAGAAGGCAGAGACAGTCAGGAAGGGTCAAGGGGAAGATGGGGAGCCTTGCTGTCAGCCTCCAGTGAGCTGGGCAAGGCAAGGATCTTGCCTATAAGTCCACCAAAAGGTAGAGCATGGCCACCAGGAATCCAGCTTCGCAAGGTGGGAGAAGAAACTTACACTCAGGCTTAAGGCTCCTGTTTCTGAAAGGTGGTGGGGGTGGGGCTGGCAAGAGTACGGGATTAGGGTAACATGCAGTTTACACCTATTATTTGTCAGAAGCTCTCATACATTTTGTTTCTTTAGAGTCCCTGCTGTGGCCCAATAAAGGGGTTGCTTATTCTCCTATTTTATAGCTGAGGATGTTGTAGCAATGATACTCTGATTGCTTAAGAGTTCCTTTCTAACATCTGGCTCTTAAGTGGAGCCACATAGCTGAGTTTGTACAGTGGAATTGGGCAAAAAGTACACAGATCTCACACATACTCCTTGCTCCTCCTATGCCTCTTTGTCTGTTGGTTGAATGCAAATGATAAAGTGCAGTCCTCAGAAGACCCAGCAAATGGTAGAGCCATCAGATAGAAAGAATCTGGGTTCCTGAATAACTATATGGAACACTTTGAGAAAGACAGAACCCTGGGGAAATGGCCTTCCAGATGACTTTCTATGAGACCCACTGCTTAGTCACTTGCCCATCATGGGCCTTAGTTTTTTTTTTTTTTTTTTTTCTGCACTAGATAGAGGTAGAACCAGGTGATGATGCATTGACTCCTCCAAGGCTGCCATTTGGAGATGCATGTGCTCCTTTAAGCAGGGAAAGAAGAGGAAGTGATGACCCCTCCTCTTGCCCATGTGTTCTGGATGGCTTCCTTTAAAGCTGCCTACTGGGCCAAATGTGCCCTTAAACTAACCATAGTAATAATTATGATATTAATAATAGTCAACTTTTATTGACCAATCTATAGGTGTGGGAAACTTACTATCATCGAAACAGTTAATCCTCATAATAACTGTTTGGAGGAAACATTATTAGAATCATGGTGTAACAGATGAGGAAACTGAGCCTTGTAGAAGTTAAGGAGATTGTTGAAGTTCTTCTAGTCAGTGAATAGTGACTCCCAGAACTTACCCCCTAACTCTTATGACCTCAAAGTTCATCTTCTTGACCACTGTAATTTGTCTTCAGTTAGACTATAGAGTTAATATCTCATAGATAACTGACTTGGTTACTGCATCTCAGGGAGAATGTACAAAAGAAAGAGAGAGGGCTTTGGAATCAAACAGATCTAGATGGAATCACCTCCATGGCCTGGGAGTCCCGAGCAATCTACATGAGCTGTTTGTTTCTCCAGTTTTATTTCCCCCCATAAAATACAGATAATGGTATGTACCACAGGATTAGATGTATGTTCTGGAGATTCATGTACAATTAAGAAAAATATATATTCTACCATTGTTGGGTGTAGTGTTTTATAAATATCTATAGATTTAATTTGTATTTGATTTGTTAAAATATTTTATTTCCTGGTGTGTTGACATACAGTTATTCATAGTATCCCCTCATATATTTTTATTTCTGTAAGGTTAGTAGTAAAGTACCCTTGATTCTGATTTTAGCTTTATTTACTTCTCCTTACCCTATAGGGCAGCTCCCAGCTCTCCAGCCAAGCCCACTTCCATCTGTAGTGCCCTGCCCAGTCAGGGAAACTGAGGCAGGGCCAGCCACTGGCCCCAGCTCCAGATCTAGCCCCAGCTCAGCTTTCTCAACCTCAGAGTCTCCCCTCCTCCCTTCTATAAAGGTAGTCTGTTTTTTCCCCCTTATTTATGTTGCTAATTCTTTACTTCTCCTTACCCCATAGGGCAGCTCCCAGCTCTCTAGGAGAGCCCACTTCCATCTGCAGATACCTGCTGAAATTGTGCATTGTGTGTAAGCGCTTCACGTGACTTTTTCTTTTTTCTCTTTCATATTCTTTTTTCTTTTCTCTTAAATTGTCATCTTCTCCTCATCCTCCACTTACCCACAGGGACTAGACAGGCCTAGAATCATAGTTTACAAACATCCTAGTATTGTGAGGCTCCCTGGGATCCTTGCTCTGTACTGATCCACCTGTAAAAAAGGAGAAACTGCTTTTCAGATACCTGAATAGAAGATTCCTCCTGTGGGGACCACATTGCTAAACACAGCAAAAGAAAGACTTCAGCACACATCAACCCAAAGCAAAAGGGAAGCAAACTCATTCCCAGTGGCAGAAACATTCTCCAAGAAGGTAACCAAAAGTGAATACATCACCCAATGGCTAGAAGTAAAAAAGAACCTCAAGTTTGAAAACAAACAAACAAACAAACAAACAAACAAACAAAACAGGAAATATGTCTCCATTAAAAGAACCAAATAATTCCCCTCAATCTCTTGAAAAAACAGAAGACATTACTGAACTGTTAGAGAAAGAATTCAGAACATCCTTAGTGACAAAACTCTGGTTGAAACAGAAAAGAGACAACAAACTCCAGGAGATGAGGAAGTCTTTCCACAATGTGAAAGAAGTAATAAACACCATAAGAAAGAATCAGATGGAATTATTAGAGATGAAGTCTGTAATATAGGAAATCAAAAATTCTCTTGAAAGTATTAAAAGCCACTTAGACCATGGTGAAGATTGAATCTTGGATGTAGAAGATAAAACTTCTGACCTAGAAAAAAAAACACACACAAAATGTAGAGAAAATAACAACAACAACAACAACAAAAATGAGGATAATATATGAGAAATATTAGATCCCCTTAAATGTCCAAACATCTGAATAATTGGTATCCCATAAGGTGAAGAAACTAATAAGGGCATGACAAACCTATTCCATGAAATCCTGAAAGAAAACTTCCCAACTCTAGAGATGCACTCAAACATCCAGACCCAAGAAATACAAAGGACCTCAAATAGAATCAAACCAAGAAGATACTCTCCACAGCACATCTTAGCCAGACTGGTCAAAACCATAGATAAAGACAAGCTACTAAAATTGGCAAGAGATAAATGTCAAGTGACTTACAAAGGTCATCCCATCAGACTAACACCGGATCTTTCAACAGAAACAATGCAAGCAAGGAAAGAATGGGAAGGCATATTGAAAGTGTTAAGAAAGAAACAGTTTCAACAAGATTATTATATCCAGCAAGTTTATCCTTCATATGGGAAAAAAAAAGATTAAAATCTTCTCAGACAAACAAAACCTGAAAGAATTTGCCTACACCAGACCAGCTCTTCAAGAAATGATGAAGAGAGTCCTGTTTCAAAAAAACTAAAGAATGAACAGACAGAGATAAGGAAATAAAAGACAACCAAGACAATGGCCAACTTAAAGGCAGGGACAGGCCCAGAAATATTGATAATAACATTGAACGTTAGTAGGTTAAATTCTCCTATCAAGAGACTGCTGAAATGTATTAAAAATAGAAACTCTCTGTCTGTTGCCTACAAGAAATGCATCTCATGGATAAAGGTATACATAAACTAAAAGTAAAGGGCTGGATAAAGATATTCCATACAAATGAAAATTAAAAAAAATGGTCGTGATACTAATTTCCGACAAAATAGGCTTTAAAACAAAACCTGCATAAAGAGACAAAGAAGGGCACTATTTATTAGAAAAAAGCTAATCTATCAAGAAGATTTAACACTTATAAATATCTCTGCAACTAACTCAGGAGCACCCAAATATGTGAATGAAAGACTGTTAGATCTAAAGGAGAGATGGACTGCAACACATTAATTGTTGGGGACCTCAATACCCCACTATCTCCTTTGGACAGATCATCTAGAAACAAACAAACAAAAAACCCCAACTTTTCTGGAAAAATGATGATCATCCCAATTAAAATATGGGCGAATGAGGTGAAAAAATAACTCTCTAAGGAAGACATACGGATAGCCAAAAGGCATATGAAAAAATGCTCAACCTTCCTCATTATAAGGGAGATGCAGATCAAAACCACAATGAGATACCACCTAACCACAGTCAGAATGACTAAGTTAAAAAAAATAAATAAATAAACATAACAAAAGATAAGTGCTGGAGGGGGTGTGGTGAAAGGGAACTCTCCTATACTGCTGGTGGGAATGTAAATTGGTCCAGCCATTGTGAAGAACAATATGGATATTTCTCAAAGATCTGCAAATAGAACTACCATATGGTCCAGCAATCCCACTCCTTGGTATCTACCCAAAGGACAGAAGAATGCTTAGTCAAAAAAGTGCTTGCATATCGATGTTTATTGTAGCATTATTCACAATTGCTAAGACAGGGAACCAACCCAAATGTCCACGAACAGAGGAATGGATTGAAAAAATGTGGCACATACATTCTATGGAATACTACTCAGCCATGAAAAAACAAGACCCTGGCTTTTGATAGAAAGTGGATGAATCTAGAAAATTTACTACTTAGTGAAGCATGCCAGGCTATGAAGGAGAGATGTTGTATGTTCTCCACTTAATATATACTGACTGTCTGTACTCTATGGCCAAAACTTAATGACTAAAGGATATATGAACATAGAAAATGGTTATAGATACCGGATACATTGTGGGGAGAAGGTGGGAGAAGGAGGAGAGTCTGGGGAAATACTTTAAGGAGTAAAACAGAGAGCCAAGACATTTATGGGACAAAGAAATGGGTTATTAGCTGTTGAACATAATGTGTATAGTATTCCCAACTGGACTGGTGAGAAATGTATTAATGTTGTAATATTCACTTTACAAGCTAAGTGACATATGTGATTGAATGTGATTGAATGTATAAAAGAAATTTAAATTTAAAAATAAAAAAAAAATTATTTTAATTATTTGAATCTTCTTTTGTGTGTGTATGGTATTGACATCTCCAATTCTTATATTTGAATTGTCTATTTCTCCCCTCAAGAACATATATTTCCTCAGTCTAAGGCTGCTATGGCATACCTGTGTCTGGACCAGTGATGAAGGATCACATGATCCAGGTGAGATCTGGGGGAAGGGGCACAGGAAGGTGCTAGGACCTTATATCCTTCAGCACTTCCATGGAGTAAGGTAGATTCTAGTGAGTCCTAACTGAGATCAGGCATATAAAGTCACTTTGACAATGTCTCCTAGGTAACATATTAGATAATATTGGGCCAGTAGGTGGCATAATGGTTAAGGCACTGGACTCCCAGATGGCCAACTATGGTTCAAGTCCCAGACTCAGCAGCTTGAAACTCATGCCAGGCTCATGTGTGTATATGCCCGAAATATTGAGAGGAGAATGGGGAAGAAGGGGGTTGTGGCATGGCCTTACCTCAGTGGGGTGATTTCTCACTTTCTTTCTTTCTGTCTTTCTCTATCTCTCTGTTGAGCACACATGTCCTATATCAAAATCTTTCAAAAAGAAAAGAAAAGAAAAAAGAGTATTAGGTAATATTTTTCAAATACTTGCCCTGCACCACATAGTTTTCTGAGTGATTCATATAGATTATCTCATTTAACCCCTCATAAAATTCTAGCAATTGGAGTGGCTATACGAATGTAAGAAAAAGTAGACTTTAATACAAAAAATGTTACTAGAGTTCAAGAAGAACATTTTATAATGATGTTAGAGTCAATTCATCAGGAAGTTACAATAATATAAACATGTATTCACTTAACAACAAAGTCCAAAATGCATGAATGAAAGCTGACAGAATTGAAGAGAAAAACAGACAATTCAAAAATAGGAGTTGAAGATGTCAATACTACACTAAGAGAAACAAAATAAAGGAGGCTCAAATTACTAAAATCATAATTAAGGAGACATTACTACTGACCTTACAGAAACAAAAATGTGTGAGGAAATACTATAAACAACTGTATGTCAACAAACCAGGTAATAAAATATTTTAACAACATCATTAGACTTATACATATTTAGATCTATACATATTTATAAAACACTGCACCCAACAAGAGAAGAATATACATTTTCTCAATTATTCATGGAGCTCCAGAACATTCTGTATACTAAGTCATAATGCAAGCTTTGAGAAATGTAAAAAGGATTGAGATTGTATAAAGTATGTTTTTAGTCACAATGGAGTGAAATTGGAAATTAACAACAGAAAGGAATTTGGGAAATCCACAAATTAAGCAACATACTACTAAATAACCAATGAGTGAGTCAAAGAACAAATCACAAGACAATTTAGGAAATACATTGAAATAAATGAAAATGAAAACACAAAACACCAAAACCTGTGGAAACTGTTAAATTAGTGCTTAGAGGAAATTTTATAGCTATAAATGTCTATAAAATAGATTGCAGTGATAAATAGATAATTCAGTGAATAGTTTTTATTATTTTGCCCATTTCTGAGAGGAGTAAACTAAGGTACAAAGAGATTGAGAAACATTTACATGGTCACATAACACTTGTCTATAGTGAAACCAGGCCATGAAGATTATTCAGAAGTTTTAACCTGAGAAGTAACAGTTGTTGCTATAGATTTATTCGACAAAGATTTATTGAGTACATTCTCTACTAAAAGTATGGTCAGACTTCATCTCTGAGATGTTGATTCAATAAAGCAGGGTTGGCTTTCAGGGATCCATGTTTACATGCCTTCTGTGTAGTTCTATAGCTCAGCTCAGATAGGAGACCATGATTGTGGCAAGCATTTGAGAGGCATGTATTTGTTGAATTAAAAAGTGGACAAGTACACAGTTAAAATTTTGTACCCATGGTGAGTCTTTAAGACCATGTCTTTATCAAAAATCATCCTAGTCAGCAAAGTTTGAGTCTTCATTGATAGACTGAGCTGAGGTATGAGGGTGGAAAATGTTTACTTTTGATCCATGAGTAAGGAGACCACATTTCTGGTCCCAGCTCTTTTGGTTAATGGTTGTTGACTTTAGAAAGTCAAAACTAGATGGAAGTGCCAATATTAGTTGGTATTTGGTAGTAAGAGGCAGTGACAAAAGTGTTCCAGTGGCAGTTAAATTATTTAGAAGAGTTGACATTAGCCAAAGAGCAGCCTTAATCAGAAATTGGTTGCACCTTGGTGTGACAGATAAAAAATTCTTTCACATGCCTTATACCCTGTGATCCTTTCTGAAAGAAATTAAAATCTAAATTAGAACTTGTCATGCTTAACTTCTGTGATGCTATTAAATTGCTACTGTTGAATGCTGATCCAAAGCCCCCAGAGGTTCATCACATGCAGTAAGTGACCTAGATTATAAGAGATAGTTTAGAATGGGAGTTAGGAGCAATGACTCTGGAGTCAGATGGGATAGGTTCAAATTTTGAGCATTTAAAAAGAGATGTAGCCATTGGCAAATCATTTAATGCTGAGCTTCAATCAAGTGATGAGTAATAAGAATACCTTTTAATTATTTTGATAGTGAAATGAATTATAAATGGTAAATCCCTATGCTTGGGAAAGCCAGTGTCTGAAAAATGTGGGCTCTTGTAATGTGCACTATGATAAAGCCTCATCCAGGTGACTGTCACCATTGATGGTCAGTGCCCATCGACAAAGACTCTGGGATGCACAGATTTTCTCTAGTTGTTCCATATTCTCTCTTCTCTCAGAATAAGTAGTATTATCCTCTTTTGGTAGAAGAGGAAAATGGTACTCAAAGAGATTAGATCACTGCTGCAGGTTCTGTGGCTGAACAGTATTTGAATGTGGTCATTGTGATTTCATCTGCCTTCTTCCCCCTCTGCCACTCTCACACCACAGAGAAGGAGTGATGCATTGTGGTAAGAGCATAGCCTGGTGTGCCTCTTTACCAGGTACTTCTGTTCTCAAGATGGAATTTCTCTAGTCTGAGGGTGAGCCAGGAAAAATCTTGGCCAAGTTGTTTGGGTAATGGAATTCATAATTGCTTGTGGCTTGCAATGTGGGTGGATAATTCTTCATTAGTCAATGTCATTCTTTTTAGTGGGTTGAAGGTGAGCTGGAAGTGCTAATAGCCAGCACTGCCCTGAATGCCAACTTCTTTGTGTATGGCACAGCAGTCTTGGTAGTTTTCTGTATTACTTTCCAATTCATGTAGGCCAAGGGTCTTTAGTCCTTTCCCATCATTGTCAAACTTCTACTGTATGTACTTGGTAGTTGGTGTCCTGGTTCTAGGAAGAGAACAGTTTTTACTCTTAGCCCTGAAGCTCAGATTTGGACAATAGGAATGTACCCTGGAAATATAAAATGATCATTATTTATTCTTTGCAAACTTCAGCTTCAAGAAGTAATTTGTTTAAGGTCACATGGTTAGTGGGAGGCAGCACATGTGTGTCACCAATGCTCTTAGATATAATGCTATGTAGACACAGGGATGAGGGGCAGACAGTGGTCCTTGACAAACTCTAATCACCTCTCTCCTCTGGACTAACTCTTGGCATCCCCTGTCAGTTTGGGAAATAATTAGGCACATAGAAACAAAGAGCAAAAGAGACTCTTTCCATAGACTCTAGGGACTCAGACTGGAGAGCGGAAGAATGGGTTTTCTCCAAAGCAAGAGGTGAAGAGCCCTCCTGGCAGAGTGCTATTATTTGAATATATCCCTGAAGATTTACATGTTGAGCTACTGTAATAGAAATGAGGGTAAAAATTTGACCCAATTATTGTGTTGAAAGCTGGGGCTTTTGGAAAGAGATTAGGATTAAAACCATTAGGGTGTGGCTCCATGATCGAGTTCTGGTGGAGAGGGAAGGAGACAGACTCATGAAACCCAGACCATGCTCTCCTGCCCTCTGCCATGCTGTGCTGCAATCAGAAAACCCAGACGGGGCCTCTGGCCCTTGGAGCTCCAAACCATGAGCTGAGAAAACCTCTATTTTTGTAAATCATACAGTTTCTGATATTTCCTATTATTGGCAATTTAACGAACTGGAACAGGAGTGACTATATCATTGAGGAGGCCAAAGAAAGTCATGGCACGTTGTTCCATCATGTTCTCCCCAGACAGCTGATGATCAGGTGCCCACTGGGCATGATGCTTTTTGCAGAGGAACCTCAGAGCCAAATGCATCCCAGTTTCAGTTCCAGAAGATCTCAGAGTCAAGGGATTTCTGGATTTAGCTGAGCCCAGAATCTACTGTCCCTCATAGATTCTGCTTTTAGTGTTGCCTCATGTTATTGACCCTATGAATCTTGGCTCCTCAAATATTTCCAGCTCCTAAGAAGGCCCAGAGAGAGAGTCTTGAGGCCAGAAATATAGAGGAGAGGTGCTACTGGGACCTGGAAGAATCTTGAAAAAAAAAAAAAAAGATGAATACAGTAAATGAATACGAGTGGCCCTATGGGACTGTAGGTCAGGAAATAATTCTGACTGATAGCTCTGGTGGGCCTCTGATATGATGAGTTCTAGTTTCTAGCAGACACTGGGCAGAAGGTGCTTAATAAATATTAGTGGAATAAGTGAACTGGGTAAATAAAGAAAATGGCAAAAAAAGGAGAGAAGAGTTTGCAAGTGAAGGAAAAACTCAAATAGTGATAACAATGCTCACATTCACTTGCTATGTGACCAGGGCTTCTATTTTTTCATTTAACCTGTCCAGCAACCATGCAAATGTGTATTTAATACATGTCTTCTAGCTGAAGAAATGAAAGCCAGAGAGGTTAAGAGAGTTTCACAAGGTCATATACTTGGGACATGTGAAAACCAGGATTTAGCCCATCCATCTAGCTCCAAAGCCTATGTTCTTTATAGTGACAAATTCTCTTTTCTCTCCATTATGACTCCAGAGAAAAGTCAATTTTTAGTGGTCGTGGTTGTTTGCTAAAAGGAGCAATTCCCTTTCCTCCACCCTCAATTTTCTTCCAACTAATTGCAAATTAGTGGTAATTTTCAAATGAAAAGAGGGATCCTACATGCCATCCATTTGTGCTTACCCAGCAAGACCTGGGCCTGTGACAGCTCTGTTGCCATGGCAACCCTGCATCCAGGCCTCCCTGGGATTCTTGGCAGCTGCCCTGGACTCTGGAGGTGGGGCCTCTTACCCTCTGGGTTAGCCTCTTCCTTTGCTCTACTGTCTTCGGCCTAGGCCCAGGATTTCAGTGTTTAACAAAGCTCCACTGCGCCTGCTTACTGCTCACTTTGGTTCTCTCTATTTTTGGGAATTCAGAATTAAAATAATAATAATGTTAATAGAAATAGAAAGAAAGAAATGGGGTGGGGAGTAGGAAAAAAAAAAGAAACTATGACATGAACTGGAGAATGAAAGAAAACTGCCTTTCTCTCCTAAAACATGGGAAATCATTTATTTTCCTTCTTAATTCAGCTGCTGCACTTTATGGAACAGGCTCCCCTGCCTTCAGGCCCTGTGAAACAGAAGGTCCTGCCTTTAATAGCACTGGCAAGTCTGGTCAATGGGAAAGGTGTGATGGCAGAACATCCCTTCATCCCAGCCTCAGCCCAGAAGAGCCTTTCAACGGGGGGCAGGGGGCAGGGGGGGGTGTCCAAGATCCAGATGTGTAAAAATTTTGTGGAGAACTGCTCTATCTTTGATTTGTGTGTGTTCTCGATCCATTACAAATACTCACGGATTATTCACTGTGTACTAGGCTTCAAGGATGAAACAGCAAAGGGTTCCTATCCCCTGAGGTTAAGTGACTGATGACTAGTAGAGGAGGTAGCTGGATGACCAAGACTGTCTTGCCAATTCTGTGACTTGAGGGGTCAGCAAGACTGACATGTTTGCAAACATAGAGACTTGACCTGAAGAATTAGCAAATTACTGGAAATATAAAGTAGGAAGAAAAAAATCTCAGGCAGAGGAACAGAAAATATAAATACGTGGAGGTGAGATGGAGCTTAATGTAGTTTATTAGCTCCCAGTGGCAAGTTATGACTAGCATATCTATAAATAGGGCTGAGGTTTGAGGGTGGAGAACAATACACATTGAATAATTTTTAAAAAATTATAATGAAAGTAAGGGACCAGGAGGTGGCATGGTGGTTAGGCACTGGAGTCTCACATGGCTGACTATGGTTCAAGTTTCAGACTTAGCAGCTTGAAAATCACACCAGGAACGTGGGCGTGAATGGCCAAAATCCCTATAGGAGAATGAAGAAGGGATTGCAGCATGGTCATTACTTCAAGTGTAGTGATTTCTCACTTTCTCTTTCTCTGTCTCATTCTGGTGAGTTCAGGCACCCTCTGGCAGAAACAAAATAAACAAATTAAAATGAAAATAAATTGAGCACTCAAAATTCTGGCATTGGGAGACAGGTCTCTGTAAGATCTTCAGACAGCACAAGTAAGGCCGTGTCCAACACCACTTTATCTCAGAATGACCAGAAAACCCATTCAGGAGGGCAGAGTCAAAACATTTTATTTTCAGCGTGGGGGCTGCAGAGAATATTGGTGATTCACTTTACCTTCTTCCAGTATCAGTTTCAAGGGACCCCTCTTTCCCATGGAAATGCAATATCAACTAATGGAGACTGGGAAGATCTGTAGGGAATCCATAGCTGGGCCTCTTTTGTGGGGGATAAAGAAGGTTTTGCACTTGGTGAGAGAGGAGCTTCCTTGAACCTTGGCCAAGGCTCCATGTGAATAGAGATTGGACCAGGGGGTGAAAGAGAGGTCACCAATTAAGTTAGCCTGGGCCTTTAGAGGTTCCCAAAGCTCAGACCCTGCCAGTGTGAAGCACAGATGCTGAGCCTTCTCTGACCCTTCCTTTCAACCAGGTCAAGCCTCCTGAGTCACAGCCATACATGGGTCCTGGTCCCCGCCCCTCCCACTGGTCTCCTGCCACCTTGCCTCTGGTTCTCCCCTCCTTTCTCAGATCTGCATCTTTAAAGCAATGATTATTAATTATGATTAAAACTCACTGACAGTTTTGAAATGAAATTCAACAGCTTTGACAAATGTATCACCAAGTAGCCAACACCCCAACAAGATACAGAACATTTCTTCTCCCAGGAAGTTCCTCTGCCCATCCCCAGTCCTCCCTGCATCCCATAGAGGACCATTGTTCTGAAGATGTTTAGCTTATTTTTGAACTTCATGTAAATGGAACAGTACACTGTCCTCTTATAGGTCATCTGTTTGATTTTTTTTGTCTCCTGTCTTCTCTTTCTCCTTTGCCCAGAAAGAACCAGGACACCTCCCAGGATTCTCTTTTCCTATTTCCAGGGGTTTCAGTGGGACTCCTCATGCCTGAGTAAGAGTCACATCATTTCCCCAAGGGTTTCCTTACATCAGCACCTCACCTCACCTAGGGCCAGGCAGCTGGGTCAGAAGGATAGAGCAAGAGAAACAGCAGGTCAGAGGTCTGAAGACAGCAGCACCTCGGAGAGTCTGCAGATCCCAAGGCTGAACGATGCGGGTCTGGACCTATGTCACCTCTCCATGCTTCCTCTGCATAACGAAAATCATATAACTCTGGGAGCTCTAGTGAGATTATGCTTGTAAAGTTTGTAACAGGTTCCTGGCACTTCAAAAGAGCTCAGCCTTTGTTTTTAGTATAACAGCTTGAGGAAAGACAGAGAAGGGTGCAGTGACTTGTGAGAAGATCCAACAGAGAACATGTTAGCTGCTGCTCCCATTCTGCAAGGATGGTAAGCATTTAGCTAATGTTTTTTGGCAGTTGAATAGTCAACTGGCACTGTTTTAAGTGCACTGTATGAACATTCTCTTTAAATTCACATAATTCTGATGGTGTATGAATGACCCAGAGAACAGAGAGGTCAGCAATTTGTCAATGGCTGCACAAGTAGTCAATAGCTGAGCTGGGATTCTGTTCTGAGAGATCTGCTTTATGAGCCCAGCTTTTTACCTAGTAAAAAATACTTGGCTGGTATTGGGGAACATTTCCTTTAAAGCAGCCCTTCCCAAATCCAGGTAGCTTGAAGTAGGGTATGGGTTACCCAGGAAATGGATCAACTAATCAGAACACAGTTTTTCTACCTCAAAATATTCTTAACAATCAGAGGTCTGAATTTTTTTTTTTTTTTAAGTAACAAAGGAGGAAAAAAAAAAAATCAGGGATGAGATTTGTAGCCAAGCAATCAGCTGTAACAAATCTTTTTTTTTCTTTTCCATAAATGGGATTTATACTTAAGAAGAATAGTACACATGCTGAATAGCCACATTTAGGATTAATCAGAGACAAAATGTTCCTTGAGAGTGACATTCAGGGTACTTGTATTTGCATTAAAAAAAAAAATAGAATCAGTTTTTGCTAACCATAGGACAATTGCACCCTGTGGATAGTTAGACTGGGCAACCATTTTTCTGAATATTCCCATCTGTGATGTAGGATACACTGCTAAAGAGAGGAGCAGGCAGGTCATACTCTGATGCTTTTAAGTCTTTGTCCCATTCAGGGGACCTCCCAAGGAGGTTGGCTCTTTCTGCTTTCCAAATGGGGGTTTTCTTACCTGGGCTGGATATATATATATTTTTTTTTTCTACAGATCTAGAGTCTGGGCATTTATACACATGAGATACACTCTCAGCTCATGGTAGCCCCTTAACAATTCTGTTTGTGTAAAATAAGAGAGACGACATCTTTCTTTTTTCCTCCTTTCTTATATCCCAATACCAGTCTCCCTGGGGAGGAGATACTGATAGCTTCCGGCCTCATTCCACTATCATAATTCTCTTTTAGTTCTCTCATGCCCTAAGCAATAAACTTACTTTATACTAAAATTCTTAAGGAGTACACTTCCAGTAATCACAACAAAGCTGGTTATTATTATTAATAATAACAGATCTTAGTATATCAAAGCTGATTATTTTATTCCTATCTGGTGCCAGGTAAAATGTTAAACACTAGATTTCTGATAATACTGAAGAAACACTAACCAAATGAAAGAATGAAATGATGGTTTTCAATCACAACTCCTATGCAAAGAAGCTACACCCTACTCACCCATCTTACAGATGCAAGATCAGGGGCGTCTAAAGATTATATGACTTCCAATTACAGGATGTCTCAGAGCTGGCATTTAAAACCTGGCCCAGGCACGTCCACATCCTTTCAGGGAGTCAGACCACACACATCCCAATACCCCAGTTCCTGGGAAAGCTCTGCTCTTGAAAGGATTTGCCTTGACTTGTAATTTATTTGCAGATTCTAGCCTGCAGGATAGATTCTGAATTTATGATGCTTGCTCAGGTCTTTCGTGACTTGTGCTCCTAGAATTTCATTAGGGCGACCTGTAATTGTTGTGGTAAATGTTTACACATCTATAAATTATTATTAGGCAAGTGGGGCAAGGTCAACCTTTATCTTTTAAGGAGCCAGGAACAGACTCCAGAGATTTCCCAGCAGACAAAGGGGTTGAGATCTGATTAATTACAGACTGTGTTGATGTCATATTGACAACACCATTTCTTGTTAATTTTGAAGCCCCAAATGGGTCATCTTTCCTGAGTATGAAAAATTATCACCCTTTGGCTGATTGTTTTGCAAGTGATTCAATTTTAAATCACTAATGACTATTGATAGCTGATCTTTTTACTCAGAAAGCAAAATCCAAGATACATATTTGGGAGCTCAGGCTGAACTTTGCTATATTTCTTGATAACTATTTAGTCTAATTCCTTTATTACCTACTGATAGCATCATAGAGCAGTTTCTTTAAAAAAATGCAATTAGATCATTAAAGAAACACAGTGGGAAAGAATCAACCAGTTATACACCCACTATGTATTAGACATTTTTAAATGTTATGCCATCTAATGTGACCACTGTGCGAGGTAGGTTTTATTGCTCTTATTTTGGAGTAATTGAGACTTGAGATTCAAAGTTTAAGTTATTCTACCAAGGTCCTATATCTAGAATAATGTAAAGTGAGAGCTATAAGGCTACAAACTGAATTATTTTCCTTATACATTTAGGCTTCGTACTGAGTTCTCTGTCTAGGTTCTGAGAACCAGGTTAAAAGACGACAAATGTGGTTTTGTTTCTGTTGAGTTCTGGTATCATACTGTCAGCTTGTACAGTATCCTTGACCTTCTCCTCCTTCTACAACTTTTCTTCGTTCTTGGGACACAAGCAAGTTCTATGTGAGCTTTGAAACCTCTGGAAATACTCGAGAATTATCCTTTTGATATTAACCTCCCCCCAATTTCATTTTTTTCTAATGTTCTTTTTAACTTTGACTTCTAATCTTAAACTTCCTGTAGGTCAGGTACCATGTATTTTTACTCTTAAAGCCTTGGCAGATAACGTTGAGTAGTTATATTAGGGCCTTCCGAAGAACCAGAACCAATTGGATATATAGATATAGATTTGTAGAAATACGTTTATTAAAAGGGATTGGCATACATGAATATGGAAATCAAGAAGTCCCACAATATGCTGTCTTTGAGCTAAAGGTTGAGGAAAGCTGGTGGTGTAGTTCCAGTCCCAAACTGAAGGCCTTAGGTCAAAGAAACTAATAGTAAATGTCCTAGTCTGAGTTTAAAGGCCCAAGAACAAGGAGAGCTAACATCCAGTTCAGGAGAAGATGGATGTTCCAGTTCAAGAAAGGAAAGGGAAAATATGCCCTTTCTCCATCTGCTTATTCTATGCAGACTCTAAATGGATTGGATTATGCCTACTTGAATTTGCAAGGGTGATCATCTTAGCCTATAGATTCAAATGCTGATTTCTAGAAGGGTCTAGAAATACCCTCAAAGACATACTCAGAAATAATGTTTTACTAGCTCTCTAGGCATTCCTTAGCCCAGTCAAATTGACACATAAAATTAACCTTCATAGTAGGTTCTTAATAAAATCTACTGAAGGGATACATAAATATAAGATTCACTGTCTCCACCCTAGGGAAGTTTGCCAGAATGGCTGTAGTTATAGAATGCAATGGAATGGAATACACACACACCTCTACCTATAGATACATATATACACATATATCTATACATATACACATATACATATCAGATAATAATATTCTACACACACACACACACACACACACACACACACACACATATATATATATATATATATATATATATACACACATACACATATAATCTTCAACACTTCATGGAAAATGCATATTATGAAAAAGCTATGCATAGATTTCAAAGCTTTTTGTACCAAAATAAACTCACACTTTAATTCCATTTTTTCCATGAATGTTTGGAAGTCCTCTCATATTTCTAAATTTTTCTCATTTCCTTTTTAGATAATTTTGCCACCGATAAGAAGATAGAAGTGGGTCAAAGAATTTCTCTACTTTATAAAAACTCAATTGGAAGCCAGTCTTTCCTGAAGCCTCAAAAGGAGTTAAATAGGATCCCTGAGAACTATAACCTGAATGTCTGTAACTCAAAACCAGTGTTCCTTCTATACTTTGGAAAATTCTGGGATATGCGCCCTTGGCTCCATTAGTTAGGCTGGGGACATTCAGCCTCCAGAGAATAATTATTGGCATTTAAGCTTTTCTCTCTAGAAACACTGAAGCAAGCTTTTTCTACTATGTCTGCCTCATGGGGCCTCTGCCTTATTAGGGAGAGAATAACAGGGCTGGGCTCAGTATTTTATCCTCCTTTTTCCTCTTCCTACCTACTCTTTTTCCCTGTCCAGGTTACTTCTTTTTTTAAGAATTATTTTATTTAATTCTGTCCAGGTTACTGGTTTTTTTAAGAATTATTTTATTTAACTTTATTTATTTACCTTAATTTCACCAGAGAGAGAGATCGAGAGAAAGAGAGAGAGAGAGCTAGAGAGAAAGAGAGAGAAAGTGAGAAAGTAAGCTTCTAGATCTGGGACTTGAACCATGGTTGGCATGTGGAGTCCAATGCCCTTAACCAGCATGGCACCTACTGGCCCTGTCCAGGTTACTTCTTAAAGCATAAGTGCCCTTTATAACTCAAAGTGCAATTCCATTAGCAAATGAACACTGAAGTTCAACTTCTAGCCACTGATGGTCTACTGTGTGACAGGACCTTTCACCTATAATCTCCCACAAAGGAACTTTACTCAATCCAGCACCTACTGCATGTACATTCCTTTGACAAACACTGGATGAAATGAACAAATGAGCAAATGGCCTGGAATCAGCCCTCAAAATCACATGGCTTGATGGGGCTGGAGATAAGCAGGATCTTCCAGGAATGGTGAAGACCAAGGAGATATTGCAAGACTGTAGAACACTATTTAGTGCCCTGTTATATAACTTTCAGCGTAAGTCAAGATCCTCACCTTTAATTATAGTGTGTTTGTAGAATTCATAATGCTAAATTGCTTATAAAGACCTTTTTTGGCCCCCTTCCTATTTGCCTTATGTCACAGCATCTCTTACTTGATGAAGAAAGGTATCTCTTATTTGATGAAGAAAAGGTTCTATTTAGAACCCATCCCGAAACAGGTTGTGTGACTTGTAATCCCTGGTCACCAGCATCTTGACTGCAAATATTCAAATTGTCTACTTGTCTCTGCATTAAGTAGAGGTGTCCATTCATTTGGATCTTTTAAAAGCAATGCAAATATTAGTTGACAAGATTTAATTCACTTTATGAAAGCTATCAAAACTTAAATATATATTTCTGTTTGTCTGATAAGTTTACTACAAACAGGCTGAAATTGGTTGTGGTTTTATGAGCAATCCCTTCTCTTTGGACCCAAGGGTCACCTTTACAAGGAATGACAATGAGAATGTCTAGATCTGCACTGATCCATGTCTTATTCTAGCACGTAGATTTTCATTTTCTTTTGGATCCTGAGTGCATCCTGAGAAATAGAGTGGAGTACATAAAAACAAAAAGCTAAAATGAGATTTGCGTTTTTATCCATGGGCTGCAGGTTTCCAAATTCTCCTTAGTATCATGGATGATTGAAAACCCAGTGTGCCATTGCCAATGGAGAAAGCCATTAATCTTTTCTTGTTCTCAGTTTTCTCAATTGTTCTACAGCAAGTTCCATTCCTCAACTCTGCCATCTGGACCTTAGAGTTCTCATCTCTGAAGCTTTTGAAAATCCCTAAATACCCTCTGAGTTCTTAAAATGCCATGGAACTTCAAACGACTCAACCAACATTCTCTCAAGATCCATCTGAGAGATTTTGGAATCCTTTGAGAGGCATGTGCAATAGAAAAACTTCTCTGTGAGGGTTTTAAGACATGGATGCAGTCCAGAGATAGGGTCTATGGCCTTGACCTTTGAATTTGGGTGGGCTTGTGACTACTTCAACTAATAGAATATGGTGGAAGTGACATTGAGTGACTTCCAAAGCTAGATCATAAGGGCATGAAGATTTCACTTTCTTTGCTGGAATACTATGGGAGCTCAGATACCACTATACTGGAGAAGTCATCTTTGCCAGTAGATAATCTCAGCTGAGCCCAGCCTTCCAAATATCTCCATCAAGGTGTAGACATGTAAAGGAAGAAATCTTTAGATGATTCTAATCCCCAGATAGTCAAGTCACTTCTGGTCATTTTAGTCTCCCCAGCTGAGGTCCCAGGCATCTGTGACCTTTCTAAATTCCTGACCCTCAGAATCTGTGTGCATTAGGAAGTTGTTGGTTATGCACTTTTTTGAGGTGTACAATAATAGTTAGACAGACACCTCCAGAGGGACACCTGGCTAGCCTTTCCACCTAAAAAATAGAAAGATCATTGGTAAATGGAGTGCCTTGGCCTCTAACTTGTGTGTCTGTTTCAAAGTATGTAGGAAATCTTTGCCTCTTTTTACCTGAGACAGTATCAAAAAGTCACTTTTTTCTTGAGGGGTAGGGAGTTACTATAAGGCACATGCACTGGCTGGAGAGAGACAGTGATGGGAAAAATGAGAAATCATCCCGTAGAAGGGATGGCTAGGCCATAGTCTCTTCTTTATTCTCCTCTTGGGATTTTGGTTACACATGCACACATGTCTGGTGTGATTTTTTAAGTCACTGGATCTAGGACTCAAACCATGGTTGTTCATGTGGGAATCCAGTACCTTAACCAGCATACTACCTACTGCCCTCCAAAAGTCACCTTTTTGGAGAGAGTTGCTTTCTCTTCTGCTGACACCTTCTCCTTTCTGTTGTGTTTCCCTTGTGCTTCTGTATCCACTCCCCCTGCTGGCTGGGAGTTGACTATACCATCATTGCATATGAGATCCTTCTGAGCAGGGGTCTTCTCTACTTATTCTCTCAAAGATGTGTACATCATGAATGCAGGCTGGGCTTTCCATTAGAGGTTCTGCAAGAGGGACAGAAAACAATGAGAGGCAACACCTAGTGTGATTTTACTATACATGAGGCACTGTAATAAATGCTTTATATGCTTTTCGCCTTTGACTCATTGCAGCCACACTGTGACAAGCAGGAACCCACTACTGTGTTCCCATTTCATGGATGGGAAAGGTGAGGTTTGGAGGAGTTGAGTCTCTTGCAAGGATTTAGACTCATGCACCACTCAGACATGTAACTTCTCTTCTATCCTGCTTCTCAGAGAGACCCCTGAGAGCGTGTCCAAAGGTTAGGGGTGAGATCTTGAGCAACTTATACTGTCTAGACCTCAATTTTCCCAACTGTCACTTGGGAGCAAAATTTCCTCTTTTGCTAGCATGAACTACTTTTGAAGGTCCTCATTATGTCCTATTTTTACAGAGGCATTGGTAATCTGTTGGGTTCTGCATTTTCAGGAAGTACCTTGATCTTTTCTTCCTTAGATGCCATTATATTTTGAAATACATAGTGTCCATGTTTAAAAGAGTAATTTAATAAAATTTTAGTTCAACACTAAGTACTCCCTTTTCTTTTGTCTTTGACAAAAGCCCTAAGCAGTCAGGTTGTGTGAATCTTAATCCCAGAGTAACCTCCACCTCCTCATTGCAATGACAATGCCGCTCATCTCAGAGGTCAGACTTGCCAGAGCAATGACCCTGGGATGTATTGAACTGCTGCTTGACTGTAATTATTTCTTTTTCTTTTCAGTAGATTCCTATTAGTCAGTTAAAGGCTTGCATTTGCAGGAACTCTGTGCTCTGCATATAACTCAGCTTACCTTCCATGCCCCAGGTCTAAACCTTAGCGTAACCACTAAACTCATTACTGCCATCAGCTCCTTCCACATTCTCCCATACTCCCACCTCTACCAATCAGTCACCAAGGCCTTTTCCCCTTCATATGACTTTTTAAATACTTCTTGCCTCCATTGTTCCTCTTTATCTTTTGGTCCCTAATCTGCTTTCACCTGCTGTATTCTCTCAACCCCCTAACTGGCCTGGTAACAGACACCTCTAATCCATTGTTCATATCATAGTCAGCAAGATATTTTAGAAGAACAAATGCCAGAAGAGGGAGAAGTGGAAGAAATAGAGTGAGGAAAAGAGCACACAGCCTTGAGATCATCTCCCTGTGTTTTTGCCTCCCCATACAAAATAAGCTTTTTGAGGGCAGGAATTGTATGTTATTTATTTTCCTCTTCCCACCAATTATCACAGTGCTTGCTGCAGAGGTTTAATTGTGACTGAATGAGAAGCAGTCAAGTGTGAAAGATTGTAAAGAGAAGTGGGAGAACACAGTAGATGAACAAAAGTTGCCACCTGTTTCTAAGCCTGAGCCTAAGGAAAGAAGCTGGACAGATGCATTCATAGACCAGGAAGTCATGAATCTCAGAAAGTGAGATGAATAGGGAGGATAGTCTAATGGCAGAGACAGATGGGCAGAATGGCATATTAGAAGCTATGGGACCAACAGATGGTATAATGGTTATATCGCTGGACTCCCACATGGCCGATTGTCGTTCAAGTCCCAGACCTGGTGGCTTGAATCTCATGGGTGTGTTTAATGTGTGTGTGTGTGTGTGTGTGTGTGTGTGTGTGTGTACCCAAAATCCTGAGAGGAGAATAGAAGAGAAAGGACTGTGGTGTGGCCATCCCCCCCTGGTGGGTGTTTTCCAGTTTTCTGTCTCTCTGTCTCTCTGGCAAGTGCACATGCCCTATAACAAAAATCTCTCTAAAAACAAACAAACAAAAAACCCTATAAATCAGAGTTTCACTGAGGACTGACTTGAATATCTGTTCTATGGAACCCTCTGACCCTAAACCCAACCATGTCTATACTTGTAGCTATGTGGTCTGAAAAGCTTGATTAATCTTTTCTTTAGTTTCTCAATCTATTAAGAGAGAGTTGAGGGACCAGCAGTTGGCATAATGACTATGCCACTGGACTCCCATTTACTCGACTGTGGTTTGAGTCTCGAACCCAGTGGCTTAAACTCATGCTGGGCGCATGTGCGTGTGCGCCCAAGATCCTGAGAGGAGAATGGAGGAGAAGTGGTTGTGGTGTAGCCATCCCCCCTGGGGTGATTTCTCACTTTCTGTCTCTCTGTCTCTCTTTTCTTTCTGGCAAGCACACACACCCTATAGCAAAAACCTCTCAAAAAAAAAAAAAAAAGAAGAAGAAGAAGAAGAGCGTGCTAGAGAGTTGAACCATTTTGAGGAAGAGGGAGAACACTTTCTTCTTCAACAGTATAGACTTCTATGGGAGGAGTAGTCTAGGAGTAGTCTAGGAAAAAGAGCGTGTAGAATCAAATGGACCCAAGTTTGAATCCCAGTCCTCTCCCATACAACTTGTATGAACCTGGGCAAGTTACTTAACACTTATGAGCTTCAGTTCCATGTTCTATGAAATGGGTCATATCAACCTTTGTTTCAAGAAGACTAAATGAGATGAATATAATGAAGACAATAGTAGGCAATATCTGAAAATAGTTGCTGCCATTCTCTTTGGGCAAATAAGGACTTCCCCCTTGGCAGCTCCTCTCCCACATCTTGTACCCTGAACTTTGCATTCCTGGTGCCCACCATTCCCTGAGCCCACTGTACTTGGTGATAAGTCTTTGCCTCCTGACTCTTCCTTGGCACTGTGAACTGCCTTCATTCTCCCTTCTCCTAAAGAGTGTTTTTATATCCTTGGCTTTGTGTGAGCTCTTGACATATGTTAATGTTTGGAAAATCAGCCTGGAACAGAGCAGGGAGCCCTTCCAAACATGAGCCTGGAGGCAAAAAACATAAATTACTTTGCAACGATGATTGTCTGTTGCAAGTTAAAACGTAACAAAGAGAACAATCCCCTTCTGTTTTGGACACCCTGAAAGCTGTGGGTGTCCTCACTTCTGGATTAGGACTTCACTTGTTCTACAGCCAGGGATGGAATCAGCATCAAAGGTGCATTGTACCAGGTGCCTGTTATTGTGCAAGACTCTTATCATACATTTGACAGATGAGACAAGGTAGCTGAGCAAGGTCAATTAACTTTTCCAAACTTACTCATAAAGTGAATAATCCAAGTTGGACTTAAATGCAGGCTTGTTAGATTGCAAAGCCTTTGTGTTAACCACTTAACCTCATGACCTCTGAGTATGTAAACAACTCTTTTTTTTTTTTTTTTCTGAAAGGAAGGAGAGCATTTTGGAATGTGGACTGCTAATAGGAATGTTGACAGGAGGTAGCAAGAACAGAGACAAGGGACAATGTAGAAGGCTAAGGTGATTAGTCAGGTAGAGAAAAGTAGTCTGAGAAGGCTGAGGCTACTAGACATCCAGATGTTCAGGGCTTATATGAGGTGTCCTGGCAGCAGGTTGAGGGCAGTAGGAGCTCTAACTCCAGACAATCCATTCATATCCACAGCAAGTATCTGTCCTGGTCATTCAGAATGGTCTTGTGCCCTGTCTGCAGTAGATTGTTTATGAAAATAACCACAAGAATTCCTCCCAACCTGTTGCATTGTGACTTTGTATTTTCTCCTTTCAACAATAGAGCTTCTTACTCTGTCCCTTGAATCTGGATTTAGTTTCTTCAATGGGAGATCAGAAACTGTGATGTAGATCAGTCTTGTAGACTAGTGATTAAGAGAGCTGGATCTCACATGGCCGACTATACAGTTAGAATATCAACCCTAGTGACTTGAAAAACCTCTGTACTTGTGCCTAAAATCCTGATAGAAAGGAGAAATGGAGGAGACAATATTGTGGTGCAACCATGCCTTATTAGGGTGTGCTTTCTCCTTTTTTGTTTTTGTCTGATGAGTTTACATGCCCTCTGGCAACTTGAAAAAAAAATGAAAGAAGAAGGAAAGAGAGAGAAAGAAAAAAAGAAAAAAACAATTATGCAAACAAAGACTTGACAAGTGCTTGTATGAGAGGTCCACTATTTTCTGCTTCTCTTTGGAACCCTGAGATTACCAAGCAAGGAAGACTGAGCTGGTCTGCTGGTAGAGGAGATGACATATGAAGCCAAGGAGAGCAGATCCAGCTGAGGGCCCCTCAGGCCACCCAAGCTGCCAGCCAGCAGCAATACAAGCAAGGCTATCTATCTTAGGCAGCACAGTTGAGATGCAAGCTGACTATATGGATCAGTCAAGTCAGGCCAGACCAGGAAACCTTTCTAACTGACCCACAGAATGTGAAAAATAATAAATACTTGCTTTTTGACATCATTAAGGTTTGGAATGGTTTGTTCTAAAGCAAAATAATGGACTGTCAATCAATGTACAGGAAAAGCTGGGGTGCTTCTTGTTTCTGGTTTCCACCGATTTGGGGGTACATCTAGTTCAGCACATATATGCACTACCTGTCTTGGTTTGGAGTCTGAAAACTCTTCAGATGCCCTGGATCAGAGCTGAAGCACATACTCACCTCATTCAACCTTTATTCCCCAATTGGACTTTGACAAAAAGGCTAGGTAATGGAAAATCTTATATCCCTGGAAAAGAGCCCAGACTACACTCTAAGGTATTTAGGAAACTTGATAGCTTTGGTAGGTTTCTTTTATTATTACTTTTTTATTTTTAAAAGTTTATTTATTTCTTCCATTAGCTAAAGAGAGAAGGAGAAACTGCACTACCAACATGGTCTTGACACTGAGGTGTCCCCTAGCTTCAGCTAGCCCTGGATCATAACAAGCACTTACCCACCATACTTAGGGTGAGCCTAAATGTGAACCCAGATTTTTTCCATTATAGGTCATCCCTGCAAAGCATTGTATTTTATTGCTGTGCCATTGTTTGACACAGACATTTCATTTGCTTTACAAATAAGAATTGAAACTATTCTGTATTTTAATCATGATGATATTTATACATTTATCAACACAAAATTGTACACTAAAAAGGGTATATTTTACTGTCTGTGGACTATGCTTTAATAGAAATATTTAATAGTTAGGTTAGCCCTGTAGCACAGTGGTTAAGTGCTATGCATAAAAAGTCAGATCTGACATGGCCAACTGAGGTTCAAATTCTGGCCCCAATGGCTTGAAAAATACTCCAGGTGCATGTGCATAGGTGTCCCAAATCCTGACAGTATAGA
>NW_006159972.1:804650-810983 GCF_000334495.1 Tupaia belangeri chinensis | reverse complement strand
AAAGAGGATCATAGCATGACCATGTCCCATTGGAGGGTACTTGCTTTTTCTTTCTTTCTCTCTCTCTCTCTTTCTCTCTCTCTCTCGTGAGTGCATGTACCTTCTAGTAAATAATAATAATAATGAAAATTTTAAAAATAAATATTTAAAAGTAAATAAGCTATTTTTAATCTGAAGAAGAATGAAAATTTGAATAAAATCCGTGGGCTTGTTCAAGTCCCATCAAGGAAACCACTATGTTACTATGACTACATTCTGTCATACATAATTCATTAAGAAATCCTTTACAACTCTTATTCTTAATGAATTTTTCAGTTAAAGAAATTATATCATGGTGGAATTACAAAAAATCAGTCTAGAAACAAATGCATGTTCACTGTTAAAAAACAACCTACTTATGTTCCTCTCATGAGAAGGTAAAGTAGGTATACCTTTCCTTATTACTCTCACTAAGCACAACTAAAAACTCTAGGTATTATATATAAGACAGATTAGACTCCCATCTCTTAGTGTAGAGAAAAATCAACTAAAAATAGATCAAAGATTTAAATATAAGACCTGAAGTATGAAACTACTAAAAGCAAACATATGGGAAATGCTTCAGGACATTGATCCGGGCAATAACTTTTTGAAGACCTCAAAAAAGCATAGCCAACAAAAGCAAAAAAAAAAAAAAAAAAAAAAAAGCGTAGCTAACAAAGTTAAAAAAAAAGTCAAATGGGATTATATCAAACTTAAAAGGAAAGGAAATAACTAAGAGCGAAGAGCCAAACTGCAAAGGGGGACAATATATTTGTAAACTGCTAATCTGACAAGGGATTAATATCCAGACTATTTAAGACACTCAAACAACTAACATAAAAAAAAAATCAATCAATCAATAAATCAAAAGACCCCCCCAAAAAATGGGCAAATGTTTTGAATAGACATTTCTCAAAAGAAGACATACAAATGGCCAACAGGCTTATAAAAAAAAATGATCAATACCATGATCATCAGGAACATGCAAATCAAAACCACAATGTAGTAGTTAGAATGGCTATTACCAAAAAGACAAAAAATAACAAATGCTGATAAGACTGCAGAGAACGAGGAACTCTTATACAGGTGAGGATGTACAGAAAGGGAACTCATACACTGTTGGTGGGAATGTAAATTAGTATGGCCAGTATAGAGGACAGTAGGGATGTTCCTCAAAAAATAAAAATACAACTACTGTATGATCTGGCAATCCTACTACTGGGTCCATAATTAAAGAAAAAGAAATAAAGAGATATCTGCATTCCCATACTTGTTGTAGCACTATTCACAATATCCATGATACAGTGAATGGATAAAGAAAATGTGGTATATATTCACAACTGAATATTCTTCATCTATAAATTGCCTTAAATTCTGCCATTCATGACAACATAGATGAGCCTAAAGGATATTGTGTTAAGTGATGATAAGTCAGGCACAGAAAGACAAGTACTGCATATTCTCACTCATATGTGGAAGCTGAAAAAGTTGATCTCATAAAAGTAGAGAGTAAAACAGTGGATAGCATACCAGGGGTTGGGAAGGATGGAAGAGAGAAGGATATAGTGAAAGGTTGAATACAAATGAATACAAAATTACAGTTAGATGAGAAGAGATAAATTATAGGGTCTTATAGCACAGTAGGTGACTATAATTTATCAATTCTTGTATATGTTGAAATGGCTAGAAGGGAGGATTTTGAATTCAGGGGGTAGATGGTGGTACAACAGTAAAAAACAACAATTTGAAAGGCAGTTATGCCTGGGAATGTTTCTGGGTTCAAATATAGAGACCTCTCTGACTATACCAGACATGTGTGTAGCCATGATCTGGGGCTGGCTGAGTCTGAGGAGAAATTGTGGCATTGAGACCCCATGGGGAGGGGATATTGTTTTTCTTCATCTTACTCATGGGGGAAATAAATAGGCTTTAAAAAAAAAGTAAAAGAGAAAAGATTTTAAAGGCACCATTTAAAAAATTTCTTCAATAAACAATTACAAAAACACTAAAAGTAAGTTAAAAAGAACATCTTAGCAAACAAAAGAAGATATATAAGAAAAAAACAAAACCAACATTTTAGAATTGAAAAATAAAATAGCTGGAATAAAATTCTCAATGATGGACTCAGTAGGGGAGTGGAGGTAACAGAGGAGATTTAGTGAATTTAAATACAGAAAAGTAGAAATTACTCAATATGGACAAGAGAGAGAAAATAGGTTGAAAACAAAAGAGGAGAGACTCAGAGCCCTGTAAGAACAAAGGAACAAATAATTGTATAACTGAAGTCTTAAAAGGAAAGGAAAAGGAGGGTGGCTCTGAAAAAAATACTCAAATAAATAACAGCCAAAAATATCCCATGTTTGACAAAAACAAACAAAAAATACCCCTAGAAAGTCAAGAAACTGAATGAATCCCAAGGAGGATAAACTGGGGGAAAAAATCATCCCTACCAAGCCACCTTATACTGAAACTTCTGGAAACCAAAGACAAAGATAAAATCTTGAAAGCAACAAGAGATAAATGACATCATCCTTATAGAGAAATAACAATTTGAATTACTGAAGACTTTTCACCAGGGATGCTAGAGGAAGTGACAACATTTTTCAAGTGCTGAAAGAAAAGAATTTCAATACCAAATTCTATATCCAGCAAGACTTATCCTTCAGGAATGAAGGAGAACTCAAGAGACTCTCAGATTAAGGGAAACTGAGGAAATTATTTTCATTATTATTATTTTTAACCAGCAGAACTACCCTTAAATAATGGATTAAGGGAGTTCTACAAACAGAAAGTAAACAAAAAAGGAAGAAATTCTGGGAGTCAGGGAGGAAGAAAACAGCAAGTAAACGTATAGATAAACGCAGTAGACTTTACTTGTCTGGAATTTTTAAACTATGTTTAAAGATTGTGACAAAAATTATGGCATTGTCTAATGTGATTATCAATATATGTATAATAGATGAAATATGTAAAGCAATTATATAAAAAAATGAGAGATGGTCAACAGATACTTTTAAGAGTTTTTTTGCCTTAGGGCACATGCACTCACTGGGGAGAGAGAGGCAGAGACAGACAGTGAGAGGAAAAGTGAAAGATCACCCCTTGTGGGGGATGACCATGTCACAATCCCTTCTTTTCCATGTTTACCCTGGTATCTTGGACACACACACACACTTACACTCAGCCTGATTTTCAAGTCACTGGGTCTGGGACTCAGATAGCATGTGGGAGTCCAGCAATGTAACCACTATGCCATAAGCTATCCCCAAGGCAAAGGGATATTAAAGGAAGTAAGTTTTCTTATACTTTGTATAAATTGTTTAAACAATGACATCAGTAGACTATGATACATTGTACAGTGCTCATATAAAAAAGTACCTGGAAGAACCACTAAAAACACTGCACAGAGACACATTCAATAGAACTATAGATACATTAAAATGAAATATTAAAAAAAGTTCAAGTAATTCACAGAAAGACAGGAAAAGTAAACAGAAAAAAGAAAACTCAAAAGAAAAGAAAAACAAAAGACTCGAGCCCTAAATATAAATTGTTATATTAAATGTAAATGATCTAAATAGTACAATTAAAAGATAGAGATTGGCAGACTGTATTAAAAATAATGGCCCAACTATATGTTGTTTATAAGAAACTCACTTCAAATATAAAAATACAGTTAGGCTAAAAGTAAAAGGATGATAAAAATGTATCATGTAAACACTAACCAAAGACAAGTGTAAGTGGCGATATCAATGCTAGCTAAAGTAGATGTTAGATAAAAAAACAAACAAAAAACATAAATAAAGTATGCTCTATTCTTCTAAACAGAAGAATGACATTGGATCTGGGCTTTTGAAGGCTTCATATTATCCCAAGAGAGCCCCAAGTTTCTTTTAATACTAGAATCTGAGGAAACACAACAGGGTAACTACTTGGCTGTGTAATTTCCATGTTGATGTCTTGTCTGGCCACATAGTCAACCTCTGGGATCCTACTCTTTTATAATGTAAGATGGCATGTATTATGTTCATATTTTTATATATCAACTTCTCCTCTCCATCTTTCTCCCCTTCTCCCCTTAAACGCACATATACAAACACACACTTACACTCAGCCTGATTTTCAAGTCACTGGGTCTGGGACTCAGATAGCATGTGGGAGTCCAGCAATGTAACCACTATGCCATAAGCTATCCCCAAGGCAAAGGGATATTAAAGGAAGTCAGTTTTCTTATACTTCGTATAAATTGTTTAAACAATGACATCAGTAGACTAAGATACATTTTACAGTGCACACGCACTCACACACATAGGTGAGTAGATAAGAACATGATAGAGGGTTGTGTCTGATTCATTTTAATTTTCCTGTCCTCTAATAGGTAGGCTGTGGGATAAAATGAAGTAGCAGACAGTGGCAGATTGTCCTTTTAGGAAGGGCCTAGGTTGAGAGGTTTAAAAACTGTGAAAGGAAAAATGAAGATGGGGATGAGGAACCCTGGTAACTTCAATAGCTGAATTTGTCCCTGCCCCTTTTGTGAGTACATTGGCCTGAATAGCAGCAGACTTCAACTCAATAAAAATTTACAAATCTTACTGTCTCCTCTGGACAAGAGGGACCCTTGGCCTGACTTCTCCATCTGGGGTAGTTAATATCCTCTTTGGATTCATTTTCTTTCTCTGCTCTGATTAATTCTTTTGACTAGTTTAGGGTCTCTAGGATTGCAGAACATGACTTGTCCTCTTAGAAGAACCAGCTCCTACTTAATTACCCAACCTCAGGGACTGGAACTTAACTCTGTGCTGGGAACCAGGAAGCTTTGTTGTTTCTGTCAGTAATGTGCTTCATAACTGTAAATGAGTACCTGCCCTTTCTAGGCCTGTTTCCAAATTTGTAAAATAAGCAAATGACTTAAAATAAGCCTTGAAAAGTTTTCTTTAAAGGAAATCCTAGAGAATATTGCATGTAAAATAGAAAATTTAGAGCTGGATGACTCTTTTCTTCTTGCCCAAATAGGGCATGATGACTGTTCCTCTAGATGGTCTTGTTTGAAACCCTGGCATTTCCCAGCTTTGTTTTCTCTTCTTTGCGGCTTCTCCAGAAAAAAATCTAGGGTCCTTCCTATGAATTTTTCTCCTCTGTTATCAATGTCCTTCCTCATTTTGACAGGGTATTCTGAGTACTGCTTGATGGAACCATTTGGTTTTGTCATTTCAGGAGGTTGGAGAAAGATGTGAAGGGCTAAAGTGGCCTGTCTGTTGCAGATGGTAAGAAGGAGATGAAGATCAGGTGTCCAAGCTCTATTAGAACATGGGGGATGTCTTGCTGTGCCGTAAATGGGCAGAGAAAGGCATGTCGGCAGGGGCAGTTGGCCCGTAGCCCTGGACAACACAGCTTGGTGCAAATTTCACATTCATATTCAGCCAATAGTTTAAAAATAGTTTCTATTTCAGTAATCCTTAGTCCTAACTGCACATTAGAATCAGCCAAGTAGCTTTCACAAAATGCTTATGCCTGAGCCTTATCGTAGATGGATGAAATCAGATACTCTAGGCATAAACCCAGATATTAACACACAAAATCTCTCCAGGTAATTTTACCAATTATTTACTGTTTTGTTGCATGTTGTGATAGGCCTCTTCCCTCACATTATCCACTTAATTCTTCCAACAATTCTATGAGGTGAGTACTTTTCCTCCCCATTTTATGGATCAGGAGACTGAGGCTAGAAAGACTTAAGATGGTTTCCTAGCCTATTAAGAGCAGAGCCAGAATTTAAAGCTAGTTGGAACTCCAATGCCTTTCTGTAAATCAGTGTTCCCTAGTGAAATAAGGACGTGGGGTTATCTGGGAGAAGAGGCTGAAGAGGTGGACTGAGGCTTTGCAAAGGTATTCTGACAATTTTCTAAGGTGATTAGGGAGCTACTGAAAGGCATTCATGCATCTGAGGGCCAGAGGGCTGTGCAGGAGTGAAACCAAACACTTTGTGAGGCAATCCCAGGTAGGAAAATTCTAGATTCAAACCTGAAGCCCTCCCTGAGAATGTTTCACACATGCTTACCCATGATCCAGAGCTGGTTGAGGCTGGGGGTAAATAGCAGTATCAAGACTCCCTTAGGTGTGTTATCTCTCTCTCATTTCTCTCTAGTTCATTGAATAAATAAGTAAATAAATTTTAAAAGCAGAAATTTCAAGTTTAGGAATGACCAGGTGACATCTGTTTCAGAGGAAAAACACTCTAGTGGCAGCACCATTGTGAACTTCTGGATCTGCCAGCCAAAGCCGTGAAAAAAAAGCCCAGGTCCCGCAGGAGCT
>NW_006159972.1:796420-804438 GCF_000334495.1 Tupaia belangeri chinensis | reverse complement strand
AGGTAACAGCACCATTGTGAACTTCTGGATCTGCCAGCCAATGCAGTGAAAAATAAGCCAGGCTCCTCGAGGAGTTAAATTAACCAGTTCCTAAGTTTCTAAAGGAGTTAAAAGATTGATGACTATTCCGAAGTGGTCAGGAAAGCCTGACTCTGCTGTTACCTGTCACCCACCCTCTGAGATAAGAACCTGGTGAAGGAAAAGAACAGTGTCTTGCTCCTCCTAGTGTCCTGCCTGCTCAGCTCAGAAATGGTGACCATCAGAGACTCATGGATTGAAATGCATGGGATTGTTTCGCAGCTTCTTCGCAGCTGCAATTAGCAGATGGTGAAATTCCTCTCCAGGTGGTTCCTGACCTAACAAGTGCACATGTGGAAAGCCTCCCCCTTCGTAGGGCAGTTTAAAGTCTGATTCATTATTAACAGGAAGTGGCGAATCTGGACTGGATCCAGGAAACAGTCAGAGACATGAGTAAAGAGGTAACAGCTCCTAGGAGGAAAGTTTAAAGTAAATACAGTCCCCTTAGTTCAGGGCAGAATAAACAAGTTATAATGTATGAGGTGTCAAACCTATGAGGAGTCTTTGGGAAAAAGCTTTCCCCTTCCCTTTTCTTTACTATTCTCCCTCACATCTGCCTACTTGTAGCAAACATTGAGATCCTATGATGAGCTTGGTACTGCATTAGGGGATGGGAGAGATAAAGAGGTTTATAATGTTTATTTTATGCCTTACAATGGTGTCCGGTCCCTTAGCCTAGTGGTTAAGACAGCTAGATTTCATGTGGTCAACCATAGTTTTAGTCCTGACTCTGGTGGCTTGAAAAACATGTCAGATACATTTGCGTGCATGCCCAAAATTCCAAAAGGATGAAGAAATTGGGGAGAAGAGATTGTGATGAGGATAATATTTTCTCCTATGAGACTAACAGATGAATAATGGTTATGTCACTGTACTCCGATGTAGATGACTGAGGTTTGAGCCCCAGACCCAGTGGCTTAAAACTCAAGCCAGGTGTGCGTGTGCACATGCCCAAGATCCCGAGAGGAGAAGGAAAGAGAAGGGATTGCGGTATGGCCATCCCCCCCTAGGGGAGAGGTTTTCTTTCTGCCTCTCACTGTCTCTCTGGAGAGCGCGTGCACACACACACACACACACACACACACACACACACACACACATGCACACACACTATAGCAAAAATCTCTCTAAAAATCTCTTTTCTCCCCATTAGGGAGTTCTCCCCCCCTTTGTCTCTCTATCGCTCTCTCTTTCTGGAGAACACATGCACCTTCTGAAAACTGAAAAACAAACCAAGTACAACAATAATGAAAAAGATGCTTGTGATGGTAGGTGACAGAAACTGTAGTTGTAGTAAAACATCAAGATTAAATGGTATGAGAGGTTGGGGGAGAAAGCAGAGATTACTTCTAGCTTGAATGTTTGAGGACAGCTATATAAAGTTGGAGCTATTAGAGTTGAAATTGCGTCGATGGAGGGTTTGAATCGAAGTAGGAGGAATTATTAAGAACACAGACTTGGAGCCAGCAGGTAGTATGGTGGTTAAGGCACTGAACTTCCATATGGCAGATTGCAATTTTGAGTCCTGCACCTGTTGACTTGGAAATCACTGGGTGCATGTTCGTACATGTCCAAAATCCCAGGAGGAGAATGGAAGAGAAGGGATTGTAGTATGACCATACCCCTGATTTCTTACTTTCCCTCTCACTATCTCTGTCTTTCTCCTCTCAGGCAAATGCACGTGCCTTATGGAAAAAAACCTTAAGAAAAAAAAAGAGAATATAGACTTTATCCAGACAGATTTCATCTGAATCTTAATCCACAACTGCAACTGTGTGACTTTAACGAAATCACTTCATCTCTGAATTTTGGCTTCCTCCTCCTCTGTAAAAAGTGGTCAAAATATTCTCCTATGATTGTTCTCTGTCTTGCATGTTAGATCCATCCTGTGCACACACACACACACACACATGCACACTACATGTTGTAATAATGCCCAGTGAGAAAAGTCTCTCTTTGAAACCACATCTGCCAACAGATGCTACCCATTTTATGCTCCTCACATGAGTTATATGTGCCTGCCTCTCCATTCTTTCCTCCTATTCTTGTGCCCATGCCAAGGGTTTGGTCATTATCATTGCACTACAAACTATTCAGGTCAAAGTCACCAATTACCCACATGATGCACAACCCAAAGGTCATTTCTTTGTCCAAATCCTATTTGACTTAGTAGTGGCGTTTGACACAAATGATCATTTTCATCTCCTTCATAGTTTCCAGGGAAGCATGTTTTGCTGTTGTTCCTTCCAGCTCCCAGGTTATACCTCTGACAGTGTCTCTCGCTATTTCCTCTTCCTTCTCCTAATCTTTATTTATGTGCTGGACCAGTTCAGAACTTAGTTCTAGGACCTCTTCTCTATCTACTTGCACACTTTTGGTGAGCTTATTTAAAATGCCCTCTTAGTTTCTCAATCTATCATCTGTAGGATTCCAGACTCTACCCTGAACACCAGGCTCAGATCTTCTCCTGGATGTCTCATTGGTATCTGAATTCTGATATGTCCAAAAACCAAACTATCTGCCCTCTCCACCTACTAAAATTCCTTCCAAAGTTTATCTCACCTCAGTGCTTAAAAATTTCATCTTTTATGTTATTGATAATGAAAGGTTTACAGTCATCTTTGTCATCTTGCTTTCATGCCCCTGAGCTAATTCATGGGCTCTACATTCAAAGTGTATCCTGAATGTGACCAAGTCTCTCCACCTCCACTGTTCCTACCTTGGTCTAAGTCACTGCCATTACACATTTGCATTGGGATATAGCTCCCTAACTGCCATCCTGCTCTCACCATTGACCAATCAGCCAAAGCAGTTCTTTCATAATGTCCCCTATCATGTCATTCTTCAAATTCAAAAGCTTTCTTCAAAAGCTTTCCAATGATATTCCCGAGTAAAAGCTAAAGTATATTACCATGGCTTTAAGGACCATCCTCTACCAGTCTCTCTCTTTCTCATTTTTTTGTTTAAATTTTTTAAAGAATTATTTTATTTAACTCTATTTGTTTATTTTAATTTGACAGAGAGAGACAGAGTGAGTAAGAGAGACAAAGGGAGAAAGCAAGCCACCAGGTCCAGGACTCAAACCACTGTTGACCATGTGGGAGTCCAGCACCTGTAACCACCACACCACCTGCTGGCCCCTTTTGTTTAAGTTTATTAATGTATTTCTTTTGCTCATGAGAGAGATAGAGACAGAGACAGAGACAGAGAGAGAGAGAGAGACCTCCAATGGGGCCTACATGCACAATCTGCCCCAAGTCTTAGCCAACCCAGATCATGGGCATATGTGTGGATGACTAACATGCTTAGGGAGGTTCTGGGATGTAAACCTAGGACTTCTTCCATGTGGTTCAGTGGCGTTTCCACTGCAACACTGCCTGGTTGCAGTCTTCTGTCATTCTGACTTTCTCCCCTTTCAATCCCCTGTCTTGCTCTATCCTAGCCATTCTGGCTTCTTAGGTGTTCTCAAATCCACCATACATGCCCTTACTGGATCTCTTTTTCTCTAGAAAGCTGCAAAGTTTGGTATGTTGTCTGCTTGGGATGCCACAACAAAATACTATAAATTGGGTGGTTTTTTAACAAAAGGAAGTTAGTTTTTCACAGGTCTAGAGGCTACAAAGTCCAAGATCATGGTTAGGTAAGATTTGGTTTCTGGTGAGGGCTCCCTTCTTCTCTTATAGACAGTTACCTCTTCTTTGTTCTTACATGCTCTTTCTCTGTGCATGCACATAAAGAGAGAGATTTCTCTTGTTTCTTTTTTATAAGGCCACAAATTCTATTGGATTAGGATCCCACCTTTATGATGTTTTTTAATTACCTGCTGAAAACCCTATCTCCAAGTACAGTCACATTGGGGGTTAGAGTTTTAACATGTGAATCTCAAGTGGAGACACAATTAGCATGTATATATGTATGTGTGTGTTTATTTATTATATCCCATATTTACTTTTCCTTATTAAAAGAGAGTTTATCTGTTTCATTCACTACTATATTATTAGTACTGACATGTTAAGTACTCTACATATCAGTGGTGGTTTTTGTTTTTAGCTATTTAAGTGCCATGCTTAAGAACTTATGAGAGGACTTCAAAAAGTTTATGGAAAAATGGAATTAAAGGATGAGCTTATTTTAGTGCAAATAAATGTTCAAATTCATACAGTTTTTCATAACATTCATTTTTCTAAAGACTTTTTGAAGATTCCTTGTCATACTTAAATACTTACATAATGACAGTAAGTGCCTGGCACATGGAGGTCTTTGATGAACACTCTCATTATTAGAAGGTAAGGAGAGGAAAGGACTTTTTATAGGGAGGGATTTCTGCACAGCATGAACAAATTTACACAAGTGGAGAAATAGGGCTTACTTACAAGAATAGCAAGTTCTGGAAAGTTTGGGCATCTTGTTTTAAAGAATTATTTAATTTTTATTTATTATTATTATTATTATTTTCTAGTTTGACTGGAGAGAGCAAGAGAGAGAAAGAGAGAGAGAGAAAGAAAGGGAAAATGAGAAAACAACTGCCTGGTCCAGGACTTGAACTGCAGTGGGCCATGTGGGAGTCCAGCACACTAACCACCATACTACCTGCTGGTCCCAAGTTTGGGCAACTTTTGCTAGAAGGGCCTTTAGGATCATTCTTCAGTGTTAGGCTCTCAGTGGCAATCGGAAGCCATTTAATATTCTCAAGCTTGGGAGTAATATTAAGCTGGCTTTTGTTCACTTAACACTTGGTATGGATGAATGATTGGGGAAAGGTAAGCCTTGGGGCACAGAATCCCAACAAAAATTTCTCAAATGGGTTAATTTGACCAATTAATTTTTCAGTATTATCAAATTTGTTATTCTTTCCCTCTGTGTCTTATATTTTATATCAATCATATCTTTTCATTGAAAAGCAATACTTTTCAATCCTTTTTTACAACTGTTAAACAACTTATTGAGGACATAAGTTAAAGCCTTCTTGAATTCTTTTTCCTTCTCTCTCTCTCTCTCTCTCTTTTTTTTTTGATGTTGTTTTATCATTGCTATGATGCCTCAGAATGGTACTTCTCTTAAAAGTTACTGAATATTTTCAGAAGTCCTTGGTTTCTCATTTATTATTCTCTTGGAGAGAAGGTCTACTTGCCCATTATTTGAAGAAGACTGAGTTTTGGCTAAGTTTTGATTCTTTTTCAAATACTTGTGTCCAAGGAAAATGGAAAACATTGCATGTCTTGAGTTAATTATGGCTTACATGGTGGACCTGGTTTCTGTGCAGGTGGTGGGAGCACTTATCTCTCTGGATAAAGGTCAAGATAATTGCTTCAAGTTTCTTTTCTTTTATCCCTCCCACTCTAGATAGACAGGCCCCCTTAACTGAATGTTTTTAGTGAAGTTGTAGCCCCTTGTACAAAAGGAACGACTGAGGAGACATTGACCTCACCCACTTTGTGGAGTGCCACTCTCTTTGTTCCCATCCATTTATCTCCACTCCTTGTCTCTCTGATTTTTAGATGCCATACACTTATGCCACCATGACTTTCCATCAGTAAGTGTTGAAACTCAGCCAGATGTGTGCTTAATCTAGTTCACCGTTTTCTGTAACTGTGTTCTGAAGACATATTTAAATAAGAAATAAGAATCACTTGGAGAGCTTAGCAAGCATGCAGGTTCCCGACCTCCACCTGAAAACCTGAATGCTTTTTTTTTTTTTTTTTTTTTAAATCTTGTCTGCAGGACTTGCAGAAATAGCACTTAAGTTTTGGCTTGTCCATGGTATAGTTGCCCGTATTACTTAAGTGTTATTTATTTCATTGAAATATAAGTGCATATTATATTTCAATGAAATGTGCGCATGTATTCAAATTAGTTGTGTGTGTATATACATGTTCTAATTATGAACTTACTGGTTGTTTCAAGGAGAAAATTTGAAGGGTGGGAAATTAAGTCGACTGAAACAGTGAAACACTTGCTATCTTATTTTATCACTTCATAGATGAAATAGGGTTTTACATTCTTTATAAGTTTTTAGTAGGATAATAAAACCATATTGCAGAAAGCTGAGAAAATAAGGAGAAAAGCATAATTTCCCCAATTTGATGCAACAATTGTTTTCATGTTGGTATGGTCCCTTTGGGTCTCTATACAGAAGTATTTATAAACATGTGCCTTGTCAGTGATAGTGTTTGCACCTTTTGGTGTGATGTACAGAGAGAAAAAGCCAAGAGCAGACTGCTCTCTTCACCCTCTCCCTGGAGGACATAGCCCAATAGACTCAAGGAGAGGGAGAGGCACTTACAGGAAACCCATTCCAGCCACTCAGAGGTTTCCTATAGATTGAGGTGCAGAATAACAGAAGACCAGGTCCCCACTCACCGAAGTTGCCAGCATCCCTTGAACTGGTGCCCACAATGTTTCTCAGTTCTGCCTGAGTTTATTGTCAATTGCTCTGTGCCACAGTGGATGAACAAGACTGTCGCTGCCCTGGGGCTCTTAGGCTAGTGGGGGAGACAGACATATAAACAACAATTACCACACAGTGAAATATGTGTCATGCTGGAGGGCGATGCAGAGTGGGACCGTGGAGGGGAAAGCACAGGCAGTGACTGGCTGGTGCTCCTACAGGGCTTAGACACAGGACCATTTGCAGACCTTGTCTCCTCTGTTCTTATTCTAGACTTGTTCCCCGTGGAGCCAAGAAATCTTAAAACATAAAATATCGAAACCGATGTGTGCAAAATGTTGTATTAGACAATGTCATCATTGTGTATATACATACACACTCACACACACACACATACACACACACACACACACACATATATATATGCCAGGCAGATTTAAACAAAGAAATTATTTTGCCACATTTGATTCATGTTTTCTTGAAAGGAAATGAACACTGCATTGTTGAAGTCATTTTGTAACCCTTCTGGGTGGCATTTTCCTCCCGCCCTTTCTCTAGTCTTGCCTAGAGGTAAGCACTATTTTGAACTGGCATATGTTCTTCCAGTATGTGTTTTGCTTTTGTGACCTAGGTATATGCTATATGCTCTATGTATATGTACACTGCATTATAGTTGTATTCTCCTGCAGCTTACATTTTGTCCACCTCTCAATATTGAGTTCTTGAGATGTATCCATGTGTTCTGTTAGAACACAGTTCCTTTATTTTAACTGCTGTAGAGTGTAATCCATTGCTTGAAACTATGATGACTTATCCATTCTCCTTTGGATGGACATTTGGGTTGCTACTGAAAACACCTTTCCCTGCATCTACTTATATGCATGTGTAAGAATTTCTCCAGGTCATGTTCCTAAAAGTAGATGACCTGGATCTTCAGAGATGTGCATTTTCAGCATCCCTGAATGTTTCTAAACTGTATACATTTTTCACTCAGGCCAGCAAAATATCAGATCCCATTAGCCAACACTGGGATCATTATACATCGCAATTTATGATGATTTTATGGACATGAAACATTATCTCATTGATCTTTTAATTTGTTTCTCTAATGCTGTAACTGCAATCTAAGTGAAAATATAAAACCTCAGGGCTAAAAAAGCCCTCCCTTCATATGCCCACTGTCTATTATGACCCTTTCATTGTGCCCAAATTAATCACTATTCCAGCTATGATGGCAATCACATTGCTTTCACTGTAGTTTTACTATCTAAGTACAAGTATTTTGCATCCTTAAAGTAAACTAGCAAAGATAGTATTTACTATGTAGGTATTAAACATCCTTAAACTTTGCCAGTGAATTTTATTTATTTAAAAAATTATTTTATATCTGAGAGAGAGGGGTACCACATTGCCATACTGTGATCCTCCCCACAACCTCCCAGTCAGCTAGGATCAGAGGTGTACGCAGGGATGCCTAGTGTGTTCAAGTCAACCTGGGATCTGAACCCAGGGCTTCCCAAATGGTTCTCCTGTCACTCGGTGGCACCCTACC